>NC_045633.1:32560279-32863309 GCF_009829155.1 Mustela erminea
CCTGCCAAACAGGGACTCGATCCCAGGACTCTAGGATCATGACCTGACCTGAAGGCAGTCGCTAACCAGATGAGCTACCCAGGCACCCAAATTCAGTTGTATAAACTTGAGAGGGTCTCAGTTTCTCCTGGGTTTCATCAGATTTGGGGGCACCCTCTATGACCATACCTGCCTCAAGCAGGTGAGTCAAATGCCTGATTCTTGACACCAGCAGGGGTAGGGATCTGGGTCCTTGTACCATGGTCCTCTGTCAGTCACCTCTGGGTCCCTCCCCTATCCCATCAGCCACATCAGCTGTTCCCGATTTGCACCCACATTTACTGCCAATCTGGAATCTTCCCTATGTTTCCCATTGGGCTCTCCTCTTTCAGCTCAGTTTCACCTACTTTCAGTCTAATGAGCATTCCTCAAACTTTCTGGCCCCCCACTGCTTCTCTGTTTTCCAATGCTGTTAGGGACTTTTATGTTTCTTTATTTAAATTTTCTGCTTTATTGAGTTATGAACTGAGTTTTTCAGTTTTACAAACTGAAAAAGTGTATATTTAGGTTGTACAATACGCTTTTTTACCCCCAAAGGTGTACAATGTGGTGAGTTATTATATATGGACATTGTGAAATGATTAGGACAGATTATTAACACATTCATCGCTTCACATAGTTACCACTGTTTGTTTTGTGGTGAGAACACTTAAGATCTACTCCCTTAGCACATTTCAAGAATGCAATGTGGGATTATTAACTCCAATCACCACATGATTATGTGTGTAATACACAGATAATATAATACATAATCCATACAGATCGAATCTGTATATTAGATCCCCAGAATTTATTCATCTTATTTTTGTATTCTTTGACTAGCATCTCTCCATCTCTCAACACTCCCTGGCAATCCCTGTTCTACTCTCTGCTTCTATGAGCTGGACGGTTTTGGATTTCATATACAAATGTGTCCGGCTTATTTATTTAACGTAACATCCTCCAGCCTCATCCGTGTTGATGCAAATGGTAGAATTTCCATCTTTTTAATGGCTGAATAACATTCTGTTGTGTGTGTGTATTTTCTACATTTTCTTTGCCCATTCATTCATGGATGCACACTTTGGTTATTTCCGTCTTGGCTGTTGTGAATACTTTCGCAATAAGCACGGGCATGCAGATACCTCTTCTAGATACTGATATTAATTCCTTTGTATATATACCCAGAAGTGAGATTCCTGGGTCATACAGTAGTTCCATTTTTAATTTCTTCAGGAACCTACCGTAATGGCTGTACCAATGTCCATCACCACCAACAATGTACCAGAGTTCCTTTTTCTCCACACTTCTGCCAACATTTGTTGTCTTGTGTCCTTTTGATAATGGCCATCCTAAGAAGTGTGAGGTGATCTCTCATTTTGATCTGCGTTTTCCTCGCGGTGACTGATGTTGAGCTTTTGGCCATCTGTATGTCTTCTTCAGAATAATATCTATTCAGGTCCTTTGGCCATTTTAAAATCAGATTATTTGGTTTTTGGCTATTGAGTTCTATGAGTTCCTTGTATGTTTCTGATATTAACCCCTTACAAGATGTATGCTTTGCAAAAATTCCAAAGCTCCTGCAAGGTCATTTTTATCCCTTTTATTGATATTGTTTATTTATATTGTTACTGAGAGGAGTTAGGAGTGGGGGACCTCCTGTCCCACTATCTTGCTGATGTTGCAACAAGGATTTATTTTTAGATTAAAATTTCTAGGATCTGGACGTGGGGAATGCGTGGGGGAGGTGAGAGCATGGGCTTGCCTGCCATCTGGATCCAATCACAATATTGTTTGCATATAACACCCACCCCCGTGCCCCAGCTCAGGCTTCTGCACCTCTCACACTGCTCCAGAGGGATTTTTCTAAATTCAGACCCATAGAGAGATTCCCCTGGTCAGAGCACTTCAGGGGCTCCCCACTGACTTCATGCTAAGACCCACATCTAGCCTGGCGGGTACCATGTTCCTTCCTTCCTCCTGGCTCCTCCCCTTCCTTTTGGCTCCTCCCTTTCCTCCTGGCCCCTCCCCTTCTTCCTTGCTCCTCTCCTCCTCCCAGCCTTTGGGCCACGGGTGTTTGCACTTGCTGGAGGCTGACTCAGCTTTCAATACCTAGGTGGTTGGTCTTTCTTGGGACCTGTGTTAGGTGCCCCGCTGGTCCCATAGGTCCCTGTGTGCATCTTTTGGTTGCACTGATGGCCCCGTGTTCCTGTGGGTTATGATCACTTCTTTCTTAGTCTTCTATGTCAAAGTGGGATTTCCCCATGGGCAGGGGTTCATCCCAAGTGTTTGGTGACTGAAATGATGGATGCCAGGGCTGGGTAGCCAAGGGGTGCGGGTGCTTTCCCTTCCCCTTTGTCCTTGACTGAGGGTCTCAGTGGACCCCTTCCCCAGAAGAACGAGCACCCCCACCCCATGGCCTTATGGAGAGACCCCTCCTTGGCCAGCATGGCCTTTTGACCCGCAGTCAGCACCTCAGGAACAGAAGGGCTGATGTGACTGTTGCTTTCCTCACAGGCACTGGTGCCATCACACGGTGACGCGGACAGTGTCCTGCCAGGTGCAGAACGGCTCGGAGACAGTGGTCCAGCGTGTGTACCAGAGCTGCCGATGGCCCGGGCCCTGTGCCAACCTCGTGAGGTAAAGGCTGTGGGGCGGGCCAGCTCTGCCCTTCCTTTCTGTTCCCTTGGATGAATCCAACCCCAGCACAGGCTGCTTGGGGGCGGGGGCGGGGATTGATGCTCGGAAACAAAAGCTGAGTGTGCCTTTATGGAGCACCTTTTGTGTACAGAGCATGGGCGTTTGATGAGCAGAAGAGCACTATAGACAAGAAGTGGGGTGAGGGGACTGAGGGGCAGGGGAGGCCCAGAATCAGCTCGCAGGGACCCTTTCATGCTGGGACCCCTGAAAGGGGCAGAGATTCTGGTCCTGGGCTACAGGCTGCCACGTCAGTTAGGGGGAGAGTGTCATTCCGCCTTTCTTTCTTTCTTTCTTTCTTTCTTTCTTTCTTTCTTTCTTTCTTTCTTTCTTCTTTCTTTCTTTCTTTCTTTCTTTCTTTCTTTCTTTCTTTCTTTCTTTCTTTCTTTTTTTTAAGATTTTATTTATTTGTCAGAAAGAGAGAGAGAGAGAGCCCAAGCAGGGGGAGCAGCAGGCAGAGGGAGAACCAGGCTCCCCGCTGAGCAAGGAGCCTGATGCGGGGCTCGATCCCAGGACCTTGACATCATGACCTGGGCCAAAGGCAGACGCTTCCCCGACTGAGCCACCCAGGCGCCCCTCATTCTGCCTTTTACTGTAACTGCTGTCATTGTCGTGATGAAGAAAGTGGTATATACTCCGTGCCCAAAGCAAATCCAGAAATTACAGAACTGAATAAGGTGGGCGATGAGTGTTCTCCTGCTTCCCCAATTGCACCTACACAATCCCATTATTAATATTACCAGTGCGTTACTCCAGACCCTTTTCTCCTCATATTTACGTAGGAGCGTATATATATATATATATATATTTTATATATATATATATTTTTTTCACACAAAACCAGATGATGTTCTTTTGTTCTGCAACTTGCTTCCCCGCCTTTGCTTCTGATATGACAGAGAGATCACAAGTAGGCAGAGAGGCAGGCAGAGAGAGAGGAGGAAGCAGGCTCCCTGCTGAGCAGAGAGCCCGATGCAGGACTCCATCCCAAGACCCTGAGATCATGACCTGAGCCGAAGGCAGAGGCTTAACCCACTGAGCCACCCAGGCGCCCTGGTATTAATTCCTCTTAAACATCTGGTAAAATTCTCCAGTGGAAACATCTGGGGCTGGAGAATTCTTTTGAAGGAGTTTTTAAGCTACAAATTCAATTTCCTTAATAGTTATGGAGCGAGTCAAATGATGTATTTCAGATCGAGGGAGTGGGAGTGATTTGCGTTTTTCGATGAGCTGGTCCATTCCCTCTCAGCTGTTAAACGGACGTGCGTAGCCCTATTAACCTGTTTTATTCCTGATATTGATAACGCGTGCCTTTTCTTCTTTTCCCTTTGTCAGTCTTGCTAGAGCTTTGTTGTTTCACGGGTCTTTTCTGAGGACCAGCTTTGGTTTCATTCATTTTTCTCTAATGTTTTTCCGTTTTCAATGTCATTGATTTCTGCTCTTGTCTGCTCGGTCCTTCCTTCTGCTGGCTTTGAAGTATTTTTCTCTCCTTTTTGGAGGTTCCTGAGTTGGGCTGGTTTAGGTTTTAAAAAAGATCGAGTGTTGCCGTGGGGACAGTGGACATAGGCAGGTGCAAGGGATTGGTGGCTTGTGCCAGGACACTACCTGGGAAGTGGGTGGATTCAGGAGGAGTCTGGAAGCTGAGACAAGAGTCTGTTCACAGAAGGGCAGGGAGCAACCATGCATAACCCTCTATGTCTGGTTTGAGCAGCTGGCTGACTGGGCATGTCCTTCATTAAGCTGGGGACCCCCAGTGGTGTCGTCAGCCCTCGGAGGGGAAACCAGCAGCTCTGTTTTGGCCAAGTGACGCTGGAGAGGCCTATGGGGACATCCGTGGGAGAAGGGGGGAGGTTGAGTGAAAAAGTCTGGAGAACCAGGAAGATTGCAGGGCTCTCTGCAACCTCAGAGGCAGGCGAAGGAGGAGGGGCTGGCTAAGGAGGGGAGAAGGAGCATTTGGGTGTCCCGGGAGGTGAGTTTCGGGAGGGAAGGTATGGGGGAGAGTCCAAGTCTCCCAGATGCTTTGGGAAGCCCGCTAAGACTGGGGCCGGGTATGCATTAGAGTTGGCAACGCGGGGTGGCTGGGACCCTGGCAAAGGCCGTCTTGGGGAGCAGTGGGGATGGAGGCCAAGAAGGCAGGTGCGGAGGAGGAAAATGAGATGTGAGAAGTTTCTAGAAGTTCTTGCTGTGAAGGGAGCAGTGAAGGGGCCTGGGAAGCTGGAGGCGGCATGGGGTAAGGGAGGGATTCTGTTTGTTTTGAAGACAGGAAGTACGGGAGCATATCTGTAAACTGTTTTGTAAGCTGTCCGGGAGGGTCCTGGAGAGACGGGAGGGCAGAAGCCCAGAGCTGGGGAATGGGCAGCAGGAGGGGAAGGGGGGGCCTTTCAGAGCTGCAACGGGGAGTGTGGGCAGGCCGAGAGCAGGGGCCCCTGCCACCCATGTGGGTTCACCCAGGTGATGCCGGGATGGTCTGATTTGGGGGGACACCTTTACCAACTCATGAGGGCCTCGATGGTGGCCCACGATGTCCCCCTCCCATTATTCCCAGAGCTCACCGCGAGGTCCTTACCCACCCAGGTCCCCCCACACCGACGGGCCTGGTGTGGGGACGCAGCCACACACCTTAAAGGACGCAGCCATCTTCTTGCTATGTGGAAACAGAACTGTAATCCAGCCGTGTCCTGTGTGGATTCTCCCATTCTGAGATTTTTTTCCTACACTGGATTTCTGGAGAGAGAGAGAGTGTGTGTGTGTGTATGTGTGTGTGTCGGAGGTATGCATCTATCATGTTTACAACCATGAGGCCCAGGCACCCGGCCAGTCAGCAGCTGGTGGGGAGAGGGGGCTCCATGGGACCCTCCCCCCCCCAGGGCCTGGTCTCCCTTCAGGGAAGTCTCTGTCTCAGCTTCCTCAGATCCTGTGTTTGGTCTGGTGGGTGGTTGGCGCTGAACCCAGCACCTAAGAGTCGACACTGGTGTCCAAGAACATGGCCCCTTCCCTCCCGGAACGTGTGTGGTTGGGGGGAGGGGTTGTTGTGGACAGAACTGCTGGGGGAGGGAATGTCAAATGGCCCTGATATGAGACCTGGTCCTGGGTTTCCGCGGGTGGGTGGGAGGCAGTGACATTGGCTCAGAGATCTGGAGGTTGAGGGGGTTTCCCTAGGGGAGGGGTGCGGTGTGGCGGGGAGGGGGCGTGGGGGAGGCAACAGTGTGGGAGGGCAGGGCCACAGTGAGGGCTTGGATGCTGAGACTTCCCCGCGAGAGGCCTGAGGACCAGCTCCCAGTCCCAGAGGAAGGCAGAGAGGACAAGCCAGGGCCTCCCCGCTTCGTGCCTCAGTTTCCCTTTCTGGGGAATGAGGATATAACCCTCTGTCTTGCTTTGGGGTGGGAAATCACACCCCTGGCTCTGCCTCGATCAAGGCAGCAGGAAGTCCGACGTGGTTGATGCTGCCCTCCTGTCCCCCCTGAGCAAACCCCCCACCCGCAGGGGGGCCGCTGCAGGAAGTGGGGGGGGCGGCCAGGCGCAGGGCCTGCCTGACACGTTGGGAGGACCGAGCCCCAGGGACTTGGGGGTTAAGTTTTCCTCGGCCTGGCTTCCCTGCCCTGGCTGTCTCCCCGGCCCCTCTCGGAGCTCTTTGATGGCATTAGAGCCAACCTTTTCCAGATGTGCTGAGCGGAGGGGTTTGCCGGAACTCTCCGGGGCTTCATCTGCCTCCTTCATTCCCCTCCGCCAGACGGCCCCCTGCCGGCCTGCCTCCCCCTCTTTGATTGGGTTGCCTGGACTTAGTACTTTCTTCAAACATGGCCTTTCTTTCCTGCCCCTCCTCCGCAGCCGGCCTGTGTGGGTGACCCCCGCAGCGTGGGGGCTTGTCTGGGCTGCATCCCCGTCCCCCCCGCCAGGACTCCCCAGTGCCCTGCTGTCCTGGGCTCTGGTGGGGGAGGCCGGGCGGAAGACACTGCCGGCTGGGCCCGCTGTCCCTTGCATCTGGCACTTCGGAATGACTAGCTGGGGTCTGGAGGAGGCCAGAGGCTTCAAACCCCCTCCTCCTGCCTCTGCACGGCGGTGGGACAGCCCCTTCCCTCCCACTGGCCCGCTGCTATTAATCAAGAGATTAATAATCTGCTGCCTCCTTTTCTGAAACCCCCGCTCCCATTTCCTGTTGAGTCTCCAGCCTGTCTCGGTACCTCCCAGTCTGGTCGTCCTCGCGGTGGTCCCTGGTGGGGAAATGCGGCCACGGCAGGAACCTGCAGGCTGAAATGCCCCGTGGGGGGCGGGGGCACCGCGCCTGCACGTGAGGTCTCCGTGGGCTGGCGATTCCCAGACCGTAGCCCTGTGCTGGCACCCAGCGAGGGACCTCCTGATGCTTTGGGGACCCCTCCTTCCACCTTTGGAGGCCAAAGAGCCATGGCCTCCACTTACACACCTCTAGTGATGGGCACCTCACCCCTTCTGGGATCCCGTTTGTCAAATGCCTTCTCCTGTGACCTCCTGCACCCAGGGCCACGTTTGGGGAAATACAGGACACATCTGCACCCTTTCTGGGGGGCATTCATTGAGTGGCTGGAGGAGTCTGGGAGCCCCTGAGAGGACCTCATGACTTCAGCCCTCTGTGCTTCCTGAAAGGGTCCCCCAGGACCAACTGCTCATGGTGGGGGCAGTTTCTGGACATCCTTGACCAGATGAGAACACACCAGCCCCACCCAGAGGCTTGATTTGGTCAGACCTCTGCCACTTTATAAGCTGGCATCTGATCCCATGCTCCTCCCCAGCCTCAGTTTCCCTTTCTGTAGAATGAGGCCACTCATCCCTGCTCAGTCCCTCTTGCTCAGCCCGCAGCTGCCTGACTCCTGGCCCCACCTTCCATCTCTCCCTTCCCATCTGGTGCCACACAGTCAGCCACAGGTGGGGTCTTTCTAGAAAGTCAGTCTGACCACCACAGTGCTCAGCGCCACAGTCCCTGGGTGGCCTCCCCTGGGCCGGGAGGGGTTGGTCTCCTAGTGTGTAAAAGGCTGTCTGTTGAGGAGCAGAAAAACCACATCAAGTCTTTTGTTTGTTTTCTGATCTCTGAAATAGGAGCGAAATGAAGCTCTACTGACTTTTAATCTATGCAAAGACAGTAAATAATGTGTGTGACTATCCTGGTGTGGATTAGTACATGAATATTGCAGGCTCGGACATATTTTGCTGATCAGAAGTGTGCCCGCCAGTGAGATCTCCCCAGACCCAGGCCAGACTCCTTGCCTGTGCTTGGGGCTCTCACAGCTGCCCTGCCAGTGCCTTGTCTGCTCCCCGAATGCACCAGATCTCACCCCAAACCACGGCCCGGCTCTCCTGGTGCTGGCTGCCTCCACCCTGTCTCAGCTCAGGAGACCCTCAAGTGTCCTGCAACAGTAGGAAGCATTTTCCAGCCCCTTGCGGTGGAAGCAGCCACACCCTGCTTCCCCACCCCTGCCAGCCATCACTGTCCAGGGATGTCCCCCAGCCTGACATCCTGAGCTTCTCCGGGGACCCACGGCGTCTTGACTAGCATTGCACTTCCTTGCCTGTGACTCCGTCTGGGACACCATTCTTTGACTGTTTCCTTGATTGCCACAATCTTTATTGAGTGCCCGTGATGGGCCGTATGCTGAGCTAGGCCTGGGGCGCAGCCAGTGGCTTTAGTGGAGGGGAAGAGACATCAGATCAGTAACTGCGCAGGTGGTGATGAGTGTTTGGAAGACAAGCCAGGGTTCTACGACAGTATAAACCCAGGGGACCCAGCCTGCAGTGGGGTGGGGGGTGGGGTGCGACAGAGGGCGGGCTGGTCAAGGAGGCCCTCTTGGAGGAGGCGGCACTTTTGCCGTGGATATTTATTGACTCAGACCCAACCCCCAGGAGAATGTATGTCCTTGAGATTGCCAGGTGATGGGTGACAGGGAGGGACGTCCCAAGATCCAACCGTCAAAGGAAGCAAATGAGGAGAGGTCAGAAGTCCCTAGATTTGGGTCCCAGAACCAGTGAGTTGGGAGACACCCCCCTAGTGACTCCAGATTGTGTTTGGAGAATTTCAAGGTCGGAAGGGATCTTTGAGTCTTGCCCATCTCAGCACAGACCTCACAGAGGGCTCCGAGAGGCGGGGACTCACTCAGGGCTCACAGATGGGCAGAGATGCATTGGAATGAGTTAGAAACAAAGCAGCCAGAAAGCCCTGTGTTTCTCTTGCCTGACTGCATGTTTGCTGCCCTTGGGCCAAGTCAGCCAGGGCTGTCCTTGTGGGGGACCACCCTGCACACATGCCCCGGTGTCTCCTGTGCTGTGTTGGGATCTTGGCTGGGCCGGCGGAAACAAACAACCTCATCTGACCGCGTAGGTGCATCCAGGGTAGGAGTGGGGGGCAGCCGATGAAACGACGGGCCCTGGGGGGGTATGCAGTCCGGTGTGGGGAGTGGGCTTGTCCGCTTCCTGCTGGTGTGAGTGGATTTCGGTCTCCACTGCCCACCATCCGCACAGCTCAGGCCAGGACTCTGTCCCCATCCAGAGAAGGGACTGTGACACTCACAGCATCAGGGGGCTGAGCTCCCAAGGCTTCACCAAAGATAATGCCCTTATAGTCCTCTTCGTTTGCTGTGTCAGGAAGGCTGAGCTGCTCAGAGGCCTCAGGAGGGCTTCCTGGAGGAGAGGGCATTTGAGGTGAGAGTGGAGATAACTGGGCCTTAACTGGGTACCGGTGGGGCGGGGGAGAGAAAGAAAGAGAACAGCCCTTAAGTGTTGAGGGATGTGGTCCACTGGAGATTTGAAAGGCCAGTATGGCTGGAAAGCAGGAATGAGGGGCTCAAGAACCAAGAGGGAGGCTGGTGGAACCAGGCCAGAGCACCCAGGGCTTGGTGGGCCACAGTGTGGTGTTTGTTCTCCGTTCCATGTGGACGCTACAGCTCCCTCTTCCTTACATCCACGTGAATCCACGTTATCTCTGGTCTTCTGGATCGTAACCATCCCAACAGGTGTGCAGTGGTAGCTCGTGGTGACCTTGATTGACATTTCCCTTCCTAGCTATTGATTGACGTGGCTGTGGTAGGCGAGGTAGATGAACTTGTGGTCTGGAAGGGCCTTTGATACGCCATAGCTTCGTTACCGTGATTGTAATTGACAGCGGTGGCTGTATTAGGGTTCTCCGGAGGAGCAAAACCAACAGGCTATATGGAGATACACACGCAGAATGAGGTTTATTATAGGAACTGTCTCACAGTTACAGAAGCTGAGCATCCCATAATGTACCGTCTGGAAGCTGGAGGCCCAGGGAGCTGATGGTGTAATTCCTAGTTCAAGTCCCAAGACCCAAGAGCCACAAGTGCTGACGTCCAAGGGCAGGAGAAGACGGATGTCTCTGCTCCAGAAGAGAGGAAAGGCACCCTTCCTTGGTTCTCTTCAGTCTCTCAATGGATTGGGTGATGCCCACCTACCTTGGTGAGAGCAGATTTTTAAAAAATATATATTTATTTATTTGAGAGACAGCAAGAGTGAGAGAGCAAGCGAATGAGCACAAGCAGAGGGGGCATAGGAAGAGGGAGAAGAAAACTCCTCACTGAGGAGGGAGCCTGACTCGGGGCATGAACCTAGGACCCCAGGATCATGACCTAAGCCGAACGCAGACACCTAACCGACTGAGCCACCCGGGCGCCCCAGAGGGCAGATTTTCTTGACTCAGCCCCTCAAGTCAGTGTTGATCTCTTCTGGAAACCCTCACGCTGTCTTTACCAATTACGGGGGCACCTGTTAGCCCAGTCTGGTGGACACATAAAGTACCATGACAGTAGCCAACATTTGTCGCCTTCCTACCCAGAAATTGTGTTACGTACTTGATAAAAATCTCTCTCGGTCACCGCAAATCTCTCTTAAGCCCCAGACTAGTGGCTTAAGCAATAAACATGCATTCAGGACAACGCTCTTGAGTTTGGGCAGTCCAAGATCAAGGTTATGGAGCAGTGGGACCCCAGACGCTGCTGCAAGGCATGTGAACCGCTTTGTCCAAACAGGTCTGGGGCACCTGTTTGCAGCATCTCCTAAAACGAAGCCCATATCCGTCCTGTAGGCCAGCCACGCTGCTCCTGGGAATATACTCCGGAGCAGTGAAAACATGTTCACAAAGACTTGTACAGGAAAGCCCATCACATCTTTCTCCATCCTAGTTCGAGACTAGAAGCCACCCAAATGGTCATCAACAAGAGAATGGACCGATTGTGGCCCCTTTCTATACTGGAATATTATTTATGCCCTTAACACAGATGAACCCCAGGGGCTAAGGCTGAGTAAAAGAAGACGGGCACATGCCAGCTCGTGCTGTGAGGTCCCGTGTGTATGAGATTCTAGAACAAACAAAAATAATCTCCGGGGGAGAAAAATCGGGATGGATACACCAGGGGGTGGGGGTAGACATCTTGGAGGGGGGACAGGGGACTTTTGAGCTGGAAACGTTGGTGGACACATAGGTAAAAGTTTCTTAAGCTAAACACTAGATTTATCTATTTTGCTGCATGTAAATTATATTTTAGTAAAAAAGAAAATAACGCTATTGTCATGTGAGGCGTGAATTCCGTGCTTCCCTTCATAGCACTTAACCGTGGCCTGTGGTCATCTGTTCACGTGTGTCATTCTGTGGCAGAGCAGAGCTGTTCCCACCTTCTTCATGCTTGCGTTCCCATTGTCGGGGACCCAGCAGGCTCTCAGTGCTGAGGGCACGGATCAGTGATGGGTTCAAACCAAGCTCTGTCCAAGGTGCTGCAGGAGGGCTCAGGAGGGAGCCAGTGATGCTGGCCAGGAGTGGGAGTGCTTCACCGAGGAGGACGGGACAGGTGAGCCACACCCTGAAGGCTCTTGGGAATTTTTCTCAGGCAGAGTGAAGGAGGAAGGGCAGGTAGGCAGAGGAACCTGCCTGTGCAAAGGCCCAGTGGCAGGAAGAGAAGGTTGGGCTGTGGTGGTAGGAACCTTGGCTGGGGGTGGCTGGAGGAAGGGAACATAGAAAGATAGGCAGGGTCTTCTTTACTGACTTAAAGAGCTTAATCCTTAATCCTTAGTCTATGGGAGCCGTGGGAGGTTTTGAGAAAGGACAGTCACAAAATTTGGATCTGCATTTTAGAAAGATCACTGGGTTTGTAGACTGGACCCCAGTGGATCGGCTGGGAGTTCTTTATGAAATGTAGAAGGGGGAAGCCTCCCCTGGGCCAGGCTGTGAATACTGCCTGCTGCCCAGGGCACTCAGGAGAGATCTGAGGGGTTTGCCAGGCTGAGCCCTGGCCCTCAGGGCTGGTGAAACAGCGCCATCTACTGGTGGACCCTGGTCCTGGACATCACAGGTCATGGGGTTCCTTCTGCTCCCAGAGTGGGGCAGGTCAGCCCATGGAACTTCAGAATGAGGGGCAGAAAGGGACCTTCTCTGGGGGACGAGCTTTCTCTCAGTTTCAGAACCTGAGCTCATGATCTTGTGCAGATGTAGGGAGGGAAACTATTCCATTGTGCTGAGCAAACACGAATGAGTGTTGGTAGTTTCTGCCAGTTCTGCCGGCGTTTGGATCCTAGTCCCATGACCTTCTGACAGTGTGACCTTGAGAAAGTTGTTTAAATTAACTTCCCTGTGCCTCGGTTTTCTCATCTGTAAATTTGGATCAGTAATAATATCCCCCTGTTAGGATTGTTGAGTCAGCACATGGCCAATGCTCAGAACAGTGAATGTCTGGTGCGTGGTGACTACTCAAAGCTCTTAGGATATCTATTTTTATTTCCATCATCATTATCATCATTCAAGCTGGGCAAGGAGGGACTCCTGGTGCATTTGCCTGGTTCACGGGCTGGAGGGGGAGGAGCCGCCTGTGGCTGGGGGCGGGGTCGGCAGAAGGACAGGGGCAGGGAGGAATGAGGTCCGATCTGCATTTTGCAAACCCAGCATCTGCACATGCTTCCTGCAGTGCACGCCTTGCACACGCATCCTCCCAGCGAGACTCAGGCCCTGCATCCTGGTCTCTGCGGTGTCCTCATAAGTAATGCTGCAAGTCCATATCGTGAGTTAGTCCGAACCCCACAGTCCAGGGGCCCATCCACAGGAGACACCTGTCAGTGGCGTCCACAGGAGACACCTGTTGGTGGCGTCCACAGGAGACACCTGTCGGTGGCATCCGCAGCACTGGGCAGGATGCGAATGGCGAGTAACTTGACCCCCTCCCTGCCCTGCACATATTCCCCGCGTGGGGCTGCCATAGCTTTTCTGCTCCCTCTAAGCCGGAGCAACATCTTAGTCCAGGAATCAATGAGAAAACTGGGATCTTTTCTCTAAATTAAAGCTCCTTCCTCTCCTAGCTGGGAGATCTGCCGCAGGAAGGCGGTGTGAGGGTGTGAGGGTGTGAACGAGTGCCCGAGTGTTGAGTGTGTGCAAGCATGTGAGCGTGTGTGCATGTGTGAACACGAAAGCGTGGAAGCCCGTGTGTGCATGCGGAAGGGTGTGTGTATGTGACGGTGGGCGTGTGTGCTTATTATCACCTGTTTATGCTCCTGGGACCCAGGCTCATTAGCCCACAATGGCCCACCAGGCCACTTGCCAGTGGGAACTGGTGTTGATGACACAACCAGCCCTGGCCTGCACAGAGCTTCCGGGGGGGCAGCCAGAGTCTTAAGATCTGGGGGTGCCATCCTGGTCCCACCGCGGACGTCTCTCCATGCAGAGTCCTGGCTTCTCACTTGAAGTTTCCTGCCCCTGGTTGCACACAGCCTCGCCAACCGCCCCCCAACCCCCCTTAGATCTCCAGGAGGAAAGCTGGTTTGCCAGACTGTTCATGAAACATGAACGAGAGGACTTTTTTTTTCTTTTTAAGAGAAATCAGTGGAACAGGATTGTTCAGATGGAGTGTACTATTTCTGAAATTCAAGACGCAACTCGTGTGTTTTCCTGTCAATGGGGCGTCTTGAAATGTCACGCCTGCTGCTACCAATTAATTCATGATTTTCCCATTCACCGATTAAGTTGCTTGGCGTCAGCAGACTTGGATTCTGTGAAGTCGTGTAGCTTTGCTCGGAGGAGGAAGCCGTGCAAACGTGATCGAGCAGAGAAGTTATGATGATACATGCCAATCGAATAATAAAGCCAAGTGTGTCCCCCTTGTGAGGTTGGGTCATAGGGGTGTGTGTGTGTGTGTGTGTGTGTGTGTGTGTGGCATTCTGTGTTCTGTTAGTTTCAGGTGTACAGTATTTGATTTGTTATTTATATGTATTGCAAAACGATCACCACAATACGTATAGTTAACATCTGTCACCACACACAGTTATAAAAATTGTTCTTCCTGGGATGAGTACTGGAAGTTCTACTCTCTTAGCCATTTTCATATATGAAAGATTTTATTTATTTATTTGAAAGAGAGAGATCACAAGTAGGCAGAGAAGCAGGCAGGGCGGGGGGTGGGGGGGAAGCCTGCAGGCTTCCCTGCTGAGCAAAGAGCCTGATGCAGGGCTGGATCCCAGGACCCTGAGATCATGATTTGAGCTGAAGGCAGAGGCTTAACCCACTGAGCCACCCAGACGCCTTCTGCTACTCGGTCTTAACTATAGTTACCAGGCTGCACATTACATCCCAGGAGCTTTACATTTTATTTTGTATCTGGAAGTTTCTGCCTTTTGATACCCCCCCCCTTCACCCATTTCTTCCACCTCTACCCCCACAAACTCTGGCAACCATCAGTCTGTCTGTATCTATGACCTGGGTTGTTTTTCCTTTAGATGCCACATATAAGTGAGATTATCCAGTATTTATCTTTCTCTGTTTGACTTATTTCACTTAGTGTAATGCCCTCACGGTTCAGCCATTGCTGTTGCAAATGGCAGGATTTCCTCCTTTTTCGTTGCTCTGTAATATTCCACCATGTGTATCTACATCACGTTTTCTTATCCGTTCCTCTGTCGATCGACACTGAGGTTGTTTCTTTGGGTTTCTGTGGGTTGCCTCTTGTAAATAAGACTATGATGACCATGGGGGTGCAGATCTGTTTTCGAATTAGTGTTTTTGTTTTCTTCCGCTCCATCCCTGGAAGTGGAGTTGCTAGATCAAATGGAAGTTCTATTTTTAATTTATTGAGGAACTGCTGTATCACTTCCCCGCCGCGGCTGCACTGGTTGGCAGCCCCACCAATGCTGCGTGAGGGTTCCCCTTTGTCCGCATCGCCGCCCACACCTGTTGTTTCTTGTGTTGTTGATGGCCATGTTGCCATTCTGGCAGGTGTGAGGTGATAAAGCTCATGGCGGTGTGGTCACATATCTTATGTCTCAGAGTTTCGTAAAATAGTATTAAGCTTTTTGGCAAGAAAAATGTCAAAACTGCAGGAGTGTGAAATTTGGCCCTGGAATCCACTGCAGTTTTCAGGGGGAAAGATTCCCCCGAAGGGGCTGCGAGTTTTTCATTGGTGTGTGTCTCTCTCATCCATGATGCTGTGATTTTTTCCAGGATGGGACTCGGTTCTCTCCATCTGTGACCACAGTATTGCATGTAGCTGGTGCTCAGTCAGTGTTCACTGGATGAATCAGCCAAAGAAAGTGATTGGGACAAAGTGTTGGAGTTCAGGAACTTTTGGGTGGTTGGAAGTTCCATGCGTCCTAACGATAGTTTTGGTTTCCTTCTTCATGGTCTGGGTCAATGTCTTCGCTCAGGCTGCCATAGTGAAATACCACAGACTAGGGGTTTCAACAACAGAAACGTGTTTTCTCAGACGGCCACCTTCTCACTGGGTTCCCACCCGGCCTCTCCTCTGTGTGTGCATGAACTCAAGAGATCTCTTTCTGTGTCCTCCTGTCCTTACAAGGCCATTGGCTCTGATGGGCTGGAGCCCCACTGTTATGACCTCGTTAAACCATAATTACCTCCTAAAGACCCTATATGAAAATACTGTCACATGGTGGGGGTGGGGGCAGGGCTTCACCCTATGGATTCTGGGGACACAACTCAGTCCATGACAGACATTCTCCCCCTGCACCGCGCCTTTGGTGGCCATGGCTGGAGACTTGGAGACATGCTTGGAGACACAGAAGAGGGGTCACTTGCCCAGGGCTACACAGTCTGTGGGCGCAGAGACAGGATGACAGGTTCTACTACCGGGCAGCTCCCAGAGCCCGGGGCTGGGTGCACTCTGCAGATGTGGGATCGGGGAGGCAGGTGGACGGGCGCTCACACTCTCCTGATGCCGCCTTTGTGTTAGTTACAGGACTCTGATCAGACCCACATACAGAGTGTCCTACCGTACCGTGACGGCGCTGGAGTGGAGATGTTGTCCTGGCTTCACTGGGAGCAACTGTGAGGAGGGTGAGTCTGCCGCGGTGTGGGCGGCGGGGGGCGCAAGGTGCAGGGGGCGGGGCACCGGCTGGGCCGGGCCGCAGAGTCTCTGTGTGTGTTGCTGCCACCTTGCCATGGGCGCCCAGCTGGGGACCCTAGGGGCACAGATTGGGTGGAGGACAATCGTGAATCCTGGCCTGGGGAGGGGATTGAGTTTACAGCCTCTTTCTAACGCTCTCACCCGGGAATGGGGGCAGGCAGAGCCGGCTCCTGGGTCTCTCTTCACCAGTCTGGGAGCGGCCTCTGCCCTGGCACCCGGATCTGGCGGGCAGCGGACTGATTGTCCTGCCCTTCTGCCTGGCTGGAGCCCACGGCGAGGATGGGGAGGACACGGCCTAGAGCTGGGGCTTCCTTCTGAGCCCCTGGACCCGGTTCCAACCCGCCTCTGGAGCCCGAGGGGGCCAGGGCGGGCCCAGAGCAAATCCCAGCTGCGCCCACGGCATGTGGGGAAGCAGGTCCTGCCCCACCCAACAGATTCGCAGCCCATTTCGCTCCCAGATAATAAGTTGTAATATGTTGGGTATACGCTTTGTTTGAAAGCTGCCTGAGATTCTTTGGGTTATAAATAACAGGATAATTACAGAACAGTGCTAGTAATGAGGATGCTTCCCTGGGTCTGTGGCCCAGAGTGCAGCTGAAGGAAGGATCTGGAAAGCAAACGGGTCCAGCGGTGCCGTCTTTCCTGACGTAGAAGGCGCCTGGTCCTGGGAGGCCTTTGCTCAGCACTGGGAAGGTTTGGGGACCCTTCTCTCAGCTCCCAGAGCCTCCAGGTACCCCCCCGCCCCGCCCCCCGCCGACCCCATCCTTGCCTCGACTGTTGATAACCTCGTGTTTTCATGTCTGCCCACCCCTACCCCTGCAAACTGCCCACTCGCTGCCCTGCAGACTGTTTCTTCTGAGGGTAACTGAGCCTTGCCCGAATAGGGCCTCATACTTCCCTCCTCTGGAAACCACTGAGTGTTGAAGTATGGACGGTTTTTCATCTCTCTTCATGTTCTTGTTATTGAAGGAACAATCCAGTAAATGGAGTGTAAGTCTCCAGATGTCTGAGTTGTAAACCTCACGCCAATAGGTAAAGGGCACGTGTTTGATGGAATTCACTGAGCAAGTGATTCAAAAAGGGGGATTCAAGACAGTGATGTCTTGATGGGCGGACTGGAGAGCCCAGGACTGCCCTTAGTTCTGATATTTTGCTGAAAAAACTCACAGAGCCAAAAAGCTATTGTGCTCACGCTCATGGTTTGTTATGACGAAAGGTGCGGGTTCAGATCCTCCAAGGGAAGAAGGCTGTGGGACAGAGTCCAGGAGGATCCCCCCCACCCCGTCCCCACACACAGACCTGCCGGTTGTCCCCTCGGTGGAGGCGTGGGTAGCAATGAACTCCTCCCCTCATATGTAAAACAAGTTGACAAAAATGTGACCAGAAGCTGGCAGGAGCCCCACTGTATATCCTCCCCAGGAACATGGTTCACTATTTGCTAATTCAGGACCTCATGACTTTATAGATCACAGTAACCATGAATAAGGGAAGGAATCCTAAGTGTCTAGAACAATAGGGATCTATTTAGAAACGTTTTTCTCTTATTGCAAAAGTTAAGTCTGCGTTCAGTGTAGAAAAGGTGACCACACCCAGAATCCCGCCTCTCAAGGTAACCCTGAGCTCGCTTTGGTGGAAAGCTTCCAGACCTTTCTATTCTGTGCTCTCATACTGGTTATACTATTCTTTTTTTTTTTTTTTTAAGATTTTATTTATTTATTGACAGACAGAGATCACAAGTAGGCAGAGAGGCAGGCAGAGAGAGGGGAAGGGAAACAGGCTCCCCGCTGAGCGGAGAGCTCAATGCGGGGCTCGACCCTGGGATCATGACCTGAGCCAAAGGCAGAGGCTTTCACCCACTGAGCCACCAGGCGCCCCCGGTTATACTATTCTGATAACTTTCTTATTCATATAAGTTACCATGCATACTTCTCTATGTCAATAGATAGCTTTCTGTAGCATTATTTTTAGTGCCTGCAAAATTTGGGTATACACTTTATTAACGAAACCCCCTACTGGAAGATATCTAAGTCGCTCCCAGGTTTTAAATTATTGGTGACATGAATCCAGACATCCTTTTTGTCCCTCTGACATAAAATTTACATACTCTGAAATGCTCCTTTCTGAAGTGTAAACTTTGATGAGTTTTGATACATGTACGCATTTCTATCACCTTCTGGAATGTTCTCACCCCTTGGCCTTCACTGTCCTGATTTCTGTCATCATAGATCATAGATTTTATCTATTCTTGAACTTCATATAAATGGAACCACATAATATTTACTCTTGCACATGGCTTGTTGCAATTAATAAAATGTTTTTGAGACCTATTTATATTGTTATATATGTATCGATAATGTATTCATTTTTATGACTGGGTATCATTCCATTGTGTAAGTAGTCACAATTTTATTATGGGTTGTCCTGTGGCTAGATCTTTGGGCCATTTCTAGTTTTTGACTTTAAGAATAAAACTTCCGTGAACATTCTTGAAATGTCTTTCTGCGGACATAAGTTTTTATTTTCGTTGGGTTAATCCGGTTAATCCACAGGTTGAATTGCTAGGTCAGGCTGTGTGTTTAGCTTTATTTTTATTTTTATTATTTTTAAAAAGATTTTGTTTACTTATTGGACACACAGAGAGAGAGAGAGAGATCATAGGTAGGCAGAGAGGCAGGCAGGGGCGGGGTGGGAAGCAGGATCCCCACCCAGCAGAGAGCCCCATGCGGGGATCGATCCCAGGACCCTGAGATCATGACCTGGGCTGAAGGAGAGGCTTAACCCAGTGAGCCATGCAGGCGCCCCATGTGTGTTTAGCTTTATAGGAAAGAGCCAAACTGTTTCCGAAAATGGCTTTACTAGCATTTGGTGTTGTTAAGTCTTTTCATTTCAGCCAGGTGAGTGGGTGTGAAATACTCTCCCATTGTGAGTTTGGTGTGTGCTTCTCCGTTGACTAAGGAGCATCTTTTTGTATGTCTGTCTGACATACTTACCCGTTATTCTTATGTCTTGTTTCATAAAGTGTCTATTCGAGACTTTTACTCATTTTTAATTGGGTTGTTTAACTTGATAAGAAATAGCCAAGTTGTTTTCCAAAGAGGCTTTAACGTTTTTGCAGTCCCACAAGCAAAGTCTGATCCAGTTGTTCCACATTCTTGCCAATATTTGGTGTGTTAGTCTTTTCAGTTTTAGCTGTGCTACTGGGAATGAAATGAAATGCAACTCTTCTTTTTTAAGACTGCTTTGACCACTCTAGTTCCTTTACATCTCCATAAAAACTTTGCACAACTTAACAATGTTTGCAAAAAAAAAAAAAAAAAAAAAGTTTATCGTGATGGGGAATAGGATTGTGATGAATTTATAAATCAATTTGTTCTAGAAAGGAGAAAAAATTGTAGATAAATTATCTTACTAATAATTTACAGACTCATTATCCTAAGAATGAGCCTTCTGATTCATGAACATGGTATAACTACGTATTTAGGTATTTAATTTTCTCCTTATAGAGTAGAGGTATTGCTTCTCTTATTAAATTTATTTCTAAGTATTTTGTGGTTTGGGTGCTTTTTAAAAAATGGAATTGCCTGGGTGGCTCAGTGGGTTAAAGCCTCTGCCTTCAGCTCAGGTCATGATCCCAGGGTTCTGGGATTGAGATCCACATAGCTCTCTGCTCAGCAGGGAGCCTGCTTCCTCCTCTCTCTCTGCCTACCTCTCTGCCTACTTGTGATCTCTGTCTGTCAAATACATAAATAAAATATTTTAAAAAAATAAAAAATGGGATTGCCTTTTAAATTTTCATTCCATAATTATTTTTCGGCTAGCATATAGAAATATATTTGATTTTTAATATTGACTTTGTATGTAAAAACTGTGCTAAATTCATTTATTAGTTCTAGTAGCTTATTTATTGATTTCTTTGGATTTTCCACATAAGCTGTTATGTCCTCTGTGAATAAAGATGTGTTTGCTTCTTCTTTCAACAATTAAGGCATTTTATTTTATTTTTCTTGCTTTATTGGACTGGCTAGAAGTTCTGGTAAGATGTTTAATAGAAGTGGTGAGAACAGATATAGTCGCCTTGTTTCTGATCATGAAAGGGTGGGCGGAAAGTTCCCCATTTCACTCTGAAGTATGTTGTTAGTAGTGGATTTTTTCATATAAGCCGTGTATCAGATGAGGATAGTCACATTTTTAGTCTGAGTTTGTTGAGATTACTTGTTAGGAATGGTGCCAAATCTTGTCGAATGTTTTTTCTGCTTCTATACTGAGGTGATCATTTTTTTAATCCTTTATTTTGTTAATATGACAAATTACATTGATTGGGGATACGAAACCAACCCTTTGTTCTTGGGAATAACGTTATTGTTACTGGGATCAACTGTATTTGGATGTATTATGCATTTTTCTGTTTCTGTATTTGATATTTATCTGTAATTTTCTCTCCTTGTAATGTCTGCCAGTTTTTGGTGGTGAGGGTTATGCTGTTCTCATAAAAAGAAATAGGAAAATTTCCCTCCTCCTCTATTTTCTAAAAGTGTTTTTTGGTAAAGTTGGCATTAAACATTTTCCTTAAAAGCTTAATAGAATTTACAGTGAAAACATGTGGACCTGTAATTTCTTTGTGGGGAAGGTCTTTCATTTTTTGTTTTTTTTAGAGAGAAAGAGAGTGTGTGTGCCCAAGCAGAGGGGAGGGGCAGAGGGAGAGAGAGACTATCCAGCAGATTCCCTGCTGAGCCCAACACAGAGCCTGATCTCATGACCCTGAGATGACAACTTCAGTCTTAATCAAAAGTCTGATGCTTAACGGACTGAGCCACCCATATGTGCTCCATTTCTTAATTTAATAATTACTTGTGCATTTAAAAAATCACATGTACTGAGTTGTATTTGATGTATGGATTATTACATACATATAATTTACATACCCAGAAGTGTACAGATCATTAAGTTTAGACCAAATGGATAATTTTCTACATAATCCTCGTCTCTCTGATGTTTTGTCCATCAAATTTGCCTCACCCTCCCTGAACTCAGATTTCTGTCTCTACAACTCAGAGAAATTGTCGTGTTCTACTTAATCTTCCTTCCATAAGCTTTGGTCTGGGAGATTCCTCTAGGAATTGCCTTGTGTGTTCTGAATTGCCTCCTGTCCAGTGCCTATGAACATTTGTTCCATACATTTTGTCCAATCTTCTAGTTGTTTCTGGTGGGAAAGCAATTCAGTAGAAGTTAGTCTATCATGGCTAGAAGCAGAAATTGTGACTTTACTTTTTTGAATTTTTCTTTATTGTTCTCGGTATCATTTCTTAGTAGTTTTATTTATTTATTTTTTAATTTTATTTATTTTTTTTTAAAGATTTTATTTATTTATTTATTTGACAGACAGAGATCACAAGTAGGCAGAGAGGCAGGTAGAAAGAGAGAGAGGAGGAAGCAGGCTATCTGCGGAGCGGACAGCCCGATGCAGGGCTCGATCCCAGGACCCTGGGATCATGACCTGAGCCGAAGGCAGAGGCTTTAACCCACTGAGCCACCCAGGCGCCCCTCTTAGTAGTTTTAAAAACAGCATTCTTCCATTTTATCCACCCCACCATCCTTTGTGCTATTGTGAAATTGTGTGGAAAACTTCCCAATTCAATATTATAATTTTTGCATTAAAGAGATTATCTTTTTTATTTTTATTTTATTTTTAAGAAGATTTTATTTACCTGACACAAAGAGAGAGAGATCACAAGTAGGCAGAGAGGCAGGCAAAGGGGGGGGTGAGCAGGCTCCTCACTAAGCAGAGAGCCCAATGTGGGGCTCAATCCCAGGACCCTGAGATCATAACCTGAGCCAAAGGCAGAGGCTTAACCCACTGAGCCACCTAGGTGCCCCAAAGAGATGATCTTTTTTAAAAGGAAGAAAAATATCATTTCCTGCGACTTTTCTTGCTCCTAGAGCTCTGAGCCTCCATCTGATTCACGTCTTCTAGTGCAGGTCTGCTTGTTGTGTGTTCTCTCTACTTAAAAATAATTTTTATTATGTATTTTGCCTTGATAGATTTTTAAGAATCAATCAATTAATTGATTTGTGGTAAAATGCACATAACCCAAAATTTACCATTTTAACCATTGTGAAATATACAATTTGGTGGCATTAAGTCCATTCACAAAGTTTTGCAAAAACATCACCATTGTCTCATTCCAGAACTTTTTTATCTGCCCCCCCTCAAAGGGAAACCCTATACCCATTAAGCAGTCATTCTTCATTCTCTCCTTCCTTTAGCCCTTGGCAACCACAGATCTGCTTTCTGTCTCTATTGATTTGCCTATTCTGGATATTTATATAAATAGAATCATGCAATATGTGGCCTTTTGTGTCTGACTTCTTTTACTTAGCATAATGCTTTGAAGCTTCATCCAAATTGTGGGATATATCTGAATAATGAGTACTATTTCATTATATGGATATACCACATTTTGTTTTTTCATTCATCAGTTGATGGACATTTGGGTTGTTTCCACCTTTTGGCTGTTGGGAACAACAGTAATTCTCATTTTTTAAAAAAATAATGCTATGAACTTTCATGTACAAGTTTTGTTTGAACACCTGTTTTCGATCCTTTTGATTTTGATTTTTACTCAGGATTGGTATTTCTGAGTCATATGGTAATTCTGTAATTCTGTGAGGAGCTGCAGAATGTTTTTTCATAGTGGCTACACCATTTTACATTCCCATCAGCAATGTACAAAGGTTATGATTTCTTCATGTTGTCTCCAGTACTCCAATTTTTGAATAGTATTTTCATTGAGTTCATAATTACGGGTTGATTTTTTTTTCTTTCAGTGCTTTAAACAGATTGATTATTCCATTATCTTTTTAAAAAAAGATTTTATTTATTATTTGACAGAGATCACAAGTAGGCAGAGAGGCAGGCAGGGAGAGAGAGGATGAAGCAGGTTCCCTGCTGAGCAGAGAGCCCGATGTGGGGCTCAATCCCAGGACTCTGGGATCATGACCTGAGCTGAAGGCAGAGGCTTTAACCCACTGAGCCACCCAGGCGTCCCTATTCCATTGTCTTTTGGCATCCATTGCTTCTGTTGAAAGGTCTGCTGTTTTCGTTTGTTGTTTCCCTTCTAGAATGTGTCTTTTGTCCCATAGTCCCAGTTTTGTCTCTGATGTTATCAGGTGAGACTCTCTTAATTCTGTTTGGGCTTCTTTGAGAATCTATAAACTGTTGTTGTTGTTGTTGCTTGTGTGTTTATCTTGTTAGGAAAATTCTCCTCATTATTTTTTCAAATATTTTTTCTTCCCTATTCTTTCTTCTCCTCTTGAGGGTCCATTTGCACACCTGTTAGATTGCTTGATGGTATCATCAAGGTTCTGCTTTTTTCCCCTCTGTTCTTCCGTCTAGACAGTTTCTCTTGATCTGTCCTCAAGTTCATTGACTCTTCTGACATCTGTAATCTTCTGTTAAGCTCATTTTGAATAATTTCTTTTCAGTTCTAGAATTTCCATTTCTAGTTCCCTGATAAGATTTCTCCATTGCTTCACTTACTATGATCATAGTTTATTTTATATGCCAGGACTCATATATCATAGCTACTTTTTAAGTCCTAAGGGTCTTCTGTTTCCAAATCTGGGTCATCTTAGGATTTATTTGTGTTGTCACTTTTCTCTTGATTTGGGTCACAACTGCCCCTCTCTTTCTTTGCTTCCATGTCAGTAACTTTTCCTTGTCGATTGGAGACTTTGAATGATATGTTGTAGGGATGCCTGTTTCCTTGAAGAATGTTGAATTTTGTTCTAGCAAGCAGTTAAACTACTGTAAGTTTGTGAAGGCTTGGTTTTTATGCTTTATTCGGGGGGTTATGTCAATCCTTTAGACCTGGGATATAGTTTTTACTCCCAAGGCTTGGTCTTTCTGTGGTTGCAAAGGCAAGGCCTAGGTGGAGAGACTTGAGCTCCAAACTTGGAAAGGTTCAAACTGTAAATCATCTCCTTCCTCTTGGGTGGCAGCTGGTATCTCTGCTCAGTTTTTATAGCCTTCCCTCTGTTGTTTTCTGCTGAGCTCACTGGAATCTTCCCTACACATGCACAATTCAGGGGTCAGCCAAGGACTTCAGGGGAGTTTGTACGCAGAGTCTGGGGCTCTCTGTTCTGTGTAGCTCGTTACTTATTTGATTTTTTTTCCTTCAGTTTCCAGGGCCTCTGGCAGCCCTAAGCCTAAACAACTTCAGTTTTTGACTTATGTTCTGGCCACCCTGAGATGCTGAACTAAATTTGGTCCTCTGTGGGGGAAATCCATGTAAATGTACAAGTTCTATTCTCTTTTCGCAAGGGGTAAATCTCTTCAGGTTCCGCTGGAGTTTTGTTGCTCTCGAGGGTCCTCAAATAATTGTTTAAAGAATTATCTAGAGGGGCACCTTGGTGGCTCGGTGGGTTAAAGCCCCTGCCTTCGGCTCAGGTCATGATCTCAGGGTCCTGGGATTGAGCCCCGCATCAGGCTCTCTACTTAGTGGGGAGTCTTCTTCTCCCTTCTCTCTGCCTGCCTCTCTGACTACTGTGATCTCTGTCTGACAAATAAATAAACAAAATCTTTAAGGGAAAAAATAGAATTATACAGAGCTTATAATTTTTACCTCAAGTAGAGTTCGTCTGATACAAGCCACTCCTCCATTTTGGAATGGAAACTTTGTGAACATCTTTTCAGCTCCATCTTTGTCAACACCTTTAATGATTTCCTTAGGATAAATGCCTATGCAGAATTATGGGGTATCCGTGAGAGGGTGTACGTTGTGTCAAGGCTTTTGAATCATCTTGCCAAATTAGGCCCTAGAAAGGTTGCTGATTACACTGCTGTGGGTAGATTGAGAGATTCTGGGGGGTGGAGGACATTGTTGTTATCTGTGTGCTTTTGTGGGGCCCAGCACAGGGCCTGGCACCTAGTTGGGGGCCTGTCGAGGATTCTGTACCTGGAACGTGATCTGGGACATGATCAAAGGAGTCAGCATTAAGCACGGGATATGATACCATTACTTCACCTCCGAATTTAATTTAAAAAGCAGTTCCTTGGGGTGCCTGGGTGGCTCAGTCAGCTGAATATCCGACTCTTGGTTTTAGCTCAGGTCATGATCTCAGGGTCATGAGATTGAGCCCCATGAGTCTGAGAGTCTCTCCCTCTCCCCCTGCCTCTCCCCCTGCTCTCTCACTCTTCCTAAAATAAATATATGAACCTTTAAAAAAAAAAAAAAAAGGTGTTCCCAAAGCTATATTACACTGGATGTCCCTCCTGTTGGCTCTCTTGTCAGACAGCGAAGTGCTCTTTCCGTAAGCCACTGGGACCTTCAAGGTCTTGGAAAATCCTACTCCAAGTTTTCCCAGCACAAGGTGCAGGTCAGCTGGATTCTTAGCCGGCTTCTTTCTGGAATCCCTAAGGTGGCCTGATCCCTTGTGTTTTAGAAGCCAAGTCTTTGGTGGTGTTGTGGAGGAGATTGGCCACAAAGCTGATACAGACTCAACTTTCAGAAGATAAGCTTAACTCAAGTAGGGGATTTTTACTTTTGTTTTGTTTTGTTTTATTTGCTTCAGGACAGGAAATGAACCCCCTGCGCTTCCATATGGGCAACGGCAGGCCCAGGGCGAGGTGGCTTAGCTAGTGCATCCAAGCGTTGAGCTGACTGATTTGAGTCCAAGATGGCGCTGACATTTCACCCCTGGCGCGAGCTCTGTGTATGAGTGTGTTTGTGTTTGGAATAACTGAGGGTTCAAAGCCAGAAGACGCTCTCTTGGGAGGAGGCTGCAGCCAGCCTCCCAGCCAGTCTGCAAAGCTCAGCATTTTAGGGAAACGATTATCAGCGAGTCTGATGGTGTTTCTGAAACTTGCCTCCCATGGCTGCCATTAAGGAAGGGACAAGCAAGTAGGGCTATTTATTCAAATTAGCGGAGTACCTGGGAAGTTCCAGACACTGTGCTAGGGGCTCGAGTCGCACTGATGCAAAGGGGACCTCAGGAGCTCCCAGATGTGGGGGGTGGGGGAGTGAGCAAATAATCCTAATTAATGCTAGGAAATGAGGGTTTTGCTAAAGGTACGCTTGCTTTGTTGTGGGACCCATAGGGTGTAAGAATTGGGGAAGGGACTTCTTCTAGCTTAAGGCCTGACCCTCTGGATCCAACCTGGGTCAAGCACCACTGGGATCCCTTCTCTCGTATGTTCCATCTTCCTCATCCCCTGATTACTTCCCATCAGTGTACGAACACATCAAGTATATCTTTTCTCTCAGAAAACAGTCTCGTTGAATCTGCGTCATCCTTTAGCTAACACCGTGTCTTGAGTTTCTTTTCTTTTTTATTAAAAAAAATAATAAAATAAAAAATTTTTACTTACTTATTAGAGAGAGCGTGCGTGCGTATGCACATGGGATGGGAAGGGGCAGATGGAGAGGGAGAGACAATCTTAAGCAGGCTCCACACTGAGCCAGGAACCCTATGCGAGGCTCGATCTCACGACCCTGAGATCACAACCTGGGCCAAAACCAAGAGTTGGAAACTTGACCGACTGTGCCACCAAGGCACCCCTCGACCTTCCTTTCTTGACCAAGCTTTTTGGAAGAACTGACTGCCTTCCCTGACTCACGCTTCCTTGCTTCTAGGGTCTTCTATAGCCCTCGAGGTCAGGTCTCTACCTCACTTAGCTCTCAGAGACTGTTCTCGCTGAGGGACCTCTGTGCAGGTGATGTCCTTGTCACGTTTATTTCTTCTTCCCCAGCCACTGGCAGAGATCTGGAACCTGACCTGTTTCGTGAATGAAGGAATGATTGCACAGGCGGTTTTCATGTGTGCGAGACGTTGAGTCTCAGCTGGGGGATGTATGGTTAGAGCCCTATTGTACAGATGAGTAACTGAGGCTTAGAGAAATATTTGTTTTTATGGGAGGCCCCGCTGGAGCCAATGGGAGAGGTGGAGGCCAAGTGACAGGAAAAGGAAGATGCTGGCTGAGCTGGACAGAACATTCCAAGGGGCCCGACCAGACCACTCGGTCACTTCTAACACCTGCCTCTTCCTGGCATCTTCAGTCAACTTTGGCCTGGGGCGGAGAGCTGGGGGCCTGTTGTGTTGAGCATCTGCTTTTGTTCTTAGCTTCCATGGACAGTGTGGGCCTCGCTGATGAGATTACGGGCCCTTTGATACTCTGTCCCAGGCTGGAGGGGTTCCAGGCGTCCAGACGGGTTTTGTCGTCAGACAGGCATCTTTCAGCACCTCCCGTCATACTGTGTGGGGCTGGAAATATCCACAGATGTCACCTGCCTTTTCTTTTTCTGGGACACGCTTGCACGGGGGCTGGCCCAGGTCACCAGCTTGTGTTCGGGCTCCTGGGCTGTCTGCACACCCGGAAGGTTCTCAGCACCTTCCCCGGCTGCTGCTTCTTCGGCCCTGGGCGTTTCCCAGGGAGTGGCAGGGGCCAGAGGGATGCCATGGGAGATGCCTGCCAAGCTCGTGAGTTTTCTGAGACCCTTCTGAGACCCACAGTCTTAGGGAGTGATGGCCCTGGGAACCTCTTTTCCCAGAAGAGGGATCCAAACCTCTTTGAGGTCCAGGATAGGCCACACAATCAACAAGCCAGAAAGTGGGCTTGAACAGGTGCTTCTCTGCTAAAGTCTGCTCTTCTCCTGACCCGAAGCTCCATCTTTTCTAGAAAGAGGAGCGGGCCTGTGGGGAAAGGCCCCCTAGACTCTGGCCCATTGTGGCCTAAGAAGACCAAGTTAGGACACAGGGCCCAAGACACGTGAACCTAGAAGGTAGGGGGCCAGAGAGCTCCTGCGGATAGTGTTCCCCGGGGTGCAGGCTCCGAGAGGAAGGCCTGTGAGGGAAGTCTGTTGGGAGCTCACTGAAGATGGAGACCTCTTACCGGAAGGGGTGGATGGAGCAGTGTGAGAATGTGGGCCACGGTGCAGCCTCAGTGAAGGCCTCAGCCCACCCCACGGGAGCTCTGAGGTGGGACGACCCTCCTGAATGGCCCTAAATTGGGGACCAAGGAGTTGGGTCTTCACATCCTTCTGTTGGCGATGATGGGCTGCGGCTGGGAGAAGGCCATGACCTTGGGCGAGGACGGTGTCTCAAAAGGGCTGACGGAGGCGAGCTGCCAGCCCACAGCTTCCCAGCAGCTGGGGGTGAAGCCTGCACCCTGAAGGGGGGCCTGGCCAGGGCGGCCTCCACAGGGAGGGCCTCAGCTCCTACCCAAGGGCACTCTGAACATCATGGTTCCCAAACACGAGAAACGTAATCTGTACCTTTGGTTGTTCTCCATACAGAAGGTCACAGAATCTGTGATCGAACAGATGGGCTAAATGGGTCAAAGGCTGCTACCTCACGAGGGTGTGGGGGAGACAGAGGTCGCGTGGCCTGCCCACTCAGCAAGTGGGAGCTGCTGTTGTCATGTGCTGGGGGTGAGGATGGACCCGCTGTGGAATGCACAGTTCATTCTCACCGTCTAAAGTGTGGTAGCAAAAAGTTGGGGGGGGGGGGCTCCTGGAGGAAGTCTGAGGGCTATGTGTGCCCCATCCTCCCCATGAGATCCTGTCACCGTCAGTTTTGAGAGGACCTTGGTGGGGGGGGGGGGGGATCCTCTCACACTCCCACAGTCGTCTGTAGCACCGCTCGGTGGCCATATTGGCCCCCTCCTTGGAAACATTGAGGCTGGCCTGGTGGCTCCTGGGATGGCAGGGCAGGGCCCAATGGCCCAGAGAGCAGCCCAGAGTTGGGAAGGAAAAGGTGGTTCAGGGCTTCCCATGGAACATTCTAGAACCTCTGCATGGGTGGTCCTCTCCCCTCGCATCGGGAGCTTTGCTGAGACCCGACACGCATTTCCACCTGCAGAACCTGGGCCTGAGGAGCCAATGTGGGGCTGATTTTGAGGGTGCAGGTGTTATTCCGTCCCAGGAACCCCTTGCTCTGTGGCCTCGGGTACTTTTCCAGCCTCAAAGTCCCCGGCAGGTGGCAGAGGGTTAGCTGGCTGCTGCCTTGACCACCGAGGTAACATCTCAAGGCTGACAGTGGCATTTGTGCAGGGGCTGAATGGCCTGGTGTCTACCCAGGCCCCTCTGTCCCAGGAGAAGCTGGGGTCCTTACATCCTGGGTAAAGGCTTCTGCTTTTTCAGAATGCTGCTTATTTTATTTTATTTTATTATTTCATATTTTTTAGAGGTGGGGGAGGGAGAAGGGGAGAGGGAGAGGGAGAGAGAGAATCTTAAGCAGACTCGGCGCTGTGCGTGGGGCGACAAGGGGCTTGATATCAAGACCCTCAGCTCGTGACCTGAGCCAAAATCAAGAGTCTGTCGCTTACCTGACTGAGCCACCCAGGGGCCCAGGCTGTTGCTTTTGGATCTCATGGGACCCCACCCCCAACTTCATGGCCGTGTAGGTCCTGCTGGCATTGGCAGGCCTCCAGCGGCATCTCTGCTCTCTCTTGCTGCAGGGACTCTGTGTCCCCAATCCTTTTCCAGACCAGACATGCCACGGAGGCCCCCGGCCTTGCTCCCCCTCCCGCTTACCCCACCCTGCTGGTGGGTGAGCCATCAGGGGACTGATGTAGGGCTTCTGTCTACAGCTGATTTGCCTTTGGGGCTCCGTTCAAACATTCTTCTTCCAAGGCCACGTGACTCGCCAAAACCAGCTTGGGGGCCCCCAGGAGCCCAGAACGTTCTCTCTGCCTCATTTTAACGGAGTCTCAGCCCCTGTGCTCGGGCAGGTGGAAGGGGAGGGGAGAGGGCTCCGACTTTCCTGCCCGCGCAGCGCGCTGGCCTCTTCCACGCCTCTGCAGAGCACCGGGAAGCACGCAGGGATATAAGGCAACAGGCCTCTTCCCGTGGAAACCCAGGCCAGCGTGCGGCAGTTTTACATGCAGGACAAGCAGAATGGAGAGCAGAACCTCACCTCCCCGAGGGCCTCCACGGGGCCTCCCGAAGCGAGAATGAGCCAGGCCAGCTGGCTCCAGGCAGGGGCCGACCCCCCGACCCTCCCTCTTCTTCCTCTTGTCATACTCTGCCCAAGGTAGCTCTGCTTTCCGGCTAGAGCTCCCCGCCTGGGGATCTGGGAGTGGCTGATGGCCCTTCGTGCCCAGCACAGCGGGTCTACCTCTGCCAAAGGCTTCTGTCCCCCTCGCCTTCCAGGACGGTAGAACGTGGACTTCAGCCCAGACCAAGGGTCGACACCCACGTACCCACTCTGCGGGCGAGTCGCTTGCTCTGCCTGAACCTGTTTCCTCCTTTGCGAAGTGGGCACCGCAATAACCGTCTTGGGTTGTAGATCGGGTCAAGTGAGTAGAAAATACCCGATGTGCCACAGTTTGTGGCACGCAGTGGGCCCTGAATACGTGGTTCGTTTCCCCGTTAGGTTCCTTACTTTCCCGGTGCTAGGCACAGTCGTGTTAGAAATACACATTGACTGATTTGGGGGATCTTTCTCTTTATTTTTTTATTTTTATTTTTTTTAAAGATTTTACTTATTTATTTGACAGACAGAGATCACAAGTAGGCAGAGAGGCAGGCAGAGAGAGAGAGAGGAGGAAGCAGGCTCCCCGCTGAGCAGAGAGCCTGATGCGGGGCTCGATCCCAGGACCCTGGGACCATGACCTGAGCTGAAGGCAGAGACTTTCACCCACTGAGCCACCCAGATGCCCCGGGTCTTTCTCTTTAGAATGTAAATGCTTAGAGCCAAAATGAACTGCAGAACAGAGCTTCTGCCCACATGACCTTTGTAAGTCACAGTCCCGTTGGTTTCTCCTCTGGAAAGGGGGTTCTAGCAATCGTTCTGGTGGGAAGGGGGTTGCCTCTGAGGTCTGCAAGCCCGTGGCTCTGCGCTCCCCTCAGCGGGGCTCCCAGCTGCCTCAGAGCGAGGCCTTGTAACGACACTGAGCTCTGGTTATTGTAAACTTCCCGCAGAAGGAGGCATACGTTACCATGATGTCATGTCTAGACACCCAGGTCAGGTATAAATTATGAAGACAAAGTAGCATGTTCAGTGGTTAACTGTAAAACTTTAACGAGAGATTTCTGTGGCTTGAACATGTGTGGGGAAGGGCTGTTCTGGGAGGGGGAGGAGAGGTGTTCACTTCCCTTTTCACTTCCTCTCGGGCTGTCTGCAGGCGGGGAGGCGAGGCCCCAGGACTGGCAGAGACTCTGGTCTCAGGTGGTGGCTTCCTGCAGAGTGGGACAGGAGCTCGTGCTGGCTGCTGGAGCTCTGCCCTCCTGACCTTGGGCAGGTCACAGCCTCATGGCGGGGGGTGAGGGGGAGGGAGCGCTCAGTCTCTTTATCTGTAAAATGGGGGCAGGGGATAGATCCTTCCAGCACAAATATTTCCGTGTCCTGATCCTCTACAACCTGGCAGGACAAATCAGCAGACACGCATGTCGAGCAGAAGGAATGCCTTTTTGGGTTTAAGACCTACCTCCTGGGGGTTGTGGTGAGGAGGAATGTGGCAAGACAGAGGAATGGCTTCACAGGCTGTGAGGTGCTGGGCTGACGTGAGGGGCCAGTCTTGGAAGTCCTAGAGTCTCCTCTGGAAAGGGCTGAGTGCTCTGCCAGCAGCAGTTTAGGGAAGATCTTTGTGGAAGAGGAGATGGACCCTTTTTTTCCCCCTTTGTTTGTTTGTTTGTTTTCTGACAACAATACGTTGTTCCAACCCCAATTCTCCAGTGCTCTGACAGCAGCTGGGCTGTGACGCGGACTGCCTGGTATCAGCACAGTCCCCACAAGGTAAAGGGGCCACAAAGGGCCCACTTTGGAGGCCAAGCTACAAATAGGGTCCCCAGGCTTACCTGTGCTTCCGCCGCCCTGCTGATGTGTGGCTTTGCACCACAACCCCCTCAAGGCTAATAACTCACGAGGCTGACTCCTCGAACTCCAGAGACCACTATAACGATGACCGTGGTTTTGCTAAAGAGGACGCGGCTCAGGACCAGCCACGTAGAATAAGGCAAAGTATGGGGGAAGGGGCACGGAGCTGCTGTGTCTTCTCGGGGTACACCACTCTCCCATCACGCCGTCGTGTCCGCCAGCCTGAAAGCTCCCCGAGCCCCATTATAGAGAGTTCCATTACACAGGCACGACGGATGACATCATTGGCCGTGAGTGATCGACCTCAATCTCCAGCCCCTCTCCCCTCCCCAGGGATGGGGAGAATTGAAAGTTGGGGGTGGAGGAAAGTTCCAGTCCTCTGATCACATGCCTGGTTCCTCTGGGAACCGGCCCCCATCCTGAAGTCCCCTAAGGGCCCTCCAAGAGTTGCCTTGTTAGCATGAATCCAGAGGTGGGCTTGTTATGAGGAACCAAAGATGCTCGATCTCTTGGGAAATGCCAAGGGTTTTAGGTACTCTGCACCAGGAACTGGAGATCAAATATAGATATTTTATTATACCATAGACACGAAGGCTTTCCAAGCTGGGATTGGATACCAGTGAATGTGTGCTGAAGGCACCCACCTTGGAGCCTTAGGCTTGAGGCAGGAGAGGCCCTGGCATCTGGCAATGACGTTCCATGGTGTGTGCCCCCGGGGGACATCATGCAGGGGGCCTGTCACCGGACAGCACATACGTCACCACACAGGGCTTTGCTCCAGTCACGCATGTGGCTGAGAGATGGCAGAGCGTTGGAACAGGGTGGCTGGCCGTTGTGTGACGCTAATGCCTTCACTGTGGGGGGAGACCCATTTGATCCTGGGTGGTCCCCAGTAGTAGACCATGTGCGCTGAGGATACGGAGCTCTGAGATCCCAGTACCGGCACCGAGATCCCGGTACAGAGTCGTGTTCTTCCCGCTGCAGGAAAACGATCCCCAGGAGACCACAGAGCAGCTGGGATGAGGACATCCCTTCCCTTGGCCAAATGTTCCACCACCAAATTGCATTTATGAAGTGCCCACATGCTCTAAGGAGCCCATAAACACTGGAATCTGGCGCAAGGGCTTCCTCCTTCCCGCCGGAGTGTTGCGAGGGCCCCTCTGGACCCTTGGGCTGTGGAGGTCGTGCATTTGGCCCTGGGTCCCCGTTCCCCCAAGAACCTCCTAAATGTTCTTTATGACCAAGCCCTGCCTGGAGTTTTGCTCAAGAGGGGCTGCATTTCCTGATGTGGAGTTGGAATGTCGCAGAATCCCCTGTGCCGTGCTCGGCTTTGAACAGTTATTTATTGCCTGGGCCTCTCATTCACTGCTTCTCTCACAGGTTTGAGATTTTCTTCTTTTTCTCCTCACAGCCTACATATGTATATTCTCAACGAATCTGTGGACTGTCCGAGAGGTGGAACTTTCTCTGCTGCTTTTTGGTCTGCAGGAACTACCTATCACCCCCCTCCAGAGGAGGAAGAAAAAGTGGGGTTTTTACTCTGGTTTTCTCACTCTGTCATACCTGCTGACATTCCGTTTTTCCTCTCCTGAGAGTAAGCCCCCAGTGTTCTGCCTGAGTCGATAGACCCTCCTTCTTTACAGAATTTGAACTTGTACTGTTTTTAGCTCCTTCACGAATCTTCCCTTTTCAGAGCACCTGACGTGCTGCCTTCTGTGGGAGGGGTGTTCCGCAGCACAAATGAGCTTTCTGCTGCTCTCCCCACTGTTGACTTAGGACTCACCATCTTTGGGTCGGCAGAGTCAGCTCCCAGTCCTCACTGGTTTGAGGTTTCCACGTTTCCACCTGCTGGTGACTCTTTTCTTTCTTCTTGGCAATTTATACCTTTAAAAACCCCAACTCATCCCATCACTTCAGTGGGGAGGTCTCAGGAGAGCGTGGGGATAAATGTGGATCTGCCACCTGTGCTGAACACGGGAGAGCCGAGGGGAACGTCACATCCCTTTGTGGAGTTAGCTCACAACACAGGGCACTTAGGCTGAGCAACCCTTAGCACTTCTTACCATCCTAGTGCTTACATTAAACCCTTAATTGGTAAACCTTATATAAGGAATATTGCAAACTTCCTGAGAAGTATGTAAAACACCTATAAAATACTTGCATACCCACCACTGAAATTCAGCAGTTAGCGTTACGCCAAATTTGCTTCAGAATAGATTTTTCTTTTTAACTTTTTACTTTAAAATAATTCCAGACACAATGTATTTTATTTTATTTATAAAAATAAATAAATAAATATTAATAAATAAATTAATAAACAAATTCCCCGTTCCTCCATATCCTAGTCAATATTTGGTGTTAACTGACCTGATTTTTTGTACCTGATGGATGAGAAACTGTGTATCATTTTAAAGATTTGAATTCCCCTAATATATCTGAGGTTCAGCTTCTTTCAGTTTTTGCTTGTCCCAAAATCACTGTATCTAGCCATGGCTCTTGAACGACAATTTAGTTGGGTATAAAATTCTAGGTTGATGATGATTTTCCCTCCGCACTTTGGGGACCTTATTTCATTATCTTCTAGCCTCTGTTGTTGCTGTGGAGAGATCTACTGAAGATGTTTTGGAGATAACTCAACTTTTTCCTTTGGTTAATTGTAAGATTTTGTCTGTCCTTAGTATTCTCTAGATTACTGTGGCTTGTCTAGATATGAAGAGGTTTACTTCTCTGTTGGGGATTCACTGGGATGCTTGAATTCTTTTTTTTTTTTTTTTTAGATTTTATTTATTTATTTGACAGAGAGAGATCACAAGCAGGCAGAGAGGCAGGCAGAGATAGAGGAGGAAGAAGGCTCCCTGCTGAGCAGAGAGCCCAATGCGGGGCTCGATCCGAGGACCCCGGGATCATGACCTGAGCCAAAGGCAGCGGCTTAACCCACTGAGCCACCCAGGCGCCCCGGATGCTTGAATTCTTGAACTGATATACAAAGAGCCATGTATTTTTAAATCCATTCCAGAAAACCCCAAGCCATTATCTCTGAGATTAAGAGTTGGATGTTTAACCAACAAAGCCACACAGGTGCCCCTGTTCTGCCATTTTTTGTGGTGTGCTTATCTTCATCACAGCTTGTTTGCCTGAGAATCCCTTATAGCCTGGATTGTAGAACCGTTCTATTGCAGTTTTACAAGCTACTTTTGAGTATCACTGGGCAGGAATAGATTTTTATGTTAATTTCTTGGTTTGTGGGTTTCTGAGATAAATTCGGACCCCAGACCCACACGAGGCATGGGTTTCAGGCTTGGCTGTATCAAGGGAGATTTTTCTGATTAAACCCAGGTAAGGGGGAGTCACTTTATTATTCCCTCCCCATGCTGACTGGCAGGTAGTCTTCTAACACACCTTTCATGGAGATGACAGCCCTTCCTCATTTTGTGGGCCCTAAGAGCATTTGATTATGAAGATCCCACATGGAAGAAGCCAGATTACTGAGATGTTAACGCACCTTCAACCCAAAGCCAGTTACAGTGCCCTTTCATATGGTGGCTCCTTGATTTTAGTTTCTTCTTTACTCTTACAAGCGTCTCTTTTCTTTTTTGCAAACTCAACTATACATTTAAAATAATTTTTGTTATATTTTATCCAGCATTTCTACATGTTTGTAGCAAGAGGTTTTTCTTATTTTCTATACCCCATATTGTTAGAACCAAGGATCTCTACCTAATCTCCTTAAGCCTCAATTTCTCCCTTGCTGAAGTAGGAAGAAGTTTGCCTTCTACAAAGGGTTATCAAGGACTAGGTAAGGGTTTATGTAAGTAAATGGTACCTATTCAGTAAATGCTAGCCATAATGATTGTGTTGTTAACATATGTGTTTTCTCTTTATTGATATTTCTGTGTGGCCTAACTGGAAGGCTTTGAAAATAAAACAGCTAATTTTTTTTTCATGAAAGTTAAGATCTTTAATCATGCCAGATTTATCCTGAGAAGGAGGCGGAAGGAAAAACAATGAAACTAAAAGTTTGTGTTCACAGGTTATGCCAGTCATTGCTAATCTCCTATCATCCTATAACAAACCTATGTTGTAGGATGTTGTAACAGTCAGGATGGACCAGGTGACCCTTTGGTAACAAAGAGCCCTGAGATTTCATGGGGTTGTTTCTTATTCGAGCTACGTGTCCGGTGTGGGTTGGTAGAGGGTCTGGCATCACAGAGCTCCTTAGGGCTCCGGGTTGACAAAAGCCCCATCATCTTGGAGCCACGCCATCTGCAATGTGAACCTTTCATCACCTCAACCTCTCATAACTTCTTGGCCCAAACTAGTCATGTGGCCAACCAGTCAACTCTAGGGGGCCAAGAGAAGAAAATGGGATATTGGGGGACTGCCAGAGGTGGAGTAGGCAAAAATAACTTTTCTCAGACACCTTTCCCATTCTTTCTCAACTCTCAGCAATGCTGCTAGGTAGCTTTCCGTCGGAAGAAACCAGGGTTCAGAGAGGTTAAGGAGCTCATGCAAGAGGCTACACCTTCTTAGCACAGAGCCAAAATTTTAAATTCTACCTTCTGATTCTATATCGTGTATTTCTACTGGGGTCAGGGGAAGAGAGCCAAGACACACAGGGAGGTGAGAGAAGCCCAGAGGTCAGCCCTGGGCACCTCAGTGCTCACAGGCAATGCCCTCTTTCAGAGTGAGCCCCCAGAGCAGGGCCACCTGCTCAGCCTTCCAGGTGACCTGTCTGCCGCTTGGCTTTAGAGGCTGGTCACACCCTGCCAGGCATCCCTTCCTAAATCTGGCCTGAATGCTGTGTGATAAATGCGGGTTTGGGTCCTCCATGCTTTGGCTGTTGTGTGCGGGGGCCACCACGCCTCCCTGGGACGTACATTGATGGACCAGAAAGAACATGGTTCTCATCACCGTAGCCTCCTTCTCTGTGCAGCTCTGCAGCCTGTCCTGAATTCTATCCACTGAGTGGTGGCTGCCTTCGATGACACAGCTGTTTGGGCCAGGATGCTGGGGTCTTCTTTTTTTTTTTTTTTTTAAACATTTTATTTATTTGACAGACAGAGAGCACAAGTAGACAGAGAGGCAGGAGAGAGAGAGGGGGAAGCAGGCTCCCTCCTGAGCAGAGAGCCTGACGCGGGGCTTGATCCCAGGACCCTGGGATCATGACCCGAGCCGAAAGCAGAGGCTTAACCCACTGAGCCACCCAGGTGCCCCGGATGCTGGGGTCTTCTGTTCTCATTTCTTTGTCCCCAGCATCCGGGATGGGACCTTGCCCTGAAGAGGCCTTAGGAATGGCTCTCCAGAGGGACAGGGCCTGGTCTGGCATCCCCGAGAGCAGGTTGCTACAAACCTGGAACTTCAAGGGTCATGGGGATGGGACAGGGGAGGCTTGAAGTGGTTCCAGGCCTGGTTGCTGCCTTTGTGTGACTTTGGGAGGTTACATCCTTTTTCCCAGCCTCCGACTCCCATCTCAGATGGTGGGATACGGGGCTAAGTGATCTCAGTGGGTCTGAGATTCTATGGGCTTCCGGGATCCGGCATCACCTTCCAGGCCTGGATGACTCCCAGGGAAGATGGTCGGGGATTGTTGGTCCCAGGGAGGAAGCAGCCGAATTCTCAGTGCCACATCCCTTGCAGAACCCGAGGCCCTCTGGGTCCTACCCCAGGAAGCTGGGTCTTGGGGTTCACAGGCCAGACTCGACAGAGACCTTGAGGTGGGGGAGAGGGTTGGGGCTCCGACTGAGCTGGGATTCCCCTCCACCCCCTGCCCCCACCTCCGCCCAGGCGGCTCTGCAGGGGGTGGGAGGCTGGAGCCAGTCCCCACCAGCCAGCCACTGACTGCCCCTGCCACCACCGGCAGCTGTGGGGAACAGGCCCCGGGCTGCATTTATAGAATTCCTGTCTGCAAAGGCCATGCAGTTGTCTTAGATTAGCATACAAATCGACATTAGTGTAGTACATCTGTTGTTAATCCACATCCCGGTGGAAGGGAGATGCCAACACGTCCTTTATTAGGCACGTCGATCCCATAATGTCCTTTTTTGCTGCCTTTGTCTTCTATCAGCGTCCGTAATGGGTTCCAGGATGTCTTTTATTTTGCTAAAGACCACGTTTCCGCCTGCCTAACAGATCAGAACATAATGGATTCCAGGATGTAATTTATGCTATGCTGGAATCAGACTCTGCACTATTAATTCTGAAGCCTTTGGCTCCAGGGAGCCCGGAGCCCTGCGTTTGCCCCCGTGGTCATCAGACAGGCACCACGACCCCAAGCCTGGTCCTTGGGGCGAGAGCGGGGAAGAGAACACAGGCCCACAGCTCCCAATTAAGAGAATTCCAGGCGGGCATGGGAGAGGAGCCCCGGGGGTGCTGGGGGACACAGAGCACACTGAGATGTGGGGCTGGGAGGTGGGTCATGGACACCGGGCCATAGATGATTAGCCTCTGGTGAGGAGAACCAGGACTCTGGCATCCGGGCATGGGGTCGGGGGAGTAGGATGAAGCCCCAGGGAGGCGCTTCCCAGGGAAGGGCAAGGCCAAGCGAGCGAGGACATTGCCTTTGGAGCCACCAGGCATGGACTCAAGGCCGAGCTTGGTGACCTGAGTCCTCACTCACCTCCTACCCTGGGATGGCCGCCCACCTTCTCCGAGGTGGACATTCCCTGCCCAGAGTCATCACGGAGCTCTAGAGAGACATAGTTAAGTGTGGATATGTACAAGGTCTGGAGAAGTCCACAGATTTTGTTCCTGCGGATGGAGTGGGGGTCGGGGCGCTGCCTAGCTGGTCCCCAGATGGGGTGGGTCCCCTCCGCCTGATCGCTGAGCAGGTGAGCAGCACTGTAGCTCACCCATACAGAAAGTGACTTCGTGTGAGAGCGAGAGAGAGTGCTGAGCAGGGAGCCCGATGCGGGACTCGATCCCAGCACCCCAGGATCATGACTCGAGCTGAAGGTGGATGCTTAACCGACCGAGCCACCCAGGTGCCCTGGTTTCATGTGATTGAAATTGGGGAAAAACACACCTAAAATAAAATTTACTGTTTTAACCACTCTTTGGTACACGACGCAACAGTATTAAGTCTCTTCTCGTGATGGCGCGGCCGTCACCACCATCGGCACGGCCAGGACTTTTCCATCACCCAAGTGACACAGCAGACTTTTAAAAGAGGGAGAGAAGTTTCCTCTGTGTCTGGTGAGGCTCCCCCCCCCCTCCTGGGTTCTTTCCACCTTCCCTTGTCTCTGAGCCATTGGATGGCTCTGTAAAGCTGTTCGCCAAGGGAAATAATGCTGGCAATTCTCGTCCATATTAATGTCAATTAATCGAGTGAGTCTGGAGGAACGTGGTTGGTTGTTGGCCCTGGGGATGGGCCCGGTTTGCATTTATTTGTAAACCCAGCACCGAATTCCTCATTTGTCAACATCTTGTGGTCCCCCGGGTTTTCTTTGAACTGCTTGTAGCATCTCTGTTCCCTCTTCTTTCACGCGTTCAATAAAATCTCAGACACGTGTTCATTTTATATTGTTACGAGAGCCGTGGTTTTCTTCCCTTTTGTTAGGATCTGCCCCGAATTTCTGTCTGCGGAGTTGAGGAGCTTGGTTTAATCCCTGGCACTGTTCAGTCAGTATCACACTCTCAGGCGGGGATGGAAAACGGGTGTCCCCAGCAGGGCTGGAGGTGCCCCGTGCCTCACCGTCACTCCTCAAGGGGACCTGAGAGGGGCTTACGTCCAGCGGATGAGAAAGTCACAGGAGACCCCTGGGTGGGGGGCAGAGCAGGAGACCCCTCAGGGAGCCTGGGCTGGAGTTGGGGGCTGGCTTAGGAAGGGCATGGCCAGGGGCCTTCTTAGCAGTTAGAGCCCAGCTGGGAAAAGAGGTGCCGGATATAGTCTGTCGTCTGTCACCCTGGGAGTGAATGACAGCAGTCGGTGCTGGAGGGGGCCGGCCCCCCGAGACCATCTCTCCAGCTTACTCTTCTTGCTGCTGAGGTCCCACAGCCAAGCTGGGACCAGCCGGCACCGAGCACTTTCTGCCTACCAGCAGCGCCCCCACAGAGATGTCCCATGCTCTCCTGACGACCCTTGGGACGTCCCTGTGAGATGTGGGTCGGGGCCCTGCCTCCCGTTCAGAGGTAAACCCTCCCCAGCCCGAGGAAGGTCACATGACTAGCCCAAGGTCACAGGGCAACCAGATGCGCAGTGCTAGGGCCACCCCCCCTCCCCGGCCTCTAGCCCTATCCTTGTTAGAGACACCCCAGTGGCCCCAGTGGAACGAACAGCGAGGATCCCCCCCCACTCCTAAAACTGGGGGGACAACAGGCTTTTGTTTGGTTCTGAAGAAAGGGAGTCATTAATGAGAAAACCAAAACAATAACAAGCATTTGCAAGGGAAATGTAAATAGTGCCGGCTGGGTGGCTATTAGCTTGGTTGGGGGGTGGGGATGCATCTGTAGGGGGGTGGGGGGGGGGCTGTTGTAGACTTAGCGTCCTTCCCAGCTGCCTCCAGTGGGCAGGTCACCTTGGGCCCGGGCCTGGGCCCCTTCCAGGGGCTGTGTACCACCTGCAGTATCCCCCCGCCCCCCACCCCCAGTCTCTGTGCCTCTGCTAGCTTCAAGGCCATGCACTTGTCTGCGGTCATCGTGGTAAAGCGGAGCCAGATCCGAACCTCTAGGTGTCTGAACCTGGGCTCTCTGAGCCCCACTGTCTTCGTGCATAGAATGGGGACGGTCGTGCTTTTCCCTGCAAGGTGTCAGCCGTGCGCCAGAGCTGCCTCGCGTCCTCACTCACCGGAGCCGATTTTGCGCGTCACGCCCCACCCCCGTGGCATCCTGCTGGTGGCTTGAAGTAAGCCCCCGTGGGGGGAGTTAGGCCAAGCAAGTGTGCAGACTCCGCAGAGGAAGGATTGTCCCCCGCACAGCCCGTTCTTAACCATTCGCTGGCACGCCGCCGATGGTTGTGCAAATGGGTGGCAAGCGTTTTCTTGCCAGGTGCTTGTTCCCGAGGGGTGTGAGGACTTCGGTGTCACGGGTGTCATGGGATGTGAGACCACAGGGTTTGAATGGGCTGCCTGACCCCCGCCCCCACCCCGACCCTGCGCCTGCCCCCCCGATCAGCACAGATGTTGAATTTAAGAGGGTAAGATTTGATCTCCTGTGGAAATGATATTTCTTGCTTGTTCCTTTCGCCCAGACAGCGGGATCTTTCAGGAAAAGGCTTCTCTGTTTTCTCTTAAGGAAAAAGCCAGTAGATAGAAATGGTGTGGTAAAAATAATACGGATAGCGAGGGGAAGCCTGGGTGGCTCGGCTGGTTAAGCATCTGACTCTTGGTTTCAGCCTAGGTCATGATCTTGAGGTCGGGAGATGGAGCCCTGTGTGGGGCTCCCAGCTCAGTGCGGCGTCTGCTTGAGATTTTTCCCTCTGCCCCTCCTGGTCTTGCTCTCTTTCTCTGTCTCTAAAATCAATCGATCAATCAATCAATCAATCAATCTTTAAAAAAATATGGGTAATGATGGTGACGTTTTGTCACCATTTCTTGGACAGCTGCCAAGTACCAAGTGTCAGAAAACTATGGCATTTAGCTTCCAACAAGGCAGACCTTGTCATCCCCTTTCTATGGGGGAGAAAGTTAAGACCCAGGGAGGGGCGGTCACGTTGCTCCGAGGCATCCAGGGAGAGACCCCTCGCACAGGGTCTCTCCGTGTCTGGAGTGAATCCCTCCCCTCTGCACCGCACTAGGGAGTGAGAAGCCCAGACAGACCAAACTGCCCCTTACCCTCACCCTGGCTGCTCCCAGAGCAGCCTACCTCCCCTCCCTCTCCCCACTTTCCCTCCCCACCAAACTGGCTGCTCCTCTTCCCCTCACCCCTTCATCCAAACTTAGGCTGAACTGCTCCCACCCCGTCCCCTCTGTGTTTGCCCAGCAAGCTCTGCTTATCTGCAGAGGCCCAGCTCAGAAGCCACCTCCTCTGTGAAGCCCCCCCTGACTCCCCGGTGGGAGGGGCGGGGCTGCGGGGGTGGCTTGGCCCCAATGTTGTCTCTACGCCACGTGAAGATGGCAGTTCTTCCTCAGTTTTGGTGCCGTGACCCCCTCCGGCTGTCTGCTGAAGCCCGTGCTTCACTTCTCCAAATAATGTTTTGTTATGCCTTATGATTTATAATATTTATAATGTCTTACTATTTATTTCCCAGAGTCATGCATAAAACAATCGATCAGGATGACACATGACTGCAGAACAGTTATCAAAAAAACTTTCTAAAGATACAAATGACATACGGAACATCCTCCTTTGCCAACACACAAATAGCAAGATCTAACAGTGGGCCTGAGGACTCCCAGAATTTGAAAGTCGTGATGTCCGTGAACGATATTTCTAGCTAGCAGCGACAATCGTAATGTAAAGTCTAAGAATTCCATAGAGAATTCTGCTTTGTCGTGGATCTTGGGGTGACCACCTTCCTCATGGAATGAAATGCTACATTTCAGTTAGAGGCAGATGGAAATAAAGACGTGGTTCTCTTTCCCGTCACCGTTCGCAAACTTCTGATTGCTCTCCTTGCGTCAGGGACAGAAGGGGTTCCTTGAGGGCCAGGATTGGGTTTTGTCTGCATTTCTGGTACATCGAGACACGCCGGGTTTGGACCATGCAGACACGCTGAACAGAGCATGCAGAAGGTCTGTTGAATGAACGAATGAGTGAATTAAGATTAAGTAAAGGAAGGTGAGGCAGGGGGCGGGCCAGCCTCCTCCCCCTGGGTCCTCCAGCTGCGCTGGTTTTAATCACCTGAACGTGACTTGGCTTGGCCTGGTCCTGTGATAGAGAGCACATGTTCCCTATCTGCTGAAGGCCAGACCTGTGTTTGTCAGGTGCTGCCTAGCACTGGCTGTGGCTTGTCTCATCTCTAGGGCGAAGGGGCTGTGCTCCTTAGACCCAGGCTTCCCCTCTGCTTCTAGACCTTTCTCCGGGCAAATGTCGCCTGAACAAGCTGCTGTCGTTTTAGAAATGAATTGACCTGATGTTCTTTGGGCTCTCCTGAGAAAAAGGTAGCGAGTGTTGTCTTAAAGAGGCTTTCATTATCCACTGAGAATGTCGGGCTATCAGGGAGCCATCCTGGAAGAGGAGACATCAACCCCAGCTGTCAGCCCTGCTCTGCACTCCCGGTGTCTGGAGCCCCATGACCTGTGACTCTGGAGCCGTGGGTTCACTCTATTTTGTGTTCATCTTACTTTGGCTAACCTATGCTGGGCTGCTCATGTACCAGGCACTGGGCTGAGTGCTTTATACGCATTTAATCATCACTGAATCCAAGAGACAATCATGAGAGATGGAGATCATTCCGTAGAGAAGAAAATTCATCTCTCCATATGGACAGAAGTTGGAGAGTTTGCCGGAGCTCACCCACCTTGTAAGTGCCTGGGTTGGGGCTTCAGCCTAATAGCCTGTGCCCTGGGGCACTGATCTCATCGGCAGACCCTCTGAATGCTGAATGCTTGAGGATCATAAGGGGAACAGCACATGCAAAGGCACGGGGGCCAGTATGGGAAGAAGCCAGTGGTTGTTGGTATGGAGCATGGGCGCTTGGGTGGGGGTGAGGCATGTAGGGCTGGACACGGCGATGCTGCCCACCCAGGCTGACTTGACCTTGGTCCTGTTGGCAATGGGGAGCCATTGAAGGTTAGTGAACAGGAAAGTGAGCAGAGCTCAGATCTTGTTTCAGAAAGACCTCCCTGGGATGCCAGCAGGAGGATATCGGGCGGGGGGGGACGGGACCCAGGGACAGTGGGGGTCCCTGCTCTGCTGTTTCCTTCATCCCATGCACCCATCTGAGATGAGCCATGGGGACTGGTGGGAGGGGGATCCTGGGGCTTCTGGTCCAGGAATTCCCCTCAAGCTAAGGCACTTCGTTTGCCTTCTAGGAAAACTAAACCTGGGGCTGCCTCCCTTGCTCTGTTCCCTGGTGCCTCCTGAGAAACCCCGTCCTGGGGGCCATCAGAGGTGCCGGGGCGTGAATGAGAGGAGATACACGGTGGGGAGCTTGGCGAGCCTTGGGCAAGCATCCCGGGTCTCAAAGCCCGGTTTCCTTATCTGCAGCATTCGTGGCCTGCTTGAGATGCCACACCTCCCTGAGTTTTTCAGGATGCTGGTTTGAGTTCAGAGCGAACTCTCTCGAAGCCCCATGTGTTAGAGTGCCCCTTGCCGTCTTTGTGACCGGCTTTGGAGAAATCTGGGTGGACATGTTCCCATGACAGTCTCTCAGGGTTTTGGGGTTTTTGTTTGTTTTTTGTTTTTTTTTGTTTGTTTGTTTTTGTTTTTTTGAGACATGGGCTGCAGATGGATTCTTTGGGGTTTGCAACCTCGAGGGAGGCCGAGGGGTAGGCTGGTTCCCCGTGCACCGCACCCCCGAGGATCTGCTCTCCATGGAGCGCTCTGAGGCACCGGTGTAAGCCGATCCCCGCGCAGCCACTGCGCATTAATGAAAGTTTTGACAGAGAGATTTCATTTTGGAGCTCACATTCCCTGAAGGGTTTGTAATAATTGCACTTGAAATGGAGCCATTCAGCCTCAATGCTTTCCAGATTCAGGGAGCAGAGGTATGCTCCTTCCTGGGAAGACCAGGCTGGGGAGGTGGAGGCGGGGGAATGTGCTGCCGGTGGGAGTCCCCAGCCCCTCTCTGTGTGGATGTTGGGCCCATGGCTGGCCCAGGACTTTGTATCCAGAGCTGTGATCTCCATGTCCTTATGGCCAGCTGGGGGTCTGAGTCACAGACTGGGGACAGATTGGGGGCTCCTGACCCCTCCCCAGACTTCTTCCTTGCCCTGAGAATGGTGATCTGTTCTCAGGTATGTGGGGCCTTTCCCCAACTTGGCTTCTGCCTACCTGGAGGTCAGCCACTGTGCAGGGCAGCTGCTGGCTTCCCCCACCTCTCTGGCTGCCTCTGCCACAGCCCCCTTCTCTCTCCACTGCAGGGCCTTTGCACATCCTGTCTCCTCCAGCTGAAATACTCTCCTGGTGCACTTTCCAGCTGGGTGGCCTCTGCACCTTGCCTCCCACTTTGCCTATTCTTTTCCTCTGCTTTATTTCTCCCCATGGCACTTATCACCCCCAACAATACCAGCGCCATATAATCAGCTTAATTCTTACGCTAATTACTCTTCTCTGCTGGCATGTAGATCCCTCTAGGGCTTTGTCTCTTGTGTTTCTTGCTGTATCCTGTTACTCCAAAAATACCTGGAGAATGAATGAATGGACGAATGAGTGAGTGAATGCATGAACACAGCAGGACCAGACATCATGAAAGGTGACCTTGTGTCACAGATGGCTTAGAGGTGAGCAGCGAGGCCATCAGGGAGCCCTAGCCAGATTCAAGGAAGCTTGTTTGTTTCCCGCGTCGGTCTGTATCCGTTTCGCTTGAAGTCTGTTCTTTGCTGGACCCGACACACTTGTCTGTCATCCAACTCCTAAAGGCATAGGGAGGGAGGCAGGGCTCCACAGCTCCCTGTATCCTGCAGGTGTACCCCTTGGTCTCGGAGGAGACAAGACCGGAGGATCACCCCACTTTGCAGATAAGGCTCAGAGGCTAAGGAAAGTCTGGTCAGGGTTGACACTTGGGGGACCAGACAGATCATTGAATCTAATGCCCTTCCTTAGAACCCCTGACGTGACCCCAGGACTAGAGAAGGGATACCCACTGAGGCAGCTTTGGGGGAGAAGGAAGCCAGGGAGGCAGGCCGATCTGGGTTCAAGTCCAAAGGATGGCAGTTCCCAGCAGTGAGACGTGGGCCAATCACATCACCTTCTCATGTGTAAGATGGAGCTAATCACGCTTTGCTCACAGGATTGTCGGAAGGACAAAATGACATCCTATTTATGAAATAGCTGTACAGACCGACGAGCCCTAAGCCAAACAGAATTTCGATGAGGGTCCTCCGCACTGATGTGATTGTCATGGTGGGAAGCTGACCTTGGCTCCCACCAGCACAGAAGGTTCTGGTGACAGCCAGGTACCTGTAGGAGGGAGGCCTCCTCCCTGCTTTCCTGAATTTTCTGTATGCCTTCGGGTATAAGAGGAGCTTAACACACACCGGGGGAGTCCCACCACTAGACTGCAAAAAGGTTGCTTGGAGGTGGCCTCGGCAGGGAGTTGCCCCCCCCTTGCTCCCCACTCCACCTTCATCCCAGATCGCTCTGTCCCTCATTTTCACGTCTTTCCCTGTAGTGTGCCCCGTACGTTCCCTCAGAGGAGCCTCTCCGCCAGCACAGAGCACAGCATGAGCGATGCACATTCACAGCCTTACTGTTCCAGACCCAAGAGGAAAAGGGGTTCTTCCGGATGCTGGAGAAGGAAAAACTCACAGGGAAGGATTGTGATTGGCCGGGCTGGGTCACATGCCCATCTGGCCTATCGGCTGAGGGGGGCGGGGCTGTGTAAGGGGATGGCCCCTCCCATTTCCAGAGTCAGCAGGATGAAGGTTAGTCCCTGAAATAAAGGGGTGCTGTTGCCCGAAGATGGGGAGAGGATGCTGGAAAGCAGGCAATGAAAGTGCCCTCTGGTGTAGATGCCGATATCTGTCTCGTGACAGGCGGACCCTGCGGATGTGGTCACATTACTGTCCCCTCCATTCCCTTTAAAACGTACCCAAGCAGGGAGCCTTCCTTCTGCTCTTGGGCAGAAACTGGGCTTCCCCATTTCTGGCCCTTCAGTAGGTAACAGCAACTTTGATGGTCAGTGACAGTCACAGACTCCGTCTCTTTCATTAACCAGATCTGTCTGCTTCCACGTCGCCATCAAAACCCTCAACCTGCTTGAAAGTGAAATCCGCCCCCTTCCCCACCTGGGGCCAGCAGTGGGCTGGCTGCTCCGATGGGGTGGGGCTTCTCGCCTTCTCTGTCCCTTCGCCATTCCAGACCCCCATCCTGGCGAGGGTGAAACCGGGGTCCAGGGTGGAGGCAAAGCTGGGAGGGCAGGAGAGTGGCCGCTGGTCCTACGCACATTCCCAGCTTCTGCTCTTGAGGCTGCCGTGCCTACAGCTGCCCTTCTTTTCGGGGGGACACCTCCCCCACCCCAAGTGCCTGGGGCCAAGGCATGCCTTCTGACAGTTGCTTCCGCCTCTGGGAATTTGGGGGCCCCCCTCTGTCTCTTGCTAAGGCCTATTTCTCTGTGATGGGGGGGCGGGAGCTGAGATGCTGCCCCCGTCAGCTCACTGCAGGCACACCGCCCCCTCCCCACCCCGTATCTGGCCCAGGGCACTTAGCCACATGTCCTCTGCTCCAAAAAGCTCCAAGAGCCTGCAGGACCATCCTTTGATTCTTAGTTCCACCACCAAAGTGGCCATCCAGCCGACCCCCCACCTCCTGGACTTCCAGGGCGAGAGTCACCTCACCAGCCTCCTGTACCCTGTCTTTGCAGGAAACTCCCTTTAGGCTGTACAAGTGACCCCACAGCTGTCCCCTGAAGGCTGTTCTCCAGACTGGTGAGGCAGGAGCCCGATCCCAAGTCACGCCCCTTGCTCTTGGAGTAAACCTCCAAAAAGGCTCTCAAAACCCTTTTATTACCTTTGATGGGGCAAGTGGTCCTTGGTCTCCTACTTTGATCTTTCTGCACGATGGCTTCTTTCTAAATCGACTTGGGTATCTAGCATCTCGATGCTTCACCAAAACTCCCAGCTGAGCATCCTGGTTCCTTATGAAAATGATAACCTTGGTTGGCGACCGATTTCTCTGTTCGGGGCCCCGAGTGAACGCTGTGCAGATTTTCTGCAACTCCATGAAGCAGGCCTTGTTATGTTACATGACGTGACGTTCTACTACATTCCATATGAATACATCATATGCACTTATATAACATATCACACCATATAATAATACATATAATATGGTTGCTATTCCCACTTATAGATAACAGAAGCTCAGAGAGGCTGAGTCTCAGAGGATCCCAGAGCCCCAGTGAGAGTTGGCATGTTTGAGGAGGGTCTCCCTATGCACGGGCCAGCAGACATGCCCAGGTCTTGGATACTAGGGACGCAGAACCCCATAGAAGGGCGGCCCAATGGGCATGGAATCAGGCCTCGTGGGCTGGTGGCATCTTCCCCAGGTCACAGTGAGGCCCAATGAGCCCGACCTCATGCGGAGACCCCTGATCTGAGGAGGAAGGGGATCTTTTGACAGCAAACACTATGATCACAGATGTGCAGGGAGCTCCTTTTGGGTGTTTGGGTCCCCCTCCGAGCCACAGCTGTCTTTAATATCCCTGGCATAAGTTAGTCACCTGCGGTCACGGGTCCAGCAGCCCGGGCTCCAGACTTCTGGAGGGGGCCCCCGGCTTCCTTAGAATCACCTTCTGACTGTCAGAGCTGGGCCTCGTATTCGGAGGTGCTTTATTTTTATTCTTATTAAAAAGAAAATTGCCCTGCTCATCTAAACGAGACTGTTAAGTATTGCTTAGGAATCAGAAATAAACCTGCAGGATTAGGGAGGAAACCGGGTGGTGGCCACGAGGGCCATTTGCCTGGAGACCCGCCCCCAGCCCCATGCCTGGCCCTGTGCCAGCTCCCCCTGCCACGCTGCTGGGTCTGGAGGGGTCCCATGCCTCTGCAGGGGTGGGGTGGGGGCAGGAATGGGAGGGACTGCAAGCTCAGAGGTGACGCCCCCGAAGGTGGCCCATCTCAAGTCCGGAATCTTCCAGCTTTCTCCTCCGCTGACCAGACACCTCCTCCAGGATGCCTTCTCTTGCTCTGTTCAGATGAAAGCCAGGCTCTCCGGAGGAGCTGCCCCTCTTGTGGACCCTTGTCACTCTGTCTGTGCAGGCCCGGGGTCTCCAGCTCAGACTCATGCTCTGTTTTGTCAAGAGGGTCTCCGGGGTCATCCCCATGGGGCTCAGGACAGAGCCCCGTCCCAGCGGTGCTCAGACTCTTGGGGGTGCATTTGTGTATATGAGTGTATGTATCTCACGAGCAAGGATGGGCTGTGTGTGTGTGCACGGGCAGTGTGTCTACACAAGGTATGTGTGCACACGGGCTGTCTATATGCCCACAGTGTGTGTGTGTGTGTGCTCCGAGGCCCTGTGTGTGCTGGTAGTGTGTGGTAACGGTGTGGGTTAAGGTTAAGTGCATGGTTGTTTTTTTTGTTTGTTTGTTTTTGTTTAAAGATTTTATTTATTTATTTGACAGAGAGAAATCACAAGTAGGCAGAGAGAGAGAGAGGAGGAAACAGGCTTCCCGCTGAGCAGAGAGACCGATGCGGGACTCGATCCCAGGACCCTGAGATCATGACCTGAGCCGAAGGCAGCGGCTTAACGCACTGAGCCACACAGGCACCCGCATGGTTCTGTTTTAACTCAAAGCAGCTCTCTAGAAAAGTCCACATGGGATAGGTCATATATATATACCCTGCCAAAGCCTTAGGAGTCATTTGGACCCATCCCCCGCCCTTGTTCAAATGGGGAAACTGAGGCGCAGAGAGAGGATTGGGCATTCCATGCAAGCTGGCTTCTGACTCTGAGACTGCTTCAGAGCTGAAGGCTGGGGGCTGCCAGGGAGGGGACAGGGCTTGGGCAGGAGTTGGGTTGGAGCCCTGCTATCCCCAGGGACCCATGAATGGGGCCTTGCAGCTGTTGCCCGGGAGGGCGGCTTGATTGGGAGCCCCTTTTCCAGGCCCAGTGTGGGTGGGCGGCTCAACTCATGAGTTCTTGGCAAACTACCGCTCCCCTTGGCGTGCCCACCAAGTGGCTGTCCATCCTCCTCTTGGGTCCTTCTAGGGATGGGCACTCCCTCCCTCTGTCTGGGGGCAGCCCTCCCCAGAAGGGCCCCAGGATCAACAGGCCTCTGCCTCCTCCTCTGCCTTCCCAGGGTGGACTGCCCCAGTGCCTTCTGTGGTTCCCCGGGGCCCTCCCTGCCTGCCTGTTCCCCCCACAACTGCCTTCGTTGGCCCACTTAAGGACAAGGCCAGGGCCAGGCGGTCCCTCCCATTTTACAGCTTTTTCTTTTTTTTTTTTTTAAAGATTTTTATTTATTTACTTGACAGACAGAGATCACAAGCAGGCAGAGAGGCAAGCAGAGAGAGAGGGAGAAGCAGGCTCCCTGCTGAGCAGAGAGCCCAACGTGGGGCTCGATCCCAGGACCCTGAGATCATGACTTGAGCCGAAGGCAGAGGCTTTAACCCACTGAGCCACCCAGGCGCCCCTTTCATTATTTCTTCTCGCATCCATGATGGGGTCTCATCCTGGGGCCCTGGAAGCGGATCTGTGGGACTCCCCCCGCCTTGAAGTAGCAAAGGCGCTAATGAAACAAAGAATCCTAAGAAGAGAGCTTCAAAGCCAGCAGTGGGGACTTGTCCTTCAGCCTGAAATCGGGGGGCGTCGGTCAGGGCTGAGAGCAGTGAGGCGGCCCCCATTCGAGGAGCTGGGCTGGGGAAGGTGGTGCCGTGTGTCTCCTTCTCCTCTCGATGGGGAAACTGAGACCCGGCAGCCCAGGGCTGGAACCGGCACATGCTGAAAGTGCCATAGGCTAGACCCTCCCTCCCTGCCCCTCTGCCTTGGTTCTCTAGAGGGACAGGACACAGGGTCAAAGCGGACCCATTCAGAGCCTTTCGGACAAATGTTTTGAGAGTCACCGATGGCCCGATCGTCAGAAGCCTGTGACTTCCTTCCTGCGGGCCTCGATGGTTGCGGGCCTGGCCACCTCCTGGAGTCCTGGCCCCTCGGTGAACAGGCATATTGTGAGCAGGTGTGTGCTGTCTGCAGGGCTGCTCGCAGTAAACCAATGCCGAAAACCACATTAAAATGAGCCGGAGGAGAGGGAATCACTTTGTAACATGCTTTATTTTATTTTATTTTTGACTTGGAAAGAAGCATGGCTTGGCCTCTAATCAAAGAATTGGTGGGGGCCTCTCAGCAGAAACCAAACCGGTCCTGGGCCAGACGCCCCCGTCAGGCCCCCTCGGACAGCAGCTCCGGCCCGAGGGCACTGAGGAGGGGCCCCCAGAACATGGGTGGGCGGCTCGGCTGGTCCAGAAAACTGGAGATAGGTCCTTAGTGCCAGCTCTGTGTCCACGGTCTCCAGGCTGTGGGATCCCGTATGTCTTCCTTCCCACAGTGTTCCTGGGGCATCAGGACTCCCTTTGTTCCCAGAATCAAGAGCTCTTTCATTAGTCAGCGGGCTCTGGAGGCCCCCGTGGAGAGTGTATTTAAGGATCATTTTCGCACAAGACGGGGAGGCAGGGACTCTGCCGAGTCCCACGGTGGTGGGATGGAAGGGCTTTCTGGCTTCACCTGACTTGCTCCAAGACCAGAAGATCCCACTCCATCCTGGGTTTCTCTCCATAGCTCTGTGGGATGTCCTGGACCAGGATAGGACCATGATAGGGTTCCCAGCGAGACTGCTGGCATCCCCGATTGATGGGTCACGTGTGGAGGTTCTTCCTGTATGACTGGCCACCCGTGGGCTGTCCCTCTTAGATCCCTGCTCTCCCCTCACCCCTGCAAATCCAAGCCAACTCATCACCACCCTTTGGAGCCGCTGCTGACTCTCCCCGCTCAGTGATGAGCCGCGGTCTATCAGCTGTTGAAGCCAGAAACCTCAAAGGCTCAGGGCTGGCCTCTCCCCTGCCTTCCTACTTCTGGGGATCCCCAAGTCCTGCTTTTACTTCTGTCTCTACTGTCCTTGAACCCATCCCCTCCTCTCTGCCCGTTTCTTCGTTTCGACCTGGCTCACCAATCACCTGGACCACCCCAGCTGCCTCCCGTCCAAAATGGAAATTAACATTCTCTTTCCCGTTTCAGACCCTTCTGGATATAAGCCGACGGCATCCCACTAGCGTGTGTTCTGTGTCTTTGTGCAGGTTAGGAAGCGGTGCCCCTTCCTCAAGGCTCTTGACTGCCATCTGCTGGAAAGCAGGTGTAATAAACCCACCAATCTATGATGTCTGGGTGGTGATGGCGCCCCCTAGGGTTGTGCGTGTACAGTGTCCTGAGACCAGACATCTCGAGGCGTGAACCCTCATGTCTCCCACCCCTTATGCCCACTCAGAGCTTACCCTCCAGTGGTACTGAGCTGTTTGAGCCATGGCGGTTAAGAATGTGGACTTGGGGAGATGCATTCAATCAGTTTCCTCATCTGTAAATTGGACGTAATAATAAGACCCTTACCGGGTGGTTGTGGGGATTTGATGAGTGAATACTGTAATTGGATTAAAATAGGGCTCAATGGGGGTGCCTGGGTGGCTCAGTGGATTAAAGCCTCTGCCTTTGGCTCAGGTCATGATCTCAGGGTCCTGGGATCAAGCCCCGCATTGGGCTTTCTGCTTGGCAGGGAGCCTGCTTCCCCCTCTCTCTCTGCCTGCCTCTCTGCCTACTTGTGATTTGTCTCTGTCAAAGAAATAAATAAAATCTTTAAAAATAAAATAAAATAGGGCTCAACGCACAGAAATCCTATATTAGTATTTTTCTTCTATCATTTTTCTGTCTCACTTCTTCCCTTTGGTATGCATTCTCCCTGCTGAGAAATGTCTCTTTCCCACCCTGTTCTGCCTCTTTGATTGGTCCTACCTCCAGACTCCCCAGTCCCTGGGTGACCCTCAGACGCGGCCCTAACAAAAGCTGTTCTCATCCTTTAGATGTCCCTGGGCTCCCTGCCAGCAGGAATGATGCTGGATTTGGGTCTGAATCTTCAGGCCCCCAAACTTCCCAAAGCTTGTCCTGAAATTCACCTCGACTCGTTTTGAGCATTTTGCTATTTTATCCTGATTTTAAGCCAAGTAGCCATTAAATGGGATCTCAGTTCAAAATGGTAAAATAAATTAAATATCCCTTAGTGAATGTCCTTTATTTGGTAGGTTAGCTCATTTACAAAAGGAGCTAAGGGGGGCGGGGAGAGTGAATATGAGAGAGGTGGACGCTGAGAACTCAGGGTTGAGAAACTTGCTCACGGCCCCTAGGCTGGTACAGGGTGGACCTGGGATTCCAGCTTGGCCTGACTCATTGCAGGGAGAGGTGGGGAAGCATCTGGTCTGAGGGCTGCTGACCCCTACCCTGAAGTCCTGGGACTGGGAATGCGATGGGGCTGGGTGGGTGAGACAGGGCCTGAAGCCCCAGAGCCACAAAGCAGGTGTGCAGTGGGAAGGGTGGTTCTTGGGACTTTTGCCCTCTGCATCTTGGCTTGGTGTCATGGCCATCCCCTTGGCAGCTGTGGGAGCGTACCTTGGGAGGAAAGAAGTGAAATGGCCATCGGTCATCACACCAACCTGAGGCTCAGAAGCCTGTGTTCAAGGCCCAGTTCTGTAGCCTGCTGTGTGGCCCCGGGGGCATTGCTAACCTTTCTGAGCCTCAGCTTCTTGGCTAATAATCCCATCCGCCTCAGGCTTGAATGCAGATGGCTGGTGAGAAAGGCTATCCATCAGCCCCAAATAGAAGCAGTGCCTTGTTGCGGGAGGGGAGGAATTCACTAGTGAGGTTGACAGTTACCTTTTTTTGAAAGGAGATGGGGCTCCTGGGTGGCTCAGTGAGTTACGCCTTGATTTCTGCTCAGGTCATGATCTCAGGTTCATGAGACAAAGCCCCAAATTGAGCTCTGTGGTCAGTGTGGCATCTGCTTCTCTTCCTCCCTCTGCTCCTCCCCCAACTCATGCTCTCTCCCTCTCTCTCTCTCAAATAAATAAATAAATAAAATCTTTTAAAAAGAAGAACAAGAAAGGGGATGGAAGCCTGGAATGAGAGATTTACATATCAAATTGTTAGTGGCCCCATTTCAGACCAAGACCAGGCTGGTACAGCTTGGGCTGTTTTCAACTCCTTTTTTTTTTTTTTTTTCTTTTTTTCTTTTTTTAATTCAAGTCCCTGCGTGGGACTGCATGGGAGTCTCCGAGGCTTCCTGTTCTGAGTTGTAATTGCCATTACAGCTGGCGTGGGCCAGCTCGGAGTTGGCTTTTCCTGTTGAGGATTGTCTCCCCTCCCCGCCCCCATCTTCTGGCGGTCCTTCCCTTCCTCTTTGGTTTCGGGAAAACCGTGAGGGTCCACGTAGCCTCCTGCAGCTCCTTTCGCCCACAGCCCTTATGTGGGAGCTAGGCTTGCAACCTGCAGTTCTCGGGTGGGGATGGGGGGGGGGCGACTGCGTTTCTTCCGCACACCTTCTGGTTGATTTATTCTGCAACGCGAAAAGAATTTGCCCAATAAGTTGGAAATGAAATCCCCAAATTGGGCCCAAGTCTCTGCTGTGTTGCCAGGATTACAGTTCTGTTGGGCAGAGGGTTGGGGGGTTGGGTGCGAGGGAGCTGGGGGAGTGCACTGGGATTATGGCAGTCCCGAAGATGCCAGAATAGTCAAGCCTTAGCAGATGCTCACTGCACACCTCCCTTCCTCTTGACATTGCTTGTTGGGAACCTGTCCTTTCCCTTTCTTAATCAAGGAAGAAAACTCACGGCGATATGGAGCATTCTGGGTCCTGCTTAGCATGGGTGTGGTGGGGTTCATGCTCCTCTGCTCCTGTAATTCTTACTATAGCCAAGTGAGGGCAGTAGACTGGCCCCTGGGACAGGTAATGGCACACAGCCTTGCCCAAGGGCTGATGTGGCTGTCCCCTGGGAAGGGTTGGGGGAACTCCTCTCATCTTTGCAATATCGCAAGTTCAATTTTCTCCAGCGGCTGGTGGTTTTCATCCTAGAGACGCGCGATTCTTTGCTTCATCTTCTGGAAAACCTCAAGCCAAGCAGTGTATCAGCCTCTCCAATCAATCGTCCCCCGGTTCCTCCTCTGTAAAAGGAGGGACCGAACTGGACAGTAGGCAATGGTGTTAACATTTTGGGGGTCGTGAGTCTCCTACTCTGAGAACTGGCTGAAGCTTCAGAGAGAGTTTCCCCGCAAACTTGCCCAGGTGCAGAGAACCATGCTGGCAGCTTCCAAGGGTTCAGAGACTGTGAGAACATTTTGGGGGTTCCCTGAGCTCTCATGAAGGAGGCTGCATCTAAGAGTCTTTCAGCTCAGGTGCTACAATGAGGAGGGACCCCCTAGACCTCATGGGACTGCATTTCACATGACGTAGGGGTCGCTTTTCAAAGTCTCAAGCATTTGCCCACGCACGGGAATGACCTTGGCCTTGGGGATACACACATTTAATTTGGACACAGCAATACACCCTTGGGACCCCCTCAGACCTCATAAGTGGGGAAGAAACCAAATGCTGTTGGAGAGAGTAGAATACGGTGCTGAGGGGATGGGCTCCAAGTGGCGCTCAGCCGACTTCAGGCTGACCTTGGCCAGGGCTTGGCATCTCTCTGGTCTGGTGGTGAAATGGGGCTAACCCAGGAAACCGCCCCCTCTTCCACCCGTGGGAGCGTGCTAAGCCAGGGAACTTGGTTCCCCCTTTACGGGGAAGAAAGAAAAGATTTCTCTGCCTCTTCCCATCCGTGGAGCTCATGTCTGTTTCCCCTAGCTGGGACCGAGTCACAAAAATTCTTTTATGATCCGTTTTCTGGCCCTCACCCCTGTTTTTTTTGGAAATCTGAAGCCACAGCCTAAATTTCCTCTGCCTAATTTTAGTCTCTGGGAACCGCAGCCAGGTGATGTCAGACTGAATATTAGACGCCATTGGTCTTCCCAGGCCTGGCTGTGTGACCAGCTCCCCACGGGAGCGCCGTCCCTCGGGGTCAGGTGGGAGGTGTCCTGATGTCAGTCGCAGTAGGAACCTTCTCTGTAGGAAATGTCCTTGGCATCTTGTATCCGCCTAAGTGTAGGGCAGGGAAAATTTGCCCCAAAGGGAAGGGCATTTCCTCCTTCACCGACAAGCTTTGTCAGGATACTCAGTGCGTGCCAAGAGCCTACTATGTGCCCCAAAGAAATGGGCAAAGTCCGGACCCCGTCCGCCTCCTATACTCAGCCCTCAAGCGCCTTCCAAGCTGCAATGGTTTTTAAAGACTTATTTATTTATTTATTCATTTATTTTAAAAGATTTTACTTATTTGACAGAGAGAGACACACTGAGAGAGGGAAGGCAAGCAGGGGGAGTGGGTGAGGGAGAGGCAGGTTCCTTGCTGATTGGGAAGCCTGATGCGGCGCTCTGTCCCAGGACCCTGGGATCATGACTTGAGCTCAAGGCAGACGCTTTAACTACGGAGCCACCCAGGCGCCCCAAGGCTTTTTTTTTTTTAGAGCCGTTTGAGATTCAGAGCAAAACTGCGTGGGAAGTATGGAGTGTCTGGATGGCCCTTGTCCCCACGCCCCCACCAGAATGGTGCCTTACACTCCGTCGGTGAACCTATGACATGTCATCAGCCCAAGTTCATGGTTTATGCCGAGGTTCGCTCTTGGTGCCCTATATTCTATTCCGGGAGCATGCTCTAACAACCGAGTCTGACTTATCGTGGGGCACACCCAGGTTCATGGGCTCTGATGCTTATCCAACTTGAAAGGCTTTTAAATTAAAAAGAAAATGTGGGCTACTTTTCATTTCTAAAACCTGCGAGCAGGTGAGCACTTGCCCAAGCTTCTCTCACGGCCTTGAAGGAGCCCTTGCAAGGGAAGTTTCTAGAATCGTGACCTTTGTGGCGAAGACTCTTCGGCTTCTCATTCTCTTCTTACAATTGTTCGTTAGCTTCTGCCACTCTGAGAACAAATACCAGGCACCTTCGCAGGCTCGCAGGGCCCGGCATGATGAGTCGGAGCCCCCGCGTCCTAGATACTTTGGCCTGGAATGTGCCGAGCTCTCTCCACGCCCCTCCAGGGCAGGGACCAAGGGTGGGGACCTGTCCAGGCACTGGGGCCCCCTCAAGCTCCAGGAGCTCCGGTCACCTTAGAAAGTGGACAGTTGTCCTGATGCTGGGTCCCCCATGCAGGTGCAGTGGGGTGGGGACAAGGATTTCAGGAGTCTGAGGCCGAGGCTTACATGGGAGTCAGTAGGGGGTGGGGGAGGGGGGACAGGGGCCTGCCGTACCCGCAGACATATGGATCTGAGGCTTAGCGAAAGCAGAGACAGGAAGAGTCCACCCCTGGTTCCCGGGGAGGCAAGAGGGGACAGCAAGAAGCTTGTCTGTCTGGACTCTGGATAGAGAGAAATAATCCAGAGAAATCAAAGTCTCGGGCCTTTGCCTCCCACAGGCTCAGGACAGAGACTTACCCTACCCCTGTGGCCACCAAGCTGTTCCGAGTCAGAGCTCCAAGGGACTCACGTGGAAACCTCCAGAATAAAAGATTAACTATCCAAATCCAGCGGTGGGGAAACACGTAACAGCTCACCATCCAAGCAGAGTTTAGCAAATCGACTGGTGGAATTCAGCTCATCAATGGCTTAAAAGATACAGTTCGGCATCTCTTTGTGCCGCGGAGGGCTGATGAGCCACGCAGGGAAGGGACCTCCGGGTCATCCAGATCCCGGCTGCTTGTCTCGTGAGCCAACATCACACCAGCCTGGGTCCCAGGAAGTGTCCCTTTCAAAGTTGTGTGTGGGATTCAGAGGCGGCCTTGAGACTTCACTGCAAAACTGAGAGTTAAAAGAATAAAAAGCAGAGAGAGTCGCGAACTTCTGTGCCACAAAAGGCAGCTGTCACCAAAGCAAAAACCGCAGGCCCGGGACGGGGAGCAGGCGTTTGCTGTGTGTGAAGTGTGACCACTGGTTGGTGTCGGAAACACAGGAAGAACTCCTGTGACTCCACATGAAAAAGACAGAAAGATCCGATGGGGAGAAAAAAAAAAATGGGTTGAGAACGTGAACAGGCATTTCGGGGTCTGGAGGAGAAATGTTTGCTCAAAACCTTAGGAAAAGATGTTCGGGCTCATTAGCGATGTGGAAAATGCAAATTCAAACCACAATGAGATAGCATTTCACACCCACCAGATTGGCAGACTTTTGTAGTCTTGGATGGCTGCCCCAAGGGGGGTCCAGGGCACGATGTTGGGGGGAGCTGAGGGGGTGTTGCCGGAGACAGAGGATTGGATGCCCCCACACACATTAGGGAAGCTCATTCCTGACTCCTTATTTTTCTCTAGGACTTGGCTGTGGCCGCGACAGTGAGCAGTTTGGGCCCTTCCCCAGGCCCTGGCCACTGCAGCCCATGCCCCAACCCCAGGTCCTTGGGGTCGGCCAAGATTGCTTCCTTGGAATCTGCTGGTGTCAGCCCCCCTCCTTCCAGACCTGTGTCTGATCTGCAGAGTGGGGAGAGGTGGGGGGCGGGGGCAGGATAGGGAGAAGGGGGTTGGGGGTAACTGGATCAGACCAACCCCCCCCTTTGCCCTTGGACAGACCCCTCTCCTGAGAGAATCTGCACCCCCTGCTTCACACACACACACACACACACACACACACACACACGCTTGCGGCCACCTTATCCCTGGAGCTCAGAGAGGCTGAAGGCAGGAGAGCAGGGAGCAGGCACTCGGCACTGAGGCCAGCCTTTGGCTGTCTCCTTACCTCCCCGGCAGCAACTTTGCTTCTGGCCTGAGCCTTCTCCCATCTACCACTTGGTGAGGCCAGCTGGGCTCCCAGAAGCTGGGTGTAGGTCCAGGGTGGACGCCAGCCCTGCTGATGGAGCAGAAGCTTCCCCTGCCGCTGCAGCCCTGTGTCTGGGGGCTGGAAAATGTGGCCGACAGGAGCCCCGATCCAGTGGTTGTACTCTGTGCAGGAGTCCACGGTTTTTTGCCTCCTTCCTTCAATGCGTACCCAGAGGGAGCTGCTGACTGAGGATAGGTGTTTCTGGATGCTACTTTTTGTCTTTCTTGCCCCTTCTTCTTACTTGCGGGGACAGTGTTATTTTCTTCTGAGGCTCTGCTGGCAAGAGAGAGGGTCGGGAGAGTGCTTTGTAAACCATTGTACTTCCAGTGGTAGCATATGGACTCATTCTTACTATGGTGTAAATGACTAAGAAGGGTGAATGACGTGCCCACTGTGGGAAAGTCAAAGGTCCTTAGATGCATACCCAGAACTCGGTTGTAGCTCTGGGGCGGCCACCACCTTAAATGTGTGACCGTGGCCATGAGCCACTTACCACCTCACCTCTGTGTTCTAATCTATTTAAAGAAAGAGCTGGGTGAGATAGGTCCAAGATCCTTTGGTCTTTATAGTTGCATGGGAGACTTACTTTCTAATAGGAGTACATGAATGCTAATTTTGCATTCTCTCTAACCGGCTCAGGGCCCTAGGAGGTGGCCCTGATTTTCCTTCTCTTCTGAGCAAAGTAACTCAAGTTCAGTGGGTTAAGGAACTTCCCCAAGGTCACACAGCCTGTTGGGGGCACAAGTGCCCCCGTATCCTTCAAGTGTGTTTTAAATAACTGGGGCAGTCATGGGGGAGGGAAATCTTCTCTAAGAAGGAACCAGATCTTATCTGAGTGATCCTCCAGGCTGGGAAACACAGCCAACTGATCCATCCTCAGCGGAAGTCTGGGCTTGTCGGGGGGGTGGGTGGGGCTCATCTAGTATCCTGTAGTTGCCACGGCCACCTCCTCCTGCTGGGACAGGCGGTCCAGGTTTGACCTTGAGAGACTGGAGCCTTGTCACCTACCAACTCTGTCTTCCTGGCCTCCTCCCCGTATGGCAACTGCAGGTCAGGCAGACCAAGGCTCCAGCCAGACCTACCCCTGGCCAGGAAGAGTGAAGGTGGGAGCTGACCAGTGGATGGGGGTCACAGAGGAATGGGTGGATGGGGAGGGGCAGGCAGGCCCAGAAGTATGTCAGCCCCATGAAGCAGGTGCCCTATGCTTGCACTTGACATGGGACAAGCCTCATCACCTGAGCTGCCCTTGGGTATCTGAGCACTGGGAGTCAGAGCACCAAGACCTGTCCCCCTCTTGCCCGGCTTGAGCCCAGGGGCAGGAGCGAGCTGAGTCCACGCTCCCACCCCTTGTAGGCAGAACCTCCTCTATCTGTCGGGGTCCCAGACACACTTGTGTGTGTAGGAAGAAGACACCTTCCTTTTAAAAAGCCTTTGGAAACTGCTTAGAGCCCTCCTCCAAGAGGGGGTCAGTTTTCTGGTCCCTCCAGCCTGGGATTTGGCCTCAAGAAGCCATAGGAAGAGCACCGTGCTCCCCTCCTGGCTCCCCCAAAATAGCCACCACGAGGCGGATCGCCCTCTCAGGACACCCAGGCCTTTCCTGGAGCCCAGCCGAACGCTGAATGAAAGCTAAGCCACCTTGGGGCTTTCACCTTGCCTTTGGAGGAGAAGGGACCCCGAGAGGGGAGAGATCTGTTCAGGTGTTCCTCCCCGTGTCTGCTTCTTCTTGGCTGGGGGCTCCTCCCCGATTCCCTGCCCCATCCAGTTCCAGCACCTGGGGACAGACCTGCGACATTGCTTTCAGTTCTCCAAACTGTGCTGTCATTTCCCTCTGAAAGCCCCAGTGACCAAAGAGACTCCATGCCCTTCTTGCTGTCCTTGGACACCTTGTCAGTTTCATCCAGAGCCTTGACCAGCTGAGGTGTGGCAGGTGGGGGAGGTCCACCCTGGCTCCAGGCTCTGGGTCCTCCTTATGGCCCTCTGGGGTACAGAAGGCCCTGGGCAGAGTCAGGCTACACCCTCCCATGGTCTGGAGGCTGTTCTGTCAGCCAGCTTTGCTTTATGGCCCTTGAACCTTGACCTTGGGCTTGGAGCCCCGTAAAAAGGTTTCTTTCCCCGTGACACACAGCGATGGCGGAACCAACTCCACGTGTCCAAACGGCTCCGCAGTCACCCAGCTCCTCTCCCTCGGCTGTGCTGGGTATCATCTTCCAGGCCGAGGCAGTGCTGCCTGCCAGCTCCAGGGGACCCTGGAGATATTTATGATCTGTTTCTGGAGGAGGAAGAAAGAGACAGACACTTCAAACACTAACTTCGGATTAACAACATGGAGCTCAGAATCCCCCCCAAGAGAGGCAGCTGAGTCACTGACCCTGAGGCGTGGAACAGACACAGGGAAGACCCAGCCACGGAGAGCCCAGATCCCTTCTTTCTGTTGTGAAGAAATCCCCTACCTGTCTCCGGGGACGTTCCTGGATGACCCGAAGTCCCTCCACTGAGCAACTGTACACAGCTGCCTTCATCCAAGCCCCCCCGCCCCGCCCCGGCTTCATGGACCCCACGCCGTCCCCACGGAGGGCCCACATACCCGATTCTGCAGGATTCTGACCCTGTCATACCCATGTCATTGATTTCTGGGGACCGACCTCCCCCAGCCACGCCAGTCTGAAGGAAGGCCACTGATGAGTCAGGCAAAGCTGCCGTCAACTCCAGCACACCTGCCCAGAGAGGTGCATATCCCAACCTCTGGGGAGCCTGTCCGGCAGGTGACGTAGCCGCGATGGGGTGCGCGGCCTCCGGGGGCCTCGGGGTCCAGGCAAGAGCCCGCGCCCTGTCCTTGGATGCTCTCACGGTTGGGACTCCTTTGTTGGTGAGGGTCTCAAGGTGGCCAAAGCAATCAGGGGCTGGAGGTCTTGGAAGAAAGGGGACACAAGCTTTGGTGCGTCTCTGATTTGGTTTCTGTGCCTGCCTGTGGGGCCTGGGGCTGCTTCGTCTCCTCTGTCTCTGGAGACCGTGCCCCAAAGGCCGGGGACAAAGGCTGGTCAGGGACTCTTGCCTCAGTTTATCGTGGAGGAAAGCCTAGGGGCCCCCGCAATGGGGAGCAGCTGGGCCGAGATGGAATAACACCCCCCACCCCCCATCCCCCGACTCCTCACCTGGAAATCGGGATGCTTGAGTCCCACCTGAAGGTCAAGCAGCCTCTCCAGCACACGGTATCACATTTCACCAAAGAAGCCTGAGAATGAGCCCCAACTGGGTCCCTCTGCTTGCAGGAAGCAAAGCCAGCGGGAGAGAGAAGGGGAGAGGGATACGCAGCTGGTGCTCCTTCCGGCTCCGGCTCCGGCTCCGGGGAAGGTTCCTGACTCAGAGAACTCTGACCCACGGGATGTGGGGGCCCAGAGCGGGGGCTGTGCCCTGCCTGAGGACACAGAGCCCACCCCACTTCAGGTCCGTCCGGGACACATGCTCACAGAGCGGGGACTGGCCTCCGGCCGGGGTGGCTGGTGGGCTGCGAACACCGGGCCCTCTTGTTTATCCCTTGGGTTCCTTTTCCTGGAGTTGCCCAGAGGGAGGTGGGTCGGGTGGGGGGGCCCCTGGCCTTCCATTGATGACACTGGTTGGTGGTTTTTTTTTTTTTTTTTTTAAGAGAGAGACGGGGGAGAGGCAGAGGGAGAGAGAGTGTCTCCCGCTGATTCCACGCTGTGATCTGACCTGAGCCGAAATCAAGAATCAGATGCTTAACCGACGGAGCACCCCAGGCGCCCCTGACACTGGGGTTTTTGTCGCAGCTCTGTGTGACCTGGGAAAGTCCCCCCCCCCCCCCCGCTCTGAGCTGCCCTTTGCACAGCTGTAGGTTGGAACGTCGGAGGGTGGGTCCAGTGAGGCTAAGCGTGTCAGAGATGACACGTGCGGGTGCACACACACACACACTCGTGAACATGTGCTCACGTGTTTGCATTTGGGTGGGGAACATGTGCCTTGGCCTCCCCTGTGCCCCTTCCCTCACCCCTCACCCAGTGACAGTGCCCAGACACTCTCCCGGCTGGTGATGCTGCCCTGAGCCAGCCCCCTGGATACCAGCCCCCCGCCCCCACCCCCCGCCCCAGCCCCAGCGGCCCCCACCCCCGTACCACTGCCACCTTGGGTATCTTCTTAGCTGGGCCTCTGGGAGAAGAACAAAGAGAATATGTTAGCCCCGTGTAGCAAAGGGACATAGTGATTTTTAGGAGGGATCGCGTCTTTTTAAAGAAATGCGCTTATTTAATTCCTGCTATTCCCTCACAGAAGTCAAAGGTCCTAATGTTTTAGAGAGGAAATGCTGTGGTACCCTCAGCCCAGGGCTCACGGGTGCCACAGTTTGCCAGGAGTGATCAAGGAAGGCTGCCTGGAGGAGGCGGTGCTTACGTAGGAACTAGCTGATCACCGGGGTAGGATGGGAGCCACTTCTAGATGAGAAAACAGGACAGCAAAGGCTGCTGCAGGGTTTGTCCTCAGGGCCACGAGAAGGCTGGCGAAGAAGGTCCGATTGGTGCATCAGAACGAGCCGAACAGCTTGGACAGGATTTCCAGAAACTGACCGCACCCGGGCCCCAGCACCCACTTCAAGAAAGAGAACATTTTCATCACCTTAGAGGCCCTCCAGCTGCCTTTCCCTTGAACTGTCCTCCCTGAGGGAACCGCTGACCTCAAGGCCTGTGCGCAGGGCTATTTGCCTGTGTTCAAACCTCGAGATCCACAGAATCCCTCACTGTGTGCCCTTTGGGGTTGCGGGCTTTCACCCAGCCCCAGCTTTGTGAGGTCCCTGCCCACCCCCCCGCCGCACCCCTGCAGCTGCACGTGGCATGTGCTCACTTAGTGCAGCGAAGCGATTGGCTCTAGGACTGTTCAGTGGATCTAGGCGTCCGTGGATGGAATTTGGGTTATTTATAATTTGGGGTTATTAGGAGCGACGCCGCAGGGAACATTCTTGCACATGTCTTTTGGTGAAAGTATTTATTCATTTTGTTGGATACGCATCTGGGGATGGATTTGCTTCTACTCAGCCTCATAAGAAACTGCCACATGGCTTTTTCCAAGAGGTTATATCATGGCCCTCCAGTGACACTGAGAATTCCAGTGGTTCCTGTGCTCTGTCATACTTGTCATTATTAGTCTTTCTTATTTATTCATTTGAGAGAGAGAGAGAGAGAGCGCACAAGCAGGGGGAGAGGCAGAGGGAGAGGGAGAAGCAGATTCCCTGCTGAGCTGGGAGCCGGATGTGGGGCTCGATCCTAGAACCTGGAGATCATGACCTGAGCTGAAAGCAGATGCTTAACCGTCTGAGCCAGCAAGGTGCCCGTCATCATTAGTCTTTTTAATTTGAGCCGTTCCTGTGGGTGTGTGGGAGTGCCACGCTGCGGAGTGATTTGCATTTTCTGCTGTGGCTAAGGAGCTGAGCCCTCCTGTGTATCATTATTATTTTGGATATCTTACTTTGTGGATACATGCATTCCGAGACTCCTCTTCTACTCAGTGGTAGGCGCATTCATTCTCTTGTGATGAAAATAAATTCTTTTTTTTTCTTTAAAGATTTTATTTTTTTCATTTATTTGACAGAGAGAGATCACAAGCAGGCAGAGAGGCAGGCAGAGAGAGAGAGGAGGAAGCAGGCTCCCTGCTGAGCAGAGAGCCCGACGTGGGGCTCGGGGCTCGATCCCAGGACCCTGGGATCATGACCTGAGCAGAAGGCAGAGGCTTTAACCCACTGAGCCACCCAGGTGCCCCTGAAAATAAATCCTTAATTTTAATGCTGTGCGCTTTGGCAAAGTCTTCTTTGATGCTAGTACTTTTTGTGTCCTGCTGAAGATATGTGGTCATGAAGGTCATTGCCTCTGGTTTCTTTTAAAAGCTGTATTTACAAAAAAAAAAAAAAAAAGGTTGTATTTTACCTTTTGGATTTGGGTCTATGATACATCTGAAATCAGCTTATAATTTTTTAAAAAATATTTATTTTTTTTTTAAAGATTTTATTTATTTATTTGACAGAGAGAAATTACAAGTACACTGAGAGGCAGGCAGAGAGAGAGAGAGAAGGAAGCAGGCTCCCTGCTGAGCAGAGAGCCCGATGCGGGACTCGATCCCAGGACCCTGAGATCATGACCTGAGCCGAAGGCAGCGGCTTAACCCACTGAGCCACCCAGGCGCCCTAAAAAATATTTATTATTTTAGAGAAAGAGAGTGCACATATGTGTGGCCTGGGGGAGGGGCAGCGGGAGGCAGAAAGAGACTCTTAAGTAGGCTCCACTGTCAACATGGAGCCCGGCATGGGGCTCAATCTCATGACCCTGAGATCATGACTTGAGCGAAATCAAGAATCGGACGCTTAACTGACTGAACCACTCAGGCGCCCCTGGGGGGTCTGATTCTTTTATTTTTCTTTTCCATTTGGATAACCAGTTGAACCAGCACTGTTTATTGATAAAGTCTACCCTTTCTCTGTGAAACTGCATTGGTGCTTTTTTCGCAAACGAAGTGAGTATGTGTCTGTTTGTCTTTGTGCTAATACTACAATGTCTCAGTTACTCTAGTTTTAAAGTAAGTCTCAATTTTAAAGCTCTCAGCTTAAAGAAGTGTAAGTCTTCACCTTTTGTTCTCTTTCTTCCAGATTGCCCTGGTTATTCTTGGACTTTTGTGTTTTCATATACATTTCAGAATCTATCTGCCAATTTCCATACACACTTGTGTACAACAAACACACACAAACAGCCTTCTAACATTTTGCATGGGATTGCATTGGGTTTATCAATCAACTGGGGAGAATGAACATCTTTATACTATTGGGTCTTCCAATCCATGAATATAGTATATCTTTCCATTTATTTAGTTCTTCTTTAATTTCTCTCGATGATGTGCTGTAGTTTTCAGTAGATTTATTCCTAGGTAATTTGATAACTTTATGGCACTTTTGTGAAGGGAATCATTATAAAATTTCATTTTCTATTTGCTTATTGCCAGTATATAGAAATAATGTTGATTTTCAGGAACTATCTTTGTATTCCAGCGACCTTGCTAAAATAACTTCATAATTCTAATCATTTCTCTTCAGATTTTGTTGGGGGAAAGATACTTCCAGTGTGGTCCAACCATGGTCCACAGGGTTCTAGGTCAAGATCTGTTGACCTTGAACTCTGGGCTGGATGTGGAGGTAGAGAGGGTGGGAGATAGATTTGGCTAGCCCAGTCATAAAAGTCCCTAGGGCCACAGTGAGACTCATGTCACAGACTTTGCCCATGCTTAGCCATGGTCCAGGCACTGTCTGCACATCCACTGAGAGCTGCTGCCCCAGCCATGGGATGTAGCTCAGCCCAAGATGGCCTTATGTGAAGGGAAGCCCTGGGTTCTAATTCTAGCCTTTAATTGACACATGGTATGACCTTGAGCACCAGGAAGGTTGCCAAACCTTCCTGGATCTCATCCTTCTCACTCGCAGAAAGAAGGCACTACAACCCGGTATTTCTTTCTCTAAGCCTGGTAAACACTGGTGCCTTGATTTCACTCACCAGCATTGTCCCTTTTGCCTGTGGGGTGATGCTGAACATTGTCAGGAAGTCCTGCAGCCCAAGAGCTACAAACGTGGGTGTCCTTGGGGGACAGGGCAGCTGGCTACCATTGTGTTCTGAGGCTCTTAGTGCCATTGGCCCCTTGGGGATTTTTTCCATCACGAGGACACACCCCCATGTGAGGCTTCCCCTGTCCAAGAAAGAACTCAATTATTCTTCAATAAATGTCTTGGCAGAAGTTTCTGAAAAACCTTGGCTTCTCTGTGATCCCTGATATTCAAAAGGATGGAATTTAATTACTCTGTCCTGTCCATGAGCCCCAGGGCTGGGCCTGGCATGCAGCCACGGCTCTATCCGACCAGCGGGCTCCCTGGCCCCTGATGGGGCTCTTTGCTCTGGCATGCATTGGGAAACAGGGAAAGCACAGGGCAGCTTTCCCCTTTGGCTTGGTCTTGCCCTCTGCACCCTTCCTTCTGGGGTGTATGGCTTAGAGAAACCCAGTGTGTTGGGTTCCCTGGGTAAACATCTCTAGAAGTTAACTGGTATGGTGATTTCCTAGGTCCTGGTGCTACCAGAGCCTCTCTGCTCCCCATAGGGCTGATCCCAGAGCATCATGGGGGTGCTTGGTAGACTCTGGAGCTCCAGCCTGCAACTGACTTTCTCTCTCCACCCCTGATCTCCATCTCCCTCATGGCAAATTAGATCCCCACCTATTACAGGAACAAAAGCTAGGAATCTCTATGAGGTCTGTTGGGGCAGTGTGTAGTGCAAGGCCTGGCAGAATCTTGTAAAGGTGAGGAAGCAGGGGCTTTGGTTTTCCCATCTGCAAAGTGGGGATAGCAGTCTAGTGCCTGCCTCATGGTGGGTGAGAGGCTTATATGGAAAGAATGGGTATAGAGGGCTTAGCCCAGGGCCAGACCCAGAGCAAGTACTTGGCAAACATTGTTTGACTAGCAGTAGTCAGGGCTCAGCTGTCTCCTCCTTGGGAAACCATCTTGATCTCCTCTGGCTGGGGTTTCCCCTTTCATAAGAGAGCCACACTGTTGGGCAGCACCCCTCAGTGTGGTTGCTTACATGTCCAGAAACCTTTGAGGGCGAGGCCACTTGTCCCTGGGTCTCTGTCCCAGAGAAGGCCTTGGGGTGTCTCTAGAAAGAACTAAATACTAAATAGGGTTGACAGATAAAATACTGTGTTTTTATCTGTTAAATTTGACAAACTGTCTTTAAGGTAGCTGGAACTGAATCATGGAACACTCCTAAGAGTCCAGAAGATTTCCCCCTGGTTGATGGGTCTGTTTAGGACCTGTTTATAGGCTGGACCTTGAATCAGTCAGCGTTCTCTAGAGAAACAACCAGAAGGACGTGTGTGTGTATATGCATTTATATAGGTATATACATGTATCTCTTTAGATATATGATCTATCTATCATCTGTATTAAGGAAATGGCTTATGCAATTGTTTAAAATCTGGGGCTGGCAGGTTTGAAATCTTTAGAGCAGTCCAGCAGGGCTGGAAACTCAGACAAGATTGCGTCTGGATATCCTTGTTTTGTTTTTTGTTTTTGTTTTTAAAGATTTTTAATTTATTTGACAGAGATCACAAGTAGGCAGAGAGGCAGGCAGAGAGAGAGAGGAGGAAGCAGGCTCCCTGCCGAGCAGAGAGCCTGATGTGGGCCTTAATCCCAGGACCCTGAGATCATGACCTGAGCCAAAGGCAGAGGTTTTAACCCACTGAGCCACCCAGGTGCCCCTGGATATCCTTCTTTGGGGTCTCCTTTTCTCTAGCTTACTCCTTTGCTTTGGTGGAATACATCCTTCAACACCTTTTGGAAAAGGGGTGTGTGGCGTGTCAATGTTTTGAGGCCGTGTGTATCTACAAATACTTCATTCTACCCTCAAATCTTGAGGGGATAGTTGAGCTGGGTATAGAATCTTAGCTAGACACCCTCTTCCTCAAAAGAATACTGCTATCTCCCCAGCTTCCACTGTTACTGTTCAGAAGTTCAGTGCCATACTAAATTTGGACATTTCCTGGAGGTCTCATTTTACCTTAGAAGCTTTTAGGGTTTTCTCTCTGGGATTCTGAACTTTTATGACAATGTGCTTTTTGGTGTGAGTTTTTGAACATGGCATTTTCCATGTTCTTTTCCATGTTTTCCATGTTTCCATGTTCTTTCAGTTTGAAAGTTCATATCCTTCAGTTTTAGGTGATTTTTGGGGATCATTTCTTTACTTCTCTCCATTTTCTTGGGTCTCTTTTTCTGGACTCTCCAGTTAATTAGTTGTTAGACCTGGATTGATCCCCTCATTTTCTTATCTCTTCTCTACAACTGTCACAGTTTTTGGCAACTTCCTAGAAAATTTCCTTAACTTCTAATCCTTTGACTGAATATTTTACATCAACTATTTTTCTTCCATTTCTACAAATGCATTTTTATGTTTTGAGGGTTCTTTGCAAATAACCTCCTGTTTTTTCAGGATGCAATATCTTCTCATATCGCTCTAAGGATAGTAGAGTTTCGCTCTGGTTTCTTGAAGTCTTTTTCTGTCCACTCATTGTCTCTGTTTTCTGAGCTTGCTTTTTTCCTGTTTGTTGTTTCAGTCTTTGTCTTTTGCATTAGAGGCTCTTGATGCATATTTAATATCAGACATTGGGAGCTGAACCCCATGGGCAGACAGACCCATCTTCTCATGGGCTTTGCTCAGGAGTTAGCACTGGTCCCAAAGTCACTGTATATCCAAGCATTTCTCTTTGGCTGGAGGGGCTGTGACTTAGCCAGAGGGGCGTGGCCTGGCTGGAGGAGGTGTGGCTTGACTGGAGGCAAGGTCTGAGTGACAAGGCAGAAGAAATCCCAGGCCTACTCAAGGCAAGCAGTTTTTCCCCCTGACAGCAGTTTCTAGCAGAGAGTGAGATGAACAAAGTCTCACCAGTACAAGAAGGTCCTACATGGCCTTAAAGTCCCCAGTGCGGGGGGAGGGAGGCACCAAAAGAAAGTGTGGCCCCAGACTGAACTTGGGTAGAGCAGAGTTGACCCCATGTGTAGTAAGATAGACAGGTACCAGTCCTATCTGTTCTAGGCCCAGCCCAGCTCTTGTCACACTGGGGAAACTGAGGCCACTTAGGTTTAGGTCACTTAGACCTCGTTCCCGTGGTCTCCTGTGAACACACCTGGCCAGCCTCGCCCCCTGTCCCCCAGCATCTGACCCCATTGACCTCCCTGCAGCTCTCCTACAGGGCTTAGGAGTTTGGGCTGGAGTCAGAGGTTCCCAGGGGGATTTTAGGATCTCTTCCAGCTTGGTCCCCCAGGGACATCCACCCTGCACCTGCTCCCTGCTTGTGGACCCATCTCCGAGGCCTCTCCTAGGAGGGCTGAGTGTTTGGGGGCAGGACCACCTGTGTGCCCTGGGTTTCTTTTGTCAGGGTCTTATGGCCCCCGTCTCACAGCAGTCTCACTCGGCCTCTGAATTTCTCTGCAGTCGGCAAGGCTCCCCTTCGGGCCCAGGCCTGGGGGGTCAGCCTCACTTGGGAGCTGGGTCCTAAAGTCTGGACACAGAGCCATCAGCCGTGGGCGTGCTGGCCAAAGGCAGATGGCAGCTGGATTAGCAGGTGCACGGTTGTCCTGCAGTGGGCGGACGGAGCCCAGTGGTGAGAGCTCGAGGGCAAGGGCACCAGAAGCAGTGTCCTGAGGCCCTTGGAGCAGATCCATTACTGACCCCTTCTACAGCTGAGAAAACTGAGGGGCAGAGAGGTCAGATGAGCTCTTCTCCAGCCTCACAGTGAGTTAGTGGCCTTTTAGTTCTCTTTCTACTGTGGCACCAAGCAGTGAGTCTCTCCCTCTTTCTCACAGCCCCCCGCCCCCTGCCACGGTTTGCCTGGAACATCCACACTTCGGTACGCACAGATCGGCAAAGAGTTCCAGGCACGCTTTCCCGCATCCGAGAGACCAGGAATGTGCTGCGGCCTCGGGACGCTCATGGGCCCGTGTGTGCTGGGGGAAGGGAGCCGGGATCATGGGAACTTCCAAATCTCGGGAAGTGAGAGTCTTCATCTTAGCGAGGGGAAACCGAGGCCCAGAGCCAGCGGGCAGGGCCTGGTCCGCGGTCCGTGCCAGTCAGCACCCTCGGTGCCATTTCTGGGTCCCCACCGCTCCCATGAATCATTAGAAAAATTTAAACAAACATAATATAATTGCTTGTCGATGACAGAAAGCCAGGGGAACCGTAAAACCCGGCTGGTCTCAGCGCCTGCCCAGGCAGGTGGCTCAGGGAGACCGAGCTGGCAGCCTCAGCCCTGCCCGCTGGCTGGGCCTCCCGGGCCTCTCTGTGGCTGGAGAACTGGAACCCCCCTTCCCCCCCACCTCCACACCGTGCCTGCTGCCAGCCAAGCTCACCTCACCGGCCAAGCGGGGTGCCTAGTGCCAGAACAAACTGGGCCCAGGCCCAGCACACTTTCCAGAAATAGGTTCCTGTGAGAGCCCGAGGCTCACCCCTCCCTCCGCAGAACTTGCCCCCTGCAGAGAGTCCTATTTGTAGCCTCAGACCCTGGAAATGCTCTGTTTGGGTCCCCTAAATGCCTCAGGAATGTTCGGGATGAAAGGGTGGGGGGCGGTAGGCGGGGAGGGTAAAGTAGGCAGTGTGCGGGGAGGTGATGATTGGACGGGCCGGTAGACAGATAGGGTTGGGGTAGTGAGTGGACACGTGGGACCCCACTTGCTTTGATCTCTGTCTTTCCATTAAAGGCTTCCTGTAAGGCTGGGGGACCCTGAGCTCTGTTTTTAGAGAGAAGGAGGGTCTGTGGTTTGGCCTTGTTGATGGGGCGCCTTGGGAGACCCCCGCCGCTGCTCTCAGTGTAGGCACCCGTGGGCCTGTCCCCTCAGTCATGTCCCAGTCCCCAGAGAGGACCCCTCCGCTCTCCTGCCTGGTGCCGGGCCAGCCTCAGGGGAGCCTGGAAGCTCTGGGGTCCTCTTTCCAGCTGGGACTGGGCCACCAACTACGTTATGGGCTTCACCTGCTGAGAATTCTCCTCTGCCTTTCTCTTTGCTTTTCGGGTTTTTATCCCCTTCTCTTTCTTCACTACCCTTTCCTGGGACAAGCGAGGAAGAAACACACGGGTAGAGTCCCCCCCCGACCACCCATGTTTAAGCAGAAAACCTGCCCCCTCTCTCCTGATCCTTTGTGAAGTCCTCGCCTGCCCCAGTCATGAAACTGTATACATGCCCCTGGTTGTTTGGAAGTTTCAGCGTTTGTACCTTGGTCTCTAATCTGTTTTATGTATCGGGGTTATGGACAAGGCTTTATTGGGGGGGAAAAAGAGTTCTGTTCTTAAAAAATGCTTATAAACCACTGACTGGGCCCAGTCCAGGGGAGCTGGGGAGGGAGATGGGGGTAGGTGGAGCCTCAGGCAGCCCGCGTCTTGTAAACCCAACCTGGGTTGAGCAGACGGCCCCAAGGGAGCAACCCCTGCCCCAAGGCTGCCCCCCGCCCCCGCCGCCATAGGAGGACAAAGCCCGAACCCTGGTCCTAAGCCCCCTGGGCATCCTCTATGTCTTGCAGAGCAATCACCACCAAAACTTAGGACATTAATGGAGGATTTGTAAGTTGGGGGACCTCTTAGGGGACAGGGGAAGCCAGTGGTGGAGGGCAGGTATGGTCGCCGCTGGTGAGCTTCAGGCCTCGCTGTGGCCACGGAGGCCACTGATGGGCAGCCCCAGCACAGCAACTGGGACCTGCCGAGTTACCCTCACACCTCGGTGTGTCTCTTTGGTCCAGACTGAGGTTCCTGGAAGGTCAGACTTTGAGCCGAGTGAGTGATTTAGGCATCCCTTGACTTCGGCAGCAATAAAAGCTCTGGAGAACAGCTTTGAACGTCTGTTTCCTCTTTAAGCAGCTCCAGTCCCTGGGGCGGACAGACATAAATAGATAATTATAGCCCAGGGAGATGTGGGCCTGGGGGGTTCACCATCACAGTCTCCTAACTGGCCTTCCGGCTTCCGTCCCTCCCACACCCGTCCACCGAACTTGCTGCTGCCGGAGTGACCTTTTCAAAATGCAGATCTGACCTTGACTTTCAGCCCCTCCGAGAGCTGCCCACTGGCCTCAGGACGTTGCCCCAGAGCCCCTCCTGCCAGCCCTCCAGTGTTAGGTCCCAGCCCACTGCTCCAGTCCCGGGTGTATGTGTGGGGTAGGGGGTGGGGGGGGCTGGGTTTGCTCTGATTCGGCCAGACTGATTCCAGACCCTTCTCTGGTCTTGCTTGTTTCTAGGCCTCAGCGCTCTTTCCTCACCGGGCCATCATAGGATGCATCTCTCACTCGCCTTAGACGCCCCCGCCTCCCGGATGTCTTCCCTGACCACCACCTTCCCCCACCCCAAACTGGCATCGCTGTCCCCTGTGATGCTCTTTTGGACATCTTATTCTCACAGCCCTGGGGTAGCCCCTACAGCCCCTACCTATTTGCCCATCCTCCTCCCCAGACTGATGTTCTCAAAGGCAGGGAGCATCCCCTTTACCACCTATGTAATCAATTGTTGGGGTTTTTTTTGAGCCCCTCCTTTGTGCCAAGCACTGAGATCTGTGGGCAAATAAAATAGATAAAGATCCTACGTTTATGGCACTCACAGGCTGACTGGGCACCTGGGGTGCTGGCTTGGACACTTTGCTGAATAATGTGCCGGGGGTGCTCCGAGGTCAGGTGGGCTGCCTGGAGGAGGGGGCACCAAGGATAAGGCCCTGAAGGCTGGGTAGGAGTTTTCCAGGCAAACTGATCAGAGAGCTCCCCGCTTGCCGGCCCAGAGGCTGTCCTGGCAGCTGGCTGCTCTCACCCCCAGGGTCTACACTCCGTTTCCACCCTTCTCTTTCAGAATGCATGAACTGTACCCGGCTCAGTGACATGAGCGAGCGGCTAACCACGCTGGAGGCCAAGGTCAGACGGCTGGGTGGGGGGTGGGGGGGACTGGCTCCGGGAGCTGGTGGGTGTGTGCGAGCCTTGTACATCAGTAGCAGCCCAGCCCTAGGGAGCCCAGCAGGCCTGAGCAGCTTGGTCCCAGGGCTCGAGTGCTGCTGGGGCTTCTGTGGCTCTGGGTGGCCTTCTCTGGGCTGGGCCAGCCCCCTGGGGAGGGGAAAGCAAGAAATCTGGAGGCCTCGGGCAGCAGGCTGGTCTGGATGTGAGTCTCAGTGAAGGGGGGGCGCTGGATGCCCAGAAGGTGACCTCTTGGTGGAAAGGGCCACTGTCCCCAACTCTGGCTCCTTCTTTCCCTCCCTGTCTGGCACACGGCGGGGCCCAGACAATGGAGAAGGAGCTCCGGGCTCCTGTCAGCTTTCGCCCTGTCTACATTAGGGGGCACAGCGGGGCACCCCAGAGGCTGGAGGACGGAAGAAAGGACGAGGCATTTATGGGGGGGCAGCCCCAGGCAGAATGGGGTGAGGAGGGAGGGAGTGAGTCAGAGAACGGAAGGCTGTGTGAGGCGCAGGGGTGGTGACGGGCGGGTCACCCTCGTGGACACTGGCGGCTCTGTCCCCTCTGGTCCCTCGGACGGATAGTGCAGAGCAGGCCTGGGATAGAGCCACAGGGCCGTCTCTACCGTCCCTCAGTGGGAGACACTTCTCCCAGGCTGTGTCCCCTGTCACCTCGTGTCCATGCCTCACGTATTGGCTGAAATTGCTCCTGGGCCCTGGAGAAGGCCCCGGTGGAGTGTCTCGGGTCCCTGCAGGAAGAAGCCAGTGCCTTGGGGGCCGAGGCTGCCCTACCTTCACCTCTTGGGACTTGGGACTGCCTGGCCCAGGATGGAGCGTCCGGGTATGGGAGGCGGGCGGGAGCGTGGCCTGCCAGCGGGGAGGTCTGGTGGGGACAGAGCGCTGACAGGGGCTGAGAGACCCCCGTGGCAAAACCACAGAGTAGGCTCAGAGGTCGGGCCCCCTGCCCACAAAAGCCTGACAGGCAGGTCTTCCCACAGACACATACCCATCCACACACAGCCCCACAGATACACACACACATGCACACATATATAGACACACGCAGACGCACGCACACACGTGCACATATATGCATATACATAGAGACACAGAGACGCCCTCACAGACACGCACGGACACACAGACACACACACAGCCCTTGCCAACCCTGCCTCCCCCTTGGGCCCTGTCTCCTGCCCTGGAAGCCTGACCCTGAGGGCATACCCTTTTGGATGGGGGCTGCGGATGGCCGTCCCTTGGAGTCAGACATCAGTGGGACCGCCACCGCCCCAGCTAGGTGAGTCTGGCCCAAGCTCCTACCTCCTTATCTGGGCAATGTGCTGGTCCCGGTCAAGGGCAGCTGGGGCCTTGGTTCCCGGCTTTGGGAACAGTGGAGTGCCAGACAGGCCAGAAGCTCTGTGTCACCCTCTCCACCAGGCTGCCGTCTCTATCTTACAGGCAGAGCCCCCCGCATGAGAAGCCCCAGGGGGTGAATGACCCTCCCTTGTCCCCGAGGCCTTCTGCAGGTGGGAGGGTCCCCTAGCAGCCCACGTCTGGGCACAGGCTGCAAGCAGGGGGTCCTGTACCCTCCTTGGGGTCCGTGGCTCTGCGGGGGCAGGTGGGAGCCTTCGGGAAACAGACGTTACCACCTGGGTCAAGCCTGGGGCTGGGGAAGCCCTGGGAGGCTGGGGGGCACTGCATGGGACACTGGTCCCAGTGCCTACTTGCTGGGTGACATTGGACAAGTCACTAGTGGTCTCTGGGCCTCTATTTCCACCTCTGCCTGTGATGTGGCTGCGGTGACCCTTCCTGCGGGGCGGGGGGAAGTGGGGGGCTTGTAAGGACCAGAATGGGGAGGGGCTCAGAAAAGTGGCGCTGGGGGAGGTCGCTGGAGCCTCACGGGGCAGGAGCCCACTGGTCCGCTGCAGATGGCAACGCTGAGAGAGGGCACACGGGCGATGGGTGCAGGGGCTGGCGGCACACCTAGGAGGGGACACCCTCAGTCCGCAGGGTCCGGCAGACTGCCAGGGGCGGGAGGGGAGGGAGGAGGGTCCCTGGAGTCTCAGGATCCTCTGGGGCGCAGGAATGAAGGGAGGGGCTTGGCGGGGGTGGGCGGGAAGACTCGGGGTGGGAGGGGCCCTGGGTGTACGCAGGGGCGGGGGAAAGCCACTGAGCCCCAGGAGGAGCAGGGCAGGCCCGGAAGGGTGCGCTGAGTGTGGGGACGCTGGTGGTTTTGGGCGGGCTCCGCAGGGTTCACTTTGCTTGAAGTCCTGACCCCCTGCTCTGGGGAAGGGGGCAGGCAGGTGGATTTTGGTGTGGGGGTGGGCAGCCAGGTCCTGTGGGAGCACTGGGCAAGCCAAGGGACACTGGGAGAAGCCGGGGGGAGGCCAAATGCAAGGCCTGGCCCTCGTGGACGTGGACGTGGGGCGGGGGAGTCGGGGACTTTAGCCGATGGGGGCTTCTGGCTCCCCAGAGCTGGGGGGAACCTGAGACACCGGCCTTCCTCTCCTTCAGACAGCAGAGCGCAAAGACTAGGGGCTCGCGGTGGGCGGAGCACCTGTCCACCTGGCCCGGGGACCCCTCTCTGCCTGGGTGGGCCTACCCAGGGTCTGCGCACCCATCAGGCTGCCTCGCTCGGATCCCTGGTGCAGCGCGCCCCCTGCTGACCTCTTTGGAGAACAGCAGGGACTCACGGGGGCCTCTGAAGTCTGACTTCCAGCTCTCCTGCGTTAGGGAGACTGTCTTCCCGCCCAGGACCTGGGTCTTCCCAGGATTTGATACCCCAGCTCTCTCAAGGGGAGAAGACAGGGTGGCTTTCCACGCTGACCCTGCGTGGCCACCTTTTGTTTTCCCAGATCTCCTACTAAAAACCACGCCCCAAGCCCGGCCCATTGGTATCTGTTCAGTCCCCTCTTTGGGGGAAGCCGGGGCAGGGGTTGGGGGTGACCACAGGGCTCTCCTCACAGTGATGACCGCTCCAGAAGAAGAGTCCAGGGAGTCTGAAGGTGTCCCCGTGACAACCTGCTTGACCCCCGGGTCCGAGGGCTCTCCTGACACAGGAACGAGAGGAGGGCAGGGGTAGGGGGAACATTCCAGCAAGGGGCTGGTGATCACCCACACCTGGCTTTGGGGAGCTGCAGGTCTCATGGGGCACACATCCCCAGTGCACAACGGTCTCTGGCCTGCCCGCGGTCCTGACCCTCGGCCTTTTCCCGGCCCAGGTTCTCCTGCTGGAAGCCGCAGAGCAGCCCGCAGGCCCGGGCAATGACCTGCCGGTCCCCCAGAGCACCGTCCCACCCTGGAATGAGGACTTCCTCCCAGATGCCATCCCCCTCGCCCACCCAGGGCCCCGAAGGAGAAGGCCCACGGGCCCAGCTGGTGAGTGAGGCCTGCCCCAGAGGCCCTTGGGATCAAGCATTGAAAAACAGAGCTAACATTTTAAAACCGTAGGCTTTCGAAAGAAAATCCGGAGTTCTAGAAACTTCTCTTAGAAACATAGAAGCTCTGGCCACTGGGGCTTCAGTCCCCCTTGGAAACCATTGGCTGGAGCCCTGCACCCGCAGACCCCATCCGGACTGTTACAGGGCCTCACCCTTCTGCGCTGTCCCGCAGTTGGGTGCGTGTCCTCCTGCCCTGCCCCGAAGCCCACCTGCGCTCAGGGCCCCCAGCCCAGCCCCAGCCTCCGGGCTCAGTTTCACCGGGAGCTTCCTGCCTCCCACCACCTTCTGGTCCGTGCTGTGCTAGTTCAGAAACACTTTTGTATCACCTTCAGCTGCACAGAAATCCTCTCTAATCATTCCAGTAAGTGTGTAATGCTTGGGGTTCCAGCAAGGATTGGAGAAATGACTCCTGCGGTCAGCCCCTGATCCAGGAGCCCGTGGTCTCGATAATTCTTGGCCCCACGAGAGCCCTGTGCAGGGGACACTCTCCCTTCCTTGCCTCTCTCGGAGGTGAGCCCCCCCACCCCCCACCCTTGCTTCCAGACTCTGCTCTGAGCTCACGCCCTGTTCCCTCCTTACCACCTCTGCTTGTCCAGTTGGGAGAGGGAGCAGAGCAGGGAGGGCACAGCCTCCAGCAGTGGGAGCACCCAGTGGCCAGTCCTGGGAGGAGCGGACACTCTGTGATCTTCTGCGGAGGCTGGAGGCTGTGGGGGGGGAGGAGGGAGCTCAGGCGTTGGGGAGAGCATCTCATTCTGGGTCCCCAGGCCACCTCCCAAGGATTCACACCCAGGCAGCTGCCCCCGCCTGCCTTCTTCCAAATCCTTCTCCTGGAACTAAGGAGGAGGAAGACCAGGACCCAAATGCCCTGTGGCGGAAGTTGGGAGGGGTGCTGGGTCTCCTGGGCCACTTTCTCCATTCAAGGAGAAGTGCAGTTCTGAGAAATGGCCACCAGGTGGGGCACAAACCCAACAAATGGTGACCCGCGGGGTGCGCCCTGGAATCTGAGAGCAGGGTTTCCTGGGGTCTCCAAGGAGGTCTCATTGGGGAGCTCTTTACCACAGGCACTGTTCCCAACCCTGAGCGGGGAGACAGTAGGACTCCGGAGGGAGGGGCCTAACTCAGCAGCAGCCTGGCTCTGGGCCCTTGAACAAGGGGCCACACCTTCCTGAGCCTCAGTTTCCCCACCTGTGAAGTGGGAACCCAAGTAGCTGTTGAGACCATAGGAGTTAATAGGTACAACATTGGGTCGTAGACTGTAATGAGGTCTCTGCTCCTGGGAAATGGCCCAGGGGCTCAGGCCCGGAGCCCCTCCACGGTGGCTTGGCCCCCAACGTCCTAAGAGCTCATCTCATTCTCTCCTCAGGGCCCCCGGGGCAGACGGGACCACCAGGGCCTGCAGGTCCTCCAGGCTCCAAAGGTGACCGGGGCCAGGCAGGAGAGAAGGGCCCAGCAGGGCCTCCTGGTAAGGACCCCCCCGGATCTGACTTTGTCTGCTGGGGGACGGGGCTGGGGTTCCTCCCCTATCTGAGCAGGTGAGGCATCCCATAAGCCCTGATCTTGCTGGGGTCAGTGACTGCTGTCCTGGGGGGCCCTGGGCTCACTTCCTCCCACCAGCACCCCCACTGCCACCCCATCCCAAAGGTTTTAGGGTCTGGTCTGACCCTGGGCTGCAGGAAGAACAAAAGGCTCTGGGAGTTGGGGGGGTACAGGCAAGGGGGGTGGGGCATCTGAGGCCTGGGGACCCTTCTTAGCCATTTAAACCCCTTCAGAGAGCCCCCCCACCATCTCCTCCTGGGTCTTGCAGGGAAGGTCTTGCAGGTCCTGCACAAGTAGGTGTAGGGCTGGCCCGGCTTGCCTGGCACCCTCGTTGCCCCAACCCCAGAGCTGAGACCCCTGGAAGGGGCCGGCCTGCCTCCCTCACCTCCCGCCCAGCAGCCCCAGTGCTCCCCAGGCCTGAAGCGAAAGCCATGTTCACTCACATCCCAGGACAGCCCCCCAGGGAGGCTAGTCTAGCAGCCACTGCTGACCTATTTGCCATCTGCGGTGTCTGTCACCAGGCCCGGCCCTCACGGGGCTCCTCTTTTCCCACTGCAGGCCACTTGGGGCCGCCAGGGCCCCGCGGGCTTCCTGGAGAGACGGGGCGCCCTGGGCCCCCCGGCCCCCCCGGCCCAGCAGGCAGCCCGGGCTTCCCTCCAAACAGCCCTCAAGGGGTCCTCTACTCCCTGCAGCCGCCGACGGACAAGGGTGGTGAGTGCTCCTCGCCGAGAGATGGACCCTGGGGAAGCAGACCCTTAGGGAGCTGGGCAGCGGCCTGGGAGCAGGGCTCTGCTGGGGGTGGTGGGGTGGCGGAAGGTTCCTTAGCCCCCAGCCTGGCCTGTTGCCACTTTGGTGCCCAGCTCCTGCCCTTGGGTTCCTGACCCCCTCCCCAATGTCACTCTGTTGTGTGGCCAGCCTCAGTTTCCCCACTTGGTGGCGGGAGCACATCCCCTCACGAATCCCCTGACCTTGGACTGTGCCACAAGTGTTGGTTGAGCACCTGCTATGTGCCGTCACATGGTTTGTGTCACTGGGGACACAGCCGTGAGGAAAACAGACTCCAGCCCTTGGGGGCCACAGTTTGGGGTTTCTGAACCCAGACACCCAGTGAGGCAGGTGGGAGCAGGGAGGCCCGGAGGGTAGGGGGGCCACCAAAGGGGTATCCTCCGGTTAAGTGCCCCGGGGAACCGGGGAAGGGTTTTAAGAAGTGGGTGACAGGGTCGGATGACATCCCAAGCACCATGGGGGACAGGGACCTCTTTGTCTGGGTCAGAGAAACTCTGGCCCCTTCCTGCTGGTGCTTCTGTCCCTGTCTGAGCCTCAGTTTCCCCACTTGTAGAGTGGGGGCAGTTAATACTCCCAGTGGAATTGCTCTAATGGAAGGGAGGGACTCGTACTTGAGCAGGATGGGGGTCCTGGGCTGCCCTCAGCGGGTACAGGGGCCCAGCCGGTGAGAGCAGAGACTTCTGGAGCAAGTGGGGACTCACTGAAGACTCAGAGAGAGAGCAGGGCTTGGCCACACACGCCCCGGGGCCACAGGGAGCCATCCCAGGGCTCCAGCCTGCCTTGGTCATGATGCCTCGGGCACTGCTGCCATCCAGAGCGCTCAGAGCCCTCCTCAGATGGGACCCTCCTCACCAGCCTTTGGGGTCCCCAAGGGAGTGCCGGGTGTGTGCCTGGGGAAGAGTTGGGGTGCCCTAGTGAGTCCCCATCTGCTGTGAGCCCCTAGAAGTGTGGTCCTGGCTTCCGGGTGTGAAGGGAAGGGCAGGGGTAGCCACTCCCACCCCAGGCATTTCTTGGACTGGCTTCTCTGGGTCTGGCTCTGGGGTTCAGGTAGGACAAAGTCACAGGGGGCTTGCCCTGGAGAGACCCAAATAGCAGGAACTGGGTCAATAATGGACCCCATCCCTGCCCCAGGCTGAGTAATGGGCCGTATAGAGGCAGCCCAGGGCCCTGCAGCTCAAAGGACTGGGCAGGGAGGCCTTCCTGGAGGAGGAAGCCCCATCGGAGTGAGCCTGTCAGGTGCATCAAGAAAGGGCCTGTGGAGTGGAGTAGGGGGAAGGGGAGGAGAGTTCTGGCCGGGGAACTGGGGAGGTAAGTAGGGCAGGGCCAGACTCTGAAGGGGCTGGAATGCTCTGGAAGGAGTTTGTGCATTATATGAACCCTTCTGGGCTTTCTGAGCCCTTCGACCTGGGCTCTGCGGGAGCAAGAGTGTGTGCTTGCCAGGGCTGCTGTGACGCCCAGTGGAGTCGGGGGAGCCTATCCTGGCCCTGGGGAAGCTCAGGTCCTGCACCCTGGCCCTACCCACCGGGTCACAGGCGACTGCTCTGCCTGCAGACGGAGACTCACAGCTGGCCTCGGCCGCCGTGGACACAGTGCTGGCTGGCGTCCCGGGGCCCCGGGGCCCCCCTGGCCCTCCAGGTAAGTGCAGAGGGCAGCTGCACAGTCTGGTCTGCATGGGGCACCTGCTCTGGGCTTGGCCTGGGCCAAGGGGCCTTGTGGGGCCGGTTGGGGAACCATGGCCTTGGCAGGATACTGGGGATTGGGCGAGGTCCCTTGCTTCTGGGAGACAGCACCCTGGCGGGACTCAACACAAGAGCCCCAAATGTTTCTGCCTGCTGCCTGCATGAAGCCACTCAGGGCTGCCCCCTTGTGGGCCCGAGTGGCGGTTGCACCAGGGTACGTGGAGGCCCAGGTCCAGGGGGAGGCACGGGGTCAGCACAGGGCTGGCCCCAGGGGCTGGTAGGGCAGGTGCGGGGCCTTTTGGCAGAAACCAGGGGCCCTGGAGCAGGGGATGGCCCTGGGGTTCTAAGGGGCTGGACCCTGGGCCTGGCCTGACCCCCACCCTCCAGGGACCCTTGCTGGAGGGGAGCAAAGGGGAGTGTGGGACAGCCTTGCTCACCAAGTGTGTGGGTGCCTTGTCCCCCCATTATTCATTTACCCCTTTCACGTAGTCACTGCTCCCTACGTGGCACAGGGCTCTAGTTTCCTGGCTTCTTTTCAAAGGTAGCATTTGAGCGAATGCCCCACAGAGGTGAGGGGACTGGCCTAGAGCTGGGGTAGGGTAAGTGCCGGAAGGCTTCCTGGAGGAGGTGATGCTCAGCCTGAGACCAGTAAGAAAGAATTAGTTGGGCTGTGGAGGGGATGGAGAAGCTCCAGAAGGAAGGAACAGCCCTTGCACAAGCACAGAGGCCAAGGAGCTTTCCAGGAGGGTAGCTGGGGGCATGCCGGTGGAGGGGGCCTGGCTGAGAGCTTCAGGAGCCCCGGGAGGGCCCTAACTGAAGGTGGTTTTGGGTGGCCGCGAGCGTGGATGGTCAGGATGCTGTTGTAGTAGCTCAGGCAAGAAGGGTAGCCTTGGAGGGGTAGGGACCCAGGAGGGTCCCCCCCGGACAAGGGGAAGCCCTGAGAGAGATTTTGCTGGGAGACTGGCTGGCTGGGGGGGGGGGGGGGAGGGCGGCGCAGGGTGGCCTCACGGATGAGGCTCTGGGGGAGGAGTGGGTTGCAAGATAGGGCGGGCAGGGGGCTGGCCCCAGCTGATGATCTGTGACTCTGCCCACAGGTCCCCCTGGACCACACGGTCCCCCAGGACCCCCAGGTGTCCCTGGATCGCAGGTAAGGGCTTCCCCATTTCTGGCAGGGGAGGAGGACTTGTCTTCCTGGGAAGGAAGAGCCAGCCTTCTTTCCCAGCCTGAGCTGCTCGGGAAGGGGCGGCCCAGCTGGCCCCTTGGCCACTTGGCTCGGGCAGGACCCAGATCTCATCAGCAGCTTCAGCCCTGTGCTGCCCAACCCCCATCCCAGGGAGGCGTGGGCACCCTTCCCATCTCAGAGATGAGCTCACTGAGACCCAGAGAGGCCAGGTGCCTCCAGAGGACATACAGATCACAGAATGTCCACCCCAGCCTGTAACCCTCGTCACCAAGAGTCACTCACATGTTGTCACCAGATGCCTTCAGCTGCCCCAGCCCACAGGCATAGGGAGAGTTGGGAACAATGAGATTCAGAACCCTTCCCCACCTGTTTGTGCCAGCGGCTTTCCGAGATAACATTGTCATGGTATCCCAGGCGTGATGGGGAAGGGGGGCTCAGAGGGGATCAGTCACCTGCCCAGAGTCACACAGCAGGAGAACGGCAGAGGTGGGGCCCCTCTCAGGCTTTCTCCAGCCCTCACCAAGAATGTGGTGGGCGCTTGGGGATCGGCTTATCCTGTCAGGAGGTCTCTTATCAGGGTCTTGGGCCCTTGCGGGAGAGGGAAGGGACACAGGGCACGACACAGGTGCAGAGGTGACACTTTAGTTGGGACCTAAGGAACCAGAAGGAGCAGCTGTGCAAAGATGCCAAGAAAGGACGGTCCTGGCAGCCAGAAGAGCGAGTGCAAAGGCCCTGGGGTAGAAGAAAGCCCAGGACAGACTGAGGGAAGGAGAATGAGATGTGAGATGAGGTGGGGGCAGGGTCTGACCGGAGGGGCAGAGTGTGCTTTTCTGTCACAGGGAAAGGGGACTCTGAGTCTCCCGGAAGGAGGGCCCATGATCTGATTTCCATCTTTAAGAGGCCCCTCACGCTCGGGCTGGGGCTGCTGTGGGAGAACGGAAGGTGGGGGAACAGTGGGGCAGGGAGACCAAGGAAGCGTGAGAGGGAGAGAGAGAAGGTGACTTACATTCAGGTGGTTGTACGGGAAGCCACAAAGGGAAGGGACAGCTTTAGAAAGTGGGTGTGATGGGTCTGGCGGATGGAACCGATTTGGCGACGGAAGGAAAGGAAGGTTATCTCCCCGGCGTGTGTGGGAGCCGCTGGGAGCACAGGGAGCTATCTCCCGGGAGGTGGCTGCAGAATGCGGCAGGTTTGGGGGTCCCCAGGGTTCTCAAGGGGAAGTGGAGGGGGCGTCCCCCTGTGGGCAGGTGGCTGGACACGTGGGTCTGGGCTCTGGGGAGCCTTCCGGCTAGATTTCAGGATGGATGGGAGGCCTTGAGCGGGACCCCCATCATTCATGCTCTGGGGGGGACCTTTGTGTGTGTGTGGGGAGGGACCTGCGGGCTTTGCCATCTGTGCAGGCTCTGTGTGACAGCCGTAATGGCCCATTTCTCAGCTGAGAAGACTGAGGGCCCTGCCGAGGCTCAGGGAGGAGCTGGTGGAGGGTGGCCCAGGAGGCGCCGTCCCATCTCCTCCACTCTGTCCTCCTCCCGTCCTGGGGCGGGGCCGCTAAGGGGGAGACAGAGGCATTAGGGGGGCAGGCAAGGCCTCACCGTCTTTGTCTGCCTTTCTGCAGGGCTTGGCCGGAGAGCGGGGCGTGACGGGACCGGCTGTAAGTGGGGGGCTGTGCCGCCGGGCTGTTCCCAGGGTGGTGGGCTTTGGTGCAGGCCCAGGGCACCGGGTAGGTGGGGGTGGGGGGTGGGGGGACTCTGTCCCAGCCTGGCCTGGGCTCAGCCCCACAGCCACCCCTAACGTGGCCTGATTCTACCCTGCCCAGAGAAGGGGCAGCCTTCCTGTGATCCCAGCTGCCCGAGCTGGTAAAGGGGTGACCTTGGAAAGTGGGGAGCCCCTCACTGGGAGTGTGAGCAATGACTACATTAGCCTCCTGGTGGGGGATTGGATGCGTGTCCTCAGGTCTCTTCTGGGGAGCCCAGACCCTCGAGTTCGCATGCTCTGTGGCCTGCGGAGCTCCTCCCTACTCCGAACCTCCCAGAAGTGGAGGCCCAGACAGCTGGCCTCAAATTTCCCTCCTTGGAAGTAAGAACTTATGAGTCCCCACTCCTGCCTGCAGGGCCAAGGAGGCAGGCACCTCCTCGGTGCCCGGGTCTAAGTTAGGGGCAGAGAGCCTGGGAGGAGGGACAGAGCTTTGCCGAGCACCTCCCGTGTGCTGGGGGGAGGGGCCGTGCTCTTCACCCACAGCGAGTTCAAGCTTAGTTATGACCCGGCAAGCCAGGACTTTATTTTCCCCATTTTTTGGAGAACTGGCAGCTAAGGCTCAGAGAGGTTAAGTGACTTGCCCAAGGTCGCACAGCAAGGCAATGATGGAGCCAAGTAAACCCAGCAGTGTTAGCCTCCAAAGCCATGCCTTGTCCTGGCTTTTCTGTCCGGTAACAATGCTGAGTCCTGCCCCAGAATTTCGGGCACCAGGCTCCCATCAGAGCTCATTGTAAGTATTGATTTATTTAGTCTGAATCCTCCCGGGAGGTAGGCGGTGTTACCCCGTTTTAGAGAGGAGAGCACGGAACCTGCTGAAGGTCACACTGCATACAACGTGGGGGTTAGTGTGAGGCCGGTATTGCTGGCCTCGTGTTTTAGAGGTGGAAGCAGAGAGAAACAGGGACTTGGTTCCTGGCCAAGTTGGGACCTGAGATTGCGGGATGTCAGGCCTGAAGAACAGTGAAGCCCCCAAACCAACCCATGTGGGGCCACGCATGGATGCTTGGGGCCTCGGGCGCTCCCCTGCTCTGCCCACCCCAGGGCGGCGGTGCCCGTGGAGGCAGCTGTCCAGCTCTGGGCACCAGCACCCTTGTCCCCAGGCTCTGCGTGCCCACCCTGCCCTCACTCCCTCTGGCCCCCGCGGTCTGCGTGAGAAGCTGGGGCGGATAGAGGGGCGCCTCCACTCCCCCCCCACACACACAGATTGTTGACTGTGGGGTTTTCTTCCTAGGGCGAGCCTGGCGGGAAGGGGCACGAAGAGGACAAAGCTGCTGCCGAGGTAACAGGTTCTGGGGGCCGAGCTCCTCTTCTGCCTCCTTGGCTGCGTCCCGGTGGGAGGGCGGGTGCTCGGCAGGTCTGCACTGACACCCCTCAGCCTCACATAGGGCGCCAGGCCATGGGGTGAAGGGGGGTCCCTGCCCGGCGGGGGAGGCTGGTGAGTGACCTAATGATTGCAGCTTAGCGTGCAGATAGGGGACTGGGCCGGGGCTGGAGGAGAGGGGAGACACTGCCGGGGAGAACCTGTTATTTAAGGAGGCTACAGCTGCCAAGTCCCTCTCCAGGGACAGGAATCCCCCATGCGCGGTGCCTGGTCCGTGGCGGTGCCCCCCGGGTCACTGCGCTGGCGGACTGAAGGACACGTGGGGACACAGACCGAGGGCTGGTGGATGTGGGAGGGAATGGGGGGGCAGGGAGTAAGGATGAGAGCAGACAGGGGCACAGTGGGGTGGGAGGGGACACAGATGGAATACGGGCATGGCCGTGGGGACCCGCTGTCTTCTGGGAGGAGGAGGGATGCTGGAGACTTGGGTGATGGGTCAAGGGGGTGAGGTCAGTGGGGCTGGCAGAGGAGAACGTGCAGGCTGACAGCAAGAATCCCCAGAGTGTGTCAGAGCTCAGGGAGTGGCCAGCCACAGTGGGCATCTAGGGGTCTCTGATGAGCCACCCTGGGGGTGACTGGGGAGGCAGGCTGGGATGGAGTGGGGAGGCTGGAGCCAGAGCAGCTATGGTGGGCACAGGAGGCAGCAGGAGAAAGATGTGGTACAGGCATGGGCCCAGAGTCGCAGGAAGATTCGCAGACTTGCAAAGGGAGACAGAAACAGTGCTTAGGATGTCACTCTTTGCCGGGGCTCAGGGGCTTGGGGCTGGGCTGGGGCTCTGGACCCCCATCCCAGACACTACCCCCAGTGTGGCTTCTTGTGGCCTTTGCTTCCCTGGGGAGAAGACCTCTCTCCTTAACCTATAGGACACTTTTTGCTGTTTTGTTTTGTTTTTTTAATTTTGCTTTTTTTGAAGTGGGTTCCATCCCTAGCGTGGAGCCCATCTCAGGACTTGAACTCACGACCCTGAGATCAAGACCTGATCTGAGATCCAAAGTCAGACGCTTCACCATTGGAGCCACCCGGGGTGGCGGGGGGCATCCTTTTGTGTTGTTTCAAACTAGATGGATCTGAACATCAGGATAGAGCTGTCATGTTATGCCTGCAAGAGGCCCGTTCTGGGACTGACTTCAGGGCAGGGCCCGAGTCCCTTACCATCATGTCCCTTCTCAAGTGGCCTTGACATCTGTCTTCTCAATAAACCAGCTCCTTGATGGGTCTTGGTGCACCAGGTCCTCTGCCCTTGTGTGGGTCAGCCCCTCATGATGGTGCACTTGTGCCAACACTCTAGAGACGGTGGCTCTCCCTTTAGTCTCTCCTTCGGGAGTGGCCACACCTGGAGAGCTCTCAGGAGACCAGCAAAATGCCTCCACCTGTGCTAGGGCCTCTGCCCTTGGTAGGGTATTTTCCAGAAAGCAGGGCTCTGCCCAGGGGAAGCAGCCAGGCAGCCATGGGAGCAGGAAAAACCGTGACAGGCGGGGGACAGATCTGGGTGTGAAGCCAGGCTGTGTGGCCCCAGGACCCTGGTTACCCTCTCTGTGCTGCAGCTTTCTTGTCTGCAAACAAGGCTTCAGACCCCAGGCCTGCCATGTGGGTATCCAACTTGGCATGGCTGTTTTACTTAGAGGATGGGGACAAAGGGACAGAGTCAGGAATAGGGAGGGCTCGGAGGATGTGGCCCGTCTCTGTGGCCGGCCCTGACCCTGGCCGCTTCCTCCCCCACCCCTCAGGGTGAGGGGGTGCAGCAGCTGCGGGAGGCCCTGAAGATCCTGGCGGAGAGAGTCCTCATCCTGGAACACATGATTGGGATCCATGGTGAGTGGTGACCAGAGCCTGGAGCCAGCCGGACCTGCAGCTGGCCGTGGAGTTGGGAATCCCCTCTGCCCCGGCCTCCACACCCCCTTGCTGCCCTCAGGGCAGCTGCCACTGCCTCTGGTCTGCCTGACTCGATGACCTCCACCCCAGGCTTACCCTACCCTGTGCCTCTCCTGCTCAAGGGCCCTCCGTGCCCCACTACTGCCCGTGACTGATGTCCAGGCACATCAGGTCCCAAGCCCCTGCCCAGCATGGCCGGGTGCCCAGTGACTTGGAGCCACCACCTAGTCCTCTCAGGACCTCCCTCCCGCCCCCCACCTCCACACCTTTGCTCAGGCCAGTCCCTCTGCCCACTGACCACCAGCTCCCACTTCAGGACCTGCTCTAGGGTCTCTCCCCCTGGGAAGGCACCCTCCTCTCACCCCTCGGTGCTCTTCAGAGCCTTGTGCTCCCTGATGGGGGTGGGCTTTCCGCGTCTCTCCCTGGCATGCGGGGCAGGGAGCCCGGGCGGGGTCCACACCGGTTGCCAGGTCAGCACTGGTTGCCGGGTGAGCACTGGTTGCCGGGTCAGTGGGCGAATGCATGAGTGACATGTGCCCGCGTGCCCTGGGAGCCTTCTGTGGCCTTGCCCTGTCCTCGCTGGGGGGCACCCGAAGCAAAGGGGGCCCTTGAGGGCTCCCGAGGCCCCGCGTGAGCCGGCCCGCCTGCTGTCCTTCCAGATCCCCTGGCCTCCCCCGAGGGGGGTTCTGGCCAAGACGCTGCCCTGAGAGCCAGCCTGAAGATGAAGCGGGGCGGCTCCCCGCCCGACAGCGCCCTCACTGCCCTGCTCGGCCCCGACCCTGGGCAGAGGAGCGCCGGCCGGGCCAGCGGTGGCAAGTAAGAGGCCAGCTCTCCAGGACAAGCCCCAGCCTCGCCGGAGACCCGGCCCTGAGGCCCGTGTGGCCCTGCTGGTTCCTGAAGACCCACCAAGGGGGCCTGCGCTCCAGGCATGGACGATCGCAAGAGACACTGGCTCCTGGGGTCTGGGGGGGTGGGGCTTGGGGACAGATGGCAGCTCCAGAGGCAGGGTCCAGAGGGCCCCAGCACTCTTGGCAGGGCCCTTTCCTGGTCCCTGCCCTCCCCACCCTCACCTTCTGCAGGAGACGGGGTCTGGGGGTCTGGGGGCAGCTGGGCGGGGCACGAGAATAACCCTAATACTCATCATTTACTGAGTCGGGGCCTGTCCAAGGAGATTTCCCTGCATTGTCTCATTTAACCCTTAGGAGGTAGGCTTGATATCCCCACTTTCCTGCCGAGGCCACGGGACCAGGGACAGCTGGGACAGGATTTGAATCCAGGCCTCCTGGATCCTTAACGCTCTACCCTGCCAGCTTCCTGTCTTTGCGGAGAAACTCAGGCTGGGCGCAGGGCTGTGGGGGAGGCTGGACCAGCCAGCAGGGAAGGAAGGCAGGGTCCTGGGTCTTCTTCCTCAATCCCCATCCCTGGGCTTGGGGTCTGCTGCAGGGTCTGGCAGCGCCAGGGACACCCTGAATAAACCCAGGACTCGGGTTTATTCAAAACCGGCATCGCCCACCGCTGCCTCCCGGCCTCTGGACCCAGCCAGCCCAGTAGGGCCCTCCTGCCCATGAGCCGAGAAGAGGAAGTAGTTACTGGGCCGGTGCGCCCGAGGAGGCCATCGCTGGTAGCTCTGCCCTGTCTGGGAATCTCTAGGGCTGGCCATTTCTGTGTCACACGGCAAGCCCCATGTCCCCTTGACCAGCTAGAGACAAGAAAGCTGCCCGAGTCCCAGGCCCCGTTGGAAAGATGCTGCCCCCTCAGGGCTGTGGGCCCAAGCAGACTCCAAAGCAGACACCCGGGCCTGGGGACGCCAGAGCAGCTCAGACCACAGGCCTCTTGAGCCATGGGCTCCCCTGTGACCCGGCCTGGCCCTGGTGTTCCTCTCTTGCTGGGTCAGGACCCAGTCTCAGTAGCAGGCTCGGAGGTTTTGGTGCCACCCCAGGTCGTGTCTCTCCTCAGGACTGGAGCCATCTGTCCCCAGTGTCCTTGGGGCTCTTGGGAGGTTGTGGCCAGGCCCCGGTAAGCTCCCCCTGCCCTGTGTGAGGCAGGACTAGCCTGGGGGCTGAGGGGCGGCAGTCAGAGGCCGGTGGGAAGTCTAGAATTCTCTGACAATAAAGGTGCTCTCCCCACTGGGGCTCTGGTGTCCTGTGGTGGTGGCTGGCGGGGAGGCCTGGCCAGCCTGCCTCCTGGCCATAAAGACGCAGGTGCAGAGGGAGGTCGGCTCTGAAAGAGTCATATCTAGGGACGGGGTGGTCGGATGTGAGGACAGTGCCGCACACACAACATGGGACACGGCTGCAGGCTACAGCAACACGATGGAGGAGGCGGCTAATCTGTCAGGGGCCAGGGGAGGGGGAAAAGGGTCTTCCGGGGTCAGTGGGAGTTGGCTGGACAGGAAAGGGCAGTGGAGGCAGGGGGAACAGCCTCAGCAAAGGCTTGGAGTGGGGGCAGGTCATCAGGGACCCCTTGTACAAGGCGCTGTTGAGCCCAGAGTGTACACACAAGTGCAGGAGGCCGGGCCAGACCTGGCCGTGAGGGCTGCCTCCCCTGGAGGGCTGAGCCCCTTTCTCTTTCTATAGGCCACCCTCTCAGCTCACGACCCCTCACCCCTGGCCCCGAGCAACCCCCTGTGTTGGGTGAAGCCTCAGCCAGGGTACAGGGCAGCCTCCAGGGTCGCCATGGGAATGAATGACAAGCCGGGCTATCCACTCTTCAGGGAGACCAGGCAGAAGCCATCTCCTTCTCCCAGACCAGTGGGGGACCAGCCTCACGAGACTGTCTGCTTTGTCCCCTTTGCCCGGGACACTGAAATGTGCTGCCTCGGGGGCGTCAGCTTAGGCTCCGTGTGGGTCTCTCCCCGAGCACGCCTCAAGGGAGGACCGCTTCCCCGCCGACACCTGCGTTCTTCGACCTGGGGCTGTCGCTTTGTCCGCACGTGCGCCCGAGGCCTCTAGGTGCAGGACAGCAGCGAGCAGGGAGGTGGGGCTTCCGAGGACCAGGGGCTGGCTCTCCCCGGGGCCACCCCGTTCCAGAGCACAGTCCTGGGAGGTCAGATTTCGGGAGTGAACCCGGCCTTTCCAGGCCTTGCAAAGGATATCTGTCAAAGTGCGAGCCCAGCGCGCCTTTCATTTAAGTGGGTTAACTCGACATGTAACTTTTCAGTATCTGGATGCACGGGAAGCCTCCGTCTGCACCCTGGCCCGGGACTCTGCAGCCGAGGACGGCAGAGCGGGCAGCCAGCCCCAGCGCGGGGGGCGGGACCGGATGCCCAGGCGCGCCCGGGGCCGCCGGAAGCGGAAGTGTGGGAGGGAAGCAGCTTCCGGTGGGAGGCGGAGGGTGGACGCGACGAGTGTGAAGTGTGTTGGCCGGCGTCGAGGCTTCGGGACGGCGTTTCCCGGGGTTGGCAGGTCACAGGCTGGTCCTTCTTAAAGACGAGGCCCGGCACCGCGCCAGACGTGCGGCGTGTGTCACCTGCCTTCAGCGTCGGAGCCACCTTTCCCATGTTGTGGAGCGCCCGCGACGTCCCCGGGAAGTGGGGCGGCTCGCTCGAGGTCACACAGCGCTTGGTCGTGAAGCAGAGTTTCAGGACAGGCCTGAGACGTGGAGAGGCCGGGCTCTAGGCTGCCGTGGTTCCGGAGGGCAGAGGGGCGTGCCCGTAAACCGGGAGACTGAGGCAGGGCACTGCCAGGAGGGGCCAGGGCGAGGAAGGGCCGGGGCCGGACAAGGAGCGGGAAAGATTCGTGGTTGCGTGGGTGGGGGACGGCAGAAGGAACGCTCACTGGAGGACCGAAGCGGCTGCCACATGCCAGATCTTGGAGGACCTCGAGTGCCGGAGGAAGGAAGCTGGCCCACAGGGGACCGGCTGCCACAACTGGTTCTCGAGGTCAGTGTGCCCCCTTCCCTCCATCTGGCCCAGAGAACGCTCTTACTGAAACGCAAGCCTGCCTGCGCAGCCTCCTTGCGCAGGAATCTGCGGGGGCTGCCCTGTTCCCTGCCCCCAGCCTGGGCTCTGGAACTTGGTTGGCCCTGTCACCAAGGTCCCATCCAGCCCAGCATGGGGTGGTAGCATCTCTCTTTGGCTGGCCTCTTCTCTGTCTGGCCTGGGGGTGCTGGCTCCCCAGCCACGTGGGGGGGGGTCACAGGTGCTTGGGGGATTGGTGGGGGGAAGAGGGCAGGTTGGAGGGGTCGTCGCCTGGCACTTAGAGCCCCAGGGGCAGCAGGGCTCTCCGATCTTGGCTCTCAGCTTTGGACAGAATCCTCAGATGCATTCCCTGCTCTGATTCCTGCAGCCCAACGAGACCAGCTGGGCTCTCCGGCCCTCGCTTCTGTCTGGTGTCCTGCTCATGGAAACTCCTGCCTGCACCTCTACACTCTGCTTACAGGTACCAGTGGTGACTCAGAATGGAGAAACAAGCCACCCAGAGCCCCCTGCCCAGGTGCCATTGCAGGGCCTCCATGCCCTGTGGCTGCCCCCTTCACCCCGCAGCCCCCTGGGGGAGAGCATCGGCCCAGGGCAGGAGGAGTGGGAGCGAAGGGAGCGCCCACCCAGCGGGCCACCCAAGGGTAAATGAGGGAACATTAGCATAGGCCCACCATGGGCACAGATGGGTAGGAACTGCTTGACTCTGGCCCCGGATCCCAGCCCCTGAGGCTCTGTCTTCCCCACTAGGCTTATGACCTCTTGTGGGGGAGTCACATCTGTGTCCCCAGTGCCCTGCTCTGATCACTGCCGTGAGTCACAGGACATTTCCAAAGGGAGAATGACTCCTTCCCAGACCCTAGGAGGCAGTCACCCAGGTGGTGCACAGGGGGCAGGCGGGCGTCCAGGATGGGCCCAGGTCAGAACAGCAGCCCCCTCCCACCCAAAGATCCCGCAGCTGCAATCCCAATCCCCCCCCCCCCGAGGTTTCTGGAACACCTCTCTCCTAGACCTGTTTTATGGATGATAAAAAAGAGAATTTCATGAGACTTTCAATTACTTGAATTCCACAGAGATTTATTTCCAATGTTATTAATAAATTCTAATGTCACCTATAACTTTCAATTGCCAGTTAATTAACTTGCAATCGGTGCATTGTAAAAGGCAAATTAAATACTTTTTCAGGCAGGGGCTGGTAAATCTAATGAGCCGGTGTGCCCCGAAGGAGACAGCGGGGCTCACCTGTTCCAGCCTCGCCTCCCTTCTTGTGGATGGCTGTGCTGTGTGGCATGGGCAAGTAGACAGCGGGGTCTCTATGTTCCCATCTGTAAAGAAGGCTCACAGAAGCGGCCTCCAGACTCCTCGAGTTAGCTGGGATTGAAGCTCTTATTTTATCTGCAGAGAAATGCCCCCAACAGGTCCCGAGCGGTAAGTGGAGTCACAAGTCTTTGCTCTGACACTGCGGGCAGGGTCACTGTTCAAGCTCCTGGGGCTGCCGTAACAGACAGGCAGTAATGTATCCTGTCACAGTTCTGGAGGCTAGAGGCCAAAATCTAGGTGTCGGCAGGGCTGTGCTCCCACGGCGGGCTATCAGGGAGAATCCATTCCTTTCCCTTTCCAGCTTCCAGTGGCTCTGGGCATCTCTCCGGCTGGCGGCTGCCCCGTCCTTGTCCCCTGGATCTCTTAGAAGGATTTGTCTTTGGATGTGGGGCCCATCTGGGTAATCTGGCAATCTCTGAGTCTCAAGATCCTTGCCGTAATTACAGCTTCAAAGACCCTTTTCTTTCCAAATAAGGTCACATGCAGACGTTCTAGAGTTGAGGACTTGGGACATAAAGTTTGGAGGCTGTTATGACAGTGACCTTGGGCCCCTTGGGCCCATCATTTAACACCCCGGGGCTCCGTCTTCCACCACGTCAGAGGGCTGAGCTCCCTCCCTGGGGCAGACTCCTCCCCTGTGTCAGGCGCCGCCCCACAGTCATAGGGACGGACTCAGGCAACTCAGCAGCTGCGTCACCCTTCATTTCACAGGGGAGCAAATTCGGGCAGGAGGTTAAGTGACGCGGCTGCGGTTACCCAGGTCAGGATTTGAACCTGCTGTCTGACCCTGCAGCTTACACTCCCTGTTCCGTAACTGAGCTTATTATTATTATTATTATTACTATTATTTTAAAAACATTTTATTTATTTATCTGACAGAGATCACAAGTAGGCAGAGAGGCAGACGGAGAGAGGGGGAAGCAGGCTCCCCGCTGAGCAGAGAGCCCGATGCAGGGCTTGATCCTAGGACCCTGGGATCATGACCTGAGCCGAAGGCAGAGGCTTATCCCACTGAGCCAACCAGGCACCCCTATTATTACTATTGAGCTACATATAATTCACATACCATTCAACTCACCTATTTTGGGTGTCTAATTCAGGCGCTTTTGGTGTATTCAGAGTCGTGCAGTCGATTTTAGGACATTGTCATCTCCCCGAAAGAAACCCTGTTTTACAACTCGAGCCATTCCCCAGTGCCCCCCATTCCTCCCACCCCTAGGCAACCACTGACCAGCTATTTATGAATTTGCCCATTCTGGACATTTGACATCCTGGAATCCTACGCTGTGTGAAACTTCTGGTTTCTTTGACCGAGTGTAATGATTTCCAGTTTCATTCACGTCATGGATGTGTTTGTGCTTCATTTCTCTTTAGGGCTACGCAGGAGCCTGCACTATTCTTAACGACTACGATGCCCTGTTAGGTCCCTGGCAGCTCTGCAAACCTTTCTGTAGGATTGGCACATTCTAGAAACTCCCACCAAACCATGACGTTTGATCTTTGACGTTTGATTCTGCTGGAGCTGGGGAGAGAAGCTGTCTCCCTGTCTGCACATCACTGTCCTCTTTCTTTTTTTTTTTTTTTTTTTTTAAAGATTTTATTTATTTATTTGACAGAGAGATCACAAGTCGGCGGAGAGTCAGGCAGAGAGAGAGAGAGAGAGAAGCAGGCTCCCGCTGAGCAAAGAGCCCGATGCGGGGCTCGATCCCAGGACACTGAGATCATGACCTGAGCCGAAAGGCAGCGGCTTAATCCACTGAGCCACCCAGGCGCCCCACACTGTCCTCTTTCTTTACAAGACTCCTGACACCACAAGATCCCAGGGATACCAGGCGCCCGTGGATGTGCTAGAATGCCAACCCTCAGGTCTGGTCCCCACCAAAGCGGAGCTGTCCTGCCCTCACTTGGCACAGAGCTCCTGGCCTTTCTCATGTCCTGGCTCACAGAGGACAGGCTGCTGTTGGTACAGCCCTTGGGGTAAATGACCAGGGCTGCCCCTGGGGGTCATGCCTAGCCTGGGGTCTCTGGCTGTCCTAGCGTTGCTCTGGAAGCCTCCAAGGGTCAACACCTGAGCCCACCTGAAACGCAGCCACATTAAAGATGGGAAGCTTTGATCGAAGGTGTCAGGGCCCACGCCCAAAGGATGCTCCCTGATTTGGTTTGAAGGCTTTTTCTTATTTCTTTATTTATTTGAGAGTGAGCGAGCAAGCTCGAGTGGGGTTAGGGGCAGAGGGAGGGGGAGAATCAGACTCCCTGTTGAGCAGGGAGCCCAATGTGGGGCTTGATCTCAGGACCCCGAGATCATGACCTGGGCTGAAGGCAGATGCTTAACCCACTTAAGCGTCTGGGGCAGATGCTTAACCCACCAGAGACACCCAGATGCCCCTGAAGTCTTTTACTGCAGGGACCACTCTGGGAGAGAGCCTTATCTGAGCTGCTGAGGACTCGGGGGGTGGGGGTGATAGCTGCCAAGAGGCCCCCCTTCACCCAGAGCTTGCCTGTGTGGCTCAGAACAGAAGGGACCCTGGCACCTCAAGTCCCAGTTCTGACATGGCTCGTAGCTTCTGCACACTGTTCTCTGACCTCCCATGGGGCGACAGTGGGAATTGGGTTCTCTTGCCCAACGGTTTCTGCCAAACACTGTCCCCTCCCCAGGCTTCATGGAAGGAGCCGGCAACGCTGCATCCTGTCTAAGATTTGTCCATCCGAGGGGTTAGCCGCAGCCTGTCCATAGCCCCCCCCCCCATTTACTAACTTGCAACTGTGAATGCTCCTGGGCTCTGCCTGGGCCTGGCTCCCGTGGGGTGCTAGAAATGCAACCGCCCCTACCCTGGAAGGGCACCCTGTCTTGCTCTATGCCTGGGGGGAGACACGGCCTCATTGAGGGCCAGGTAACCAGGAAAAGGTGTGGGTCGGCGGCCAGCACCACTCCTCAGCCTCACACCCTTGGGTAGGGCTAGAGGATGGCCACACACCTGGCCTATCCTGCCCCCTGGCCCAGTCCCATTGATGGATCAGTCCACAGACCGAAGCAGGCCAGTCCCCATCTTCTAGAAAGCAAGGAGGGCCGTGAGGACAGTGTGGGACCCCAGGGAGGAGCACTCAGCCCAGCTGGAGGAGCATCCTCTCGAGGGGACACAGCTGAGGCACCTGCAAGACTGAGTAAGAGTTCGCCAGGTGGAGGAGGGGGCAGCATGCAAAGGCCCATCTGTGTGGGGAGAAGGGAAGTGTGAGAAGCACAGGGAAGTTTCCAGAAAGAGGCTGGGGCAGATGTGGGAGGAGGGAAGACAGGGTCAGATTAGGAAAGGAGATTTGTTCTGATGGTAATGGGCTGCCACAGAAGTTTCCAGCAAGGGACAGACACTGTGGGACACCTGTTAGGAAGCGGCCCTCCAGCCAAAGGGCATGAGGCCTGAATGGTGGCAACAGAGAGGAGGGACAGTCACCAGGAGCTGGGGCGTGGGTGGGCAGACCTGTTTCTACACCGAACCAGCCCCCAGACTGCCCTGTCACTGGTTAAGGTGGGAAGGCGGGGCATGAGGGAAGACCCCACAGGCCGGGGCTCTGGCAGACCTCATACCTGGGTCGTCAGGGAGAAGGAGGGGGTAGCGGGTGCTTAAGGCTCGCAGCCTCCACCACACCACCAGTATGCAGGCTCCCCGGGGCCTCCCCAGAGACAGGACACCCCCTCCTTGGCAGATGAGCCCGGGCTGAGGCCTCATCCCTGCCAGGCTGGACACGGATACCTGATGAGGAAGGAGGACCCCAGAGACCTAAGGCTAGGAACCCCGGACAGCATGGAAGTGTGGCTTTCCTGCCTCTTAGGGGCACCAGTTCTTGCTGGGCCAAAAGCTCGGTCTCTGCTTTGTCAAGTGAGCGGTGCGTTCTTGAATGTGACCATCCTGTCCCCAGCCTCTTTGGGGACTTGATGATGTATGTTCCTCCAGGTTCTCAGGACCAAGTCATTGTCCGCTTTCTCACCCTGCTGCCTACCTGCTCCTCTGCTCCAACCATTCTGGCAGGCCCGGCTCTTCACAGATGGGGCGCCGAGGGCCTTGGCCTTAATTTTCCTTCTGTACGGTGGTTTACAAAGGGAGAGTTTTTTGAAGACTCAAAACCAAAAGGTGCATCTTAATTAGGGAAGACGTGCAGGGAGGCCAGGCTGAGCCCTGCTGGGCACCAGCCCTCCACTTTGTGAGAACAAATGCTTTGAACGCAGCCCCGTTGCCATGGTGATCCCCGCATCTCAGCTTACTGAGGTGGCATTGCAAATCTGTGGGGGAAGAACAGATTATTCAATAAATGATGCCGGGACATTTGCTTAGCTATTCAGAAAGAAATAAAATTAGCTCCTCACTTCACACCATACTCTGATATGAATTCCAGAGGATCCAAAGAATTAAAATAAAGGAAATCATTAAAAACTTGAAGAAACTATAGCCAAATATTTGATCTGTCATTGAGTAATGTCCTTCTAAACAAAAAAACAGTGGGGAAAAGAACAAAGAATAAGAAAATTTAACACAATATTTTAAATATCTTTATGTTTTTAAAAAGCCATTTAATGGAATGTTTTGGTTGCCCTATAAACAGGATAACAATTGCAACAAATATGACAAAGGGTTAACACCTCTAATATATAAAAAGCAACAACAAATAAATAAAATGAACATTCCAGTAGAAAAGTAGTCAATGAAAAATGTACAAAAGGAAACACAAATATGACATATTTTAAAATACTGAGCTTCACTAGTAAAGAAATGCTCATTAAAACACCAACAAGAATTTCTCCATCAGGTTATCAAAAATTGTTTAAAATCATAATATTCAATCTTACTGAATAGACAGAAATTGAGCTTTTTAAACCATGAAGGTACAAATTGGTAGAGAATTTCTAAAGAACAACAGGGTTTATGCCATAGAGCTTTAAAAATGTTCATATCATTAATGTGGAACCCCCAGTTCTAACATATTTTAAGGAGGTGGTCAAAGCTAAAATGTGAACACAATTTTATTTATTTATTTATTTAATTTATTTTAAATATTTTATCCATTTATTTGACAGAGATCACAAGCAGGCAGAGAGGCAGGGGGTGGAGGGGGGGCGGATGCAGGCTCCCCGCTGAGCAGAGAGCCCGACGCAGGGCTCAGATCCCAGGACCCTGGGATGATGACCTGAGCCGAAGGCAGAGGCTTTAACCCACTGAGCCACCCAGGCGCCCCAACACAATAGTATTTATTGTGAGAACATAAATTTGTAATTCACTCAAACTCTAGGGTATGGCTAAATAAATTACATAAATAGGAAATACTGGGCACCTATTAAGTTAATATTTTGAAAAATATTTAATGGCATGAAAACATGTCTAAGAGGTAACATTAAATGGAAACTAATACATCTGGCTGGCTTACTTGGTAGAGCATGTGAGTCTTGGTCCCACACCGGGCGTAGAAATTACTTAAAATCTTGAAGGGAGGAAGAAAGAAAACAGTGTATCAGTTGGGGTTTGGGCATTCAAAACCCGCTCTGCATGGCTGGCTAAAGCAGAGAAAGAATTCACTGGGAAAATCTCGAAGAGCTCCAAATCATCAGGAACACGGGAGAGTGGATTGAGAAAATAAACAGGCAGTAAGACGGCCACAAACGTAGCTGGAATCAGGAAGCTTTTGGTGAGGAAACCGCTCAGAGACTGTTCTGCACAGAATGTCCCTGCAGGTCTAATTGGTCAAGCCTCATCAGCATTGTGCCCAGGATATTGCCGTGTGCCCTATCAATGACTGTTTGGTTACTGATGTTCTTTCTTTTTAATTTCTTTTGCACATATTTTTAATAGTGTATTTAAAGTCTTTGATACGTTCAGTGTTTGGGCTCCTTTGGGGACAGTGTCCTGTAACTGGGCCATACTGCCTTATTTCTTGGCATGGCTCATCAATTTTTGTTGAAAATTGGGCATTTAATAGAATGTCGCAAATCTGGAATCAGATCTCCACTTCCCAGGGGTTGGTTGGTCCTGTGATTTGCTCTCGCTGCTGCTGCTGCTGCTGGTTTCATTAGTAACTTGCCTGGATTAATTCTGTAAAGTCTGTGTTCTTTGCTGCGTTTAGCCACTGAAATTTCTACACAGTTAGCTTAGTGGTCAGCTATAGACTGGCTAGAGATTTCCTCAAATCCCTTAAATTAGTAAGTCACCCAGCCCTTGCTAAGGGGCTCTGCCTTCAGTGCTCTAGCAAGGAGCTTGACAACTCTGTCCTAGCTTTCACTTCCTGCTTGTGCAGAGCCTCAGGGTCAGCCAGAAGTGAGATGTCCAAGCTTTCAGAAGTCTTTCCTGGATATGTGCACAGCTATGCCCGTATGTGTGGCCTTCTAGAGTCCCAGGGACATGCTGGAGCCTTCCGAAGCCCCCTGTGGACATCTCCTTTTCCAGTTTTTATTTAGTCTCTCTTTAACCCCAACAGACACTGCCACTTCAGGCAGCTACAGTGTTAAACACTTGCACCTAATTATTTTTGGCAAATGCTCTGGAGCTAGAGCTATTCGCACAGAGCAATCTTTAAGGCAGGTGGAATAAAAACAGTCCTGGGAATGGAGCTTTTCAGGGAATTGCCAGACAAGTCAATTAGTGACAATTCCCTGGGTATGGCGTTTTTTGTGTTTTGTGTGTGGGTTTTTTTTTTTTTTTTTTTTTTTTTTTTTTGGACGCTCCAAACCTGTTTACCTTCTAGTGGCTGCAGGGCTGCTGGCTGTCCTGGCCACCACAGTTGTGAGACTGTCATTTTTCAAGCTGACAGTGGAGGTGGGGAGAAGGAAATGGAAATAGGGCAAGTCAAAACATCACAAAACTGGCTGTTCTCACTGTGATTCTGCCATATTTTTTAAAAGGTACACACTCCCAGGGCATCTGGGTGGCACAGTTGGTTAAGCTGCTGACTCTTGGTTTCAGCTCAGGTCATGATCTCAGGGTCCTGGGATCAAGCCTGGTGTGGGGCTCTGCTCTCAGGGCGGAGTCTGCTTGGGACCCTCTCTCCTTCCTCTGCCACCCCCCTGTGCCCACCCACTCTCTCTCTCTCTAAAAAACAATAAATACATATTTTTAAATAAATTAATTAAAAATAAACACTCACCATATTTTTGCAAACCTTTGGTTAATTTCCAAAGTCATGAAAAAGTTGATTCCGACAATTTTTGCCAGCATGCTCATTGCTTTTACAAAGGAGAATATTTTTGGAAGTCCTTACTCTGTCATTCTGGAAGTGCTTCGCCCCACCTGTTTGTGTACAGACAATTTTATTGGAACACAGCCATGCCCATTCATTTATATATTGTCTATAGCTGCTTTCACACTACAATCGAAGAGCTGAGTAGTTGGAACAGAAAACATATGGTCTGCAAAGTCTAGAATAAGAACTATCTGGCCTTTACAGAAGTAGTTTGCCAACCTCTACAGTAAGGCAAGAAAATGATACAGAGATTGGAGGAAGAAAATTGCCATTATTCACAGATGAAATTATTTTGCATTTTGGGGCCCGTAGGTGGCTCAGTTGTTAAGCGTCTGCCTTCGGCTCAGTTCATGATCTCGGGGTCCTGGGATGGAGCCCCGCATCGGGCTCCCTACTTCGTGGGGAGTCTGCCTCTCTCCCTCCTCCCCTGCTTGTGTTTTCTCTCTCACTGTCTCTGTCAAATAAATAAACAAAATCTTAAAATAAAAAATAAAAAATAATTTTGCATTTAGAAGTTTTAAAAATTTGTAAGCAACTTATTAGAATTAATGAGTGCTTAACAAGATCGCTCTACAGAACCCAACTGTTGGACTTCTGGAACCCACGAAGATAGTTTAAGGCACATTCCGTCCTACTCTCCCACTAATTACAACTACAACACCTGGACACAATACATAGCGCAACGATCTGAGGACTCTGAGAAGTAAATCAGAGAAAGTGGATTGGGGAGGGAAATCAAAGAGTGAGATAACTGAGTTTCCTGGTTGGTTGGCTGGCTGGTTTTTCTCCATATTTCTCCATTAAACTCTAGCACATCTCAAATCCTGGCACCATAAAGAAGGTGAAAACAGAAGAAGCTCTAAGGGAAAAAAAACCTGTCTTTCTGATCAGAGAATCAAGAATGTATTTTGCAGGACACAGAACATAGCAGGAAAGCCCAGTTTGTTTTCCCCTTTGTTCATGATGGCCTCTGCCATCCCACAGGCACCTAAACATTTCTCTCTGGTCAGAGAGCGACACCTGTCATTGAAGAGAGCAAGGAACCCCCATATTGTTCTTTTTTCTGTTGCCCCTTCTTGCTGAGATGGACCCATCTGTAGGGAATGCCCAAGAGCATAGAGAGACTAAGACCCTGGCTTTCTAGTGCGAGAACCAGGAAAGTGGGGGAGGGGTCTTGGAGATTTAGACACTGGTTGTAGGGGGGGTGTCATGGGGAGAACGGAGCTGGGAAAAAGGATTCTTTAAATGTGTGCACAAAGTCCCAAGGCTTGAGTTGTGTGTGCGTGGAACTAACCTGAAACAGCCTAGCAAAGGCTTTGAGAATGGAGATCAGAAAGCTTCCTCTGCAAAGGGCCAGGCAGTACCCATTTTAGGCTTTGTGGGTAACATATGCTCTGTGTCACGTACTCCATCTTTCCTTTCTTCCTTCTCTCCTCTTTCCTCTCTCTCTCTCTCCTACAAATATAAAAACCAGTTTTATCTCCTAGGCGATCACAAAAACAATCCACAGGCTGTAGTTTATCAGCCCCCAGTGCAGACCACAACTAAGATCCCAAGGTGGCCTCTAGATAGTGCGCACACACGATGGATCAAAACAGTACTGCCAAGATTCTGAAAAAGGAACTTGTTTTAGAATCGTTGCTCAAAGGAGGTGGATCACAACTTTGGGTCTGAAACTAGCCACAGACCCAGAGTTTCATAACATAATACTCAGAATTCCAGGATAAAAATCCAAAGTTACTCAACATAGAAAGAATGAGGAAATGTTCAATATTTCTTAAGGGAAATGATAATCAATGGATGCTGTATTAGGGTTCTCCAGGGGAAAAGAGGCAGTAGGATACATAGATCTAGGTCAGATACAGACATATGGATTGTATAGATCGACATGAAGAGATTTATTACAGGAATTGGCTTATGCAGCCATGAAGACCCAGGAGTCCCACAGTCTGTCATCTGCAAGCTGGAGACCCGGGCAGACTGGTGGTATGATTCAGTCCAAAGATCAATTGAGATGATCATGTGGTTTTTTTTGTTTGTTTGTTTTTCATTTTGCTCATGTGAGATCTTACACAGGTTAATGTTGCTATGTTGAAACATCTTTGCATCCCAGGAATAAATCCCCCTGGGTCATGGCTTATAATTCTCTAAACAGGCTGCTCAATCTGGATGGCTAGTGTTTTGATGAAGATTTTTGCAGTAATGCTCATAAGAGGTATGAGGATTTCAATACGCCACTTGCAACCGTGGATAGAGCGTTGTGGATAGTTTTCCTGTAGTGCCTTTGTCGGGCTTTAGTACAGGGTAATTAATGCTGGCCTGATAGCACGAGTTAGAAAGTGTTTCCTCTTCTTCCCTCCTCTCCTCTTAAACTTTGAGAAGGATTGGTATTGATTCTTCTTTGAATGTTTGGTAGAATTGATTGGTGATGCCATCGGGTCCAGACTTTTCTTTGTTGGGAGATTTTTAATTACTGATTTGATCTCCTCAGTAGTTACGGATCCACTGAAATTTTCTATATGTCACATTTCAGTGCTGTTAGATTTTGTGTTTCCAGGAATTGTCCATTTTATCATTTTATTTAGGTTATTGTTGGGGAAAGTCATCCAGAAGATATGACCCCTGGTTGGCCCTTGGGCTGGACCCCAGCAGTTGGAGACTCCTCAGCACCTCCCCTGTACTTGGATTATGGGTTCTACTTGCCTTCTCTGCTCCCAGTGGCTGCTCCAAGGACAGAGCCTTGAGATAATGATGTGGCTTTCAGACTGACAGATGTGACTGAATGCAGTTAAGGCTTCTACAGAAACTTGTAAAATGTGGCCGGTAGGTGTGGAGATCTACTCATCTCACAGTTGCCCAAGATAGGCCTCGTATGTATGTTCCCTGGTTTATTACACCTGCTACCTGTCAGACTGCAGTGGCCTCTTTCTCAGGCCTCTCCCTGCCCTCTGAAAATGGGGCCAATTTTAGAAAGTCCCTAAGAGCTTGTGAACCAACAGTTTTTCAAGTTGTTGGTGTATTTCTTGTTCAATTCAATTTGCTGTGCATAGCGCTCTCTTATGATCTTCCTGGAGAATGAGTAGAAATATCTCAAATTTCTTTCTTTTTTTTTTTTTCTCAACTTTCATTTCTGATTTCAGTAATTTACATTTTCTCTCTTTCTTTCTTAGTCACTCTAGCTAAATATTTGTCGGTTTAGGTGACCTCTTCAAAGCGACTCGGTTTCATTGATTTTCTTGATTGTTCTTCTGTTCTCTTACTGATCTCTGCTCTAATCTTTATTATTTCTTTCCCTCTACGAGCGGTGGGTTGTTTGTTCTTTTTTTTAGAATTCTTTAAGTTGCGAAGTTATGTTGTTGATTTGAGATTTTTTTTTAATGTAAGTGTTTATGACTATAAATATCCCCCTGGGTCCTGCTTTTGCTGTCTCCCGTAACGTTGGATATGTTGTGTTTTTGTTTTCATTTGTCTCTAAGTATTTTCACATTTCCCTTGTGATTTCTTCTTTGATCCAATGGTTGCTTAAACGTCTGTTGTATAATTCCCACAATTTTGTGACTGTTCCAGTTTTCCTTCTGTTGTAGATTTCTAACTTCATCTCTCTGTGGTCAGAAAAGACATTTTGTAGGAGGTCCACCTTTTCAAATCCATGGAGACTGACTTTGTGGCCTAACCTCGAGACTGTCCTGGAAAATGTCCCCTGTGCGCTTGAGAAGGATGTGTATTCTGGTTTGGAGTAGACCGTTGCATATGTGCCTGTTAGATCTAGTTTTTTTGCTGTGTCGTTTCCTTATTTATATCTGTGTGGCTGCTCTGCCCACCCTTGCAAGTGGGGCATTGAAATTGGCAGCTAAGGTTGTAGAGATGTTTTCTCCTCATAGTTCTGCCAGTTGTTGGTTCATATATTTCAGGGTCTGTCATTAGGTGCGTAAGTGTTTATAATTTATATATTCTTGCTGCAGCAAGCCTTTTATTAACAGATCATGTCCTTCTCAGTCTTTCATAAACTCTTTAAAAAGGTTTTTTTTTTTCAATGGTGGCTATAATCAAAAAGGCTTCTTAAATTATAAACACCTCTTTTTCTATTTAAAATCTGTTTTGTCCAGTATAGCTACTGCTGGTCTCCTTCCGGTTCTATTTGCACGGAATACATTTATTCATCCTTTCACTTTCAAGCTATTTGTGCCTTTGGATTTGAAGCGAGTCTCTTACAGACTTGAGGTTTCCCAGGAATTGATGAATCACTGTATTGTACCTCTGAAGTTAACCTAACATTGTATGTTTCCTAGAATTTAAATAAAACTTTAAAAAAAGAAAGTGAACCTCCTTTTTTTTTTCTTTTTTAAGGTTTTATCTATTTGCTTGACAGAGAGAGATCACAAGTAGTTAGAGAGAAAGGGGAAAGCAGGCTCCCTGCCGAGCAGAGAGCCCGACTCGGGGCCCGATTCCAAGACCCTGGGATCATGACCTAAGCCAAAGGCAGAGGCTTAACCCACTGAACCACCCAGGTGCCCCAGAAAGTGAGCCTCCTATAGACAGTATATAGTTGGATTATGTGTTTTTATCCATTACACTTTTCTCTGTCTTTGGAGACTTTAATTCCTATACATTTAAAGTAATTACCAATGAGGAGAGACTTCTGTCATTTTGCTATTTGTTTTCTATATGCTTTCTTAAAAAAATATTTTATTTATTTGACAGAGAAAGACACACAGAGAGAGGGAACACAGCAGTGGGGAGCAGGAGAGGGAGAAGCAGGCTTCCCACCGAGCAGGGAGCCCGATGTGGGCCTCGATCCCAGGACCCTGGGATCATGACCTGAGCTGAAGACAGCCGCTTAACGACTGAGCCACCCAGGTGCCCTGTTTTCTATGCTTTATAGCTTTTTCTGTCCCTCATTTCCTGCATCACTGTCTTACTTTGGTGTTTAGATGAACTTTGTAGGGAAATGTAGAAATTTCTCGTTTCTTTTTGTGTAAATTCTATAGCTGTCTTCTTTGTGTTTACCGCTGGGATTATGTGTAACATCCTAAAGTTATAACATTCAAATCTGAATTTATGCCAGTTTAATGTCAATAAAATGCAAAAACTCTCCTCCTTTACAGCTCTGTCCCCACCCCTTTCAGGTATTGGTGTCAGAAGATTACATCTTTATACTCGGTGTTGCAAAAAACCATAAACTTGTAGTTCCTTTAAATGCATTAGTCTCCTGCATTATATAGAAAACAAGATTTGGAGTTATAAACCAAAGTTATCCTAGTTTTTACACTAATGTGTTTTTGGTAAATATATTAGTCTTTCTTTTTTTAAATTTCACTATAGTTAACATATTAGTTTCATATTAGTCTCAGGTACAATACAGCAACTCAACAATTCTATACTTTACACAAGAGTACTCATCATGTATTCTATTTGAAAGACTTATTTATTTGAGAGAGAGCGAGCAGGTGGAGGGTGGGGACAGAGGGAGAAGGAGAGAGACTCTCAGGCAGACTCCCCACTGTGCATAGAGCCGGATTCGTACTAGATTTTATCATCGCCAACATATCTGCCTTTAATTATTGAAATCTTTATTTCTCCATAATCTGCAAGTTACTGTCTAGTGACCTTCTATTTCACCTTGCAGAACTCCCTTGAGCATTTCTTACAGAGTGGGTCTTATGGCCATGAACTTGCTCAGCCTCTGTTTATCTGGGGATGTCTCCTCTTGTCCCTCACTTTTGAAGGACGGCTTTGCCAGACAAAGGGTTCTTAGTTAATAGTTTTATTCTTTTGGCTCTTTGAATACATTGGCCCATGGAATTTAAAGTCTCTGATGAGAAATCTGCTGATAATCTTACTGAGGAATCCTCAAGGGTGACGATTCACTTCTCTCTTCTTTCAAGGTTCTCTCTTTGCCTCTGCTTTTTGAAATTTTGACTATGATGTGTCTCAGTGTGTGTGTTTTTTGAGTTCGTTTTACTTAAAGTTCATAGAACTTCTTGGAAATGTATATTCATGTCTTTCATCAAATTTGGGAGGTTTCTAGCTATTATTTCTTCAAATAATCTCTACTTCTTTTGCTCTCTTCTCCTGCTGGGATTCCCACGGTGTGTAGGTTGGTCCTTTTGATGGTGCCCTGCAGGTCTCTTGGCCTCTAGTTACTTCCGTTCAATCTGTTTTGTTTCTGTTCCTCCGCCTCAATCATTTCCATGCTCCTGTCTTCAGGTTCACTCATTCTTTTCTCCTGCCTGCTCAGATCTGCCTTTTAATCCCTCGGTGAATTTTTCATTTCAGTTGTTGGGACTTTTTAGCTCCAGAATCTTTCTGGTTTCATCTCCTTGGGTTTTCTATCTCCTTAACAGCACTGCCATTTTGTTCACACATTGTTTTCTTGACTTCCTCCATACTGTCCTTTAGTTCTTTGCACATCATTAAGACAGATGTTTTAAAGTCTTTGTCTGGTATATCTGCCTTAGGGCCATTTTCAGGGACAGTTTCTGGTGAATGATTTTTTCCCTCTGATCGGGCTGTATCTCCCTGTTACTTTGGTATGCCTTGAGATTTGCTGCTGTTGTTGGTAAGAACTGCACATCTGTATCTAATTGTGTGGTAAGTCTGGAAATCTAGTCTCCCTCTTCCCCCAGATTTGCTGGGTTTTTAAAAATTATTATTGTTTATTGTCTTTGGTTTTTCTTTTCTTTTCTTTTCTTTTTTTTTTTTTTTATGCTTATAGGCTGTCTCTGTACTGAAGATCAAGCTGAGGCGTAAACTTAAAGTCTTCTCAGATCTTTTCCGAGCCTTTCTTTGGGCACGCTGGTCTTTCTAAATTTCCCCCAATATGCAGTTGTTCTGAATGTCTGAGGGATTTTCCCCCCAGCCCTGGCTCCCACCGTTTACGTAGAGGCTGCTCCAGGAATATGTGCACAGCTGCCTGCTGTGGGGGTGGGGATAGGTAGCTGCTACTGTGCTATGAGCTTAAAGTCACTGAAATCGACTGCAGTCACAAAAAATTTTTAGAACTACTTTACTGACATATAATTCTCATGCCACACAATTCACCTGCCAAAAGTGACAATTCATCGACTTTTAGTCTATTCTCGGTGTTGTGCAACTATCAGGACAATTAACTTTAGAACTTATGATCCCCCCCGCCCAGTCAAAAACCATACCCTTTAGCCATCATCCCCAATCCCTCCATACCCTCTGGCCTCCCAGACTACTCATCTGCTTTCTGGCTCTGGATTGGCCTGTTCTGGATTCTTCGTACACATGGAATCACACAGCCTGTGGCCTTTGTGTCTGGCTTCTCTCACTGGGCGTCATGTTCTCAAGGCATGTTATGGCAGGAGTTGATGCTGGTTCTGTCCTATGGTTGAGTCCTATTCTATTGTGTGGATGGACCACATATGCTGTATCGTTCACCCCCAGATCAACTGCAACTCACCATCTAAGCCTTCCCCTGCAAGCTGAAGCCTTCAATAGACTCCAGAGCCCCAAAATACTTCTATCAGACAGATCCTATCCAGTGTAACTGTTGTCTAGGTGGAGAGGGAGATTCCTGGTGCCTCTGACTCCACATCCTCCCAGAGTCCTGTATTCAACTTTTTAGAGATGATGGCTGCCTGCCACCGTGAAGACTCAGTGTCACAGTGGACTTCCTGTGGCTACAGATGGATCCGAGTGTTGCAAGGGGTGGATTGCAGCAGACGCTTTTTGGTGTCCCCATGTCACCCCCCCTCAGCTTCCCTCTGATGGCACAGCAGCTGGGCGGACAGTTGTAGGTGAGCTCGGGCACATGGATAGTGTCCCATGTAAGCCTGTGACACGTGTCTTTTTCCACTCTGACTCGGGCTCCTCTCCAACAAAGGGCCTGTTGAGTCTATGAGCAAACACTGCAGGCAGAATTATGGGAGAGAAAATACTCCCACGGGAAACACTCAGCCACTGGCACAGGTGACAGTGGACGAATGTTCCATTCTCCTTCTTCCAGAAAGACAGTTCTGGAAGACATTCTGAACTTTGCAGGGGTCCCTATGGCATCAAGCCCCCCATTGCTGAGAGCAGTTATCTGCTGCTTTTCATCTTTTCCCCAAGATTCCTCTCTCTCCTTCTACTTATTTCCTGAGCTCTCAAATAAATTCCCAAGGCCTTGTCTTGGGCTCTGCTTTGTGGGCAATAAATTCAGACACCCCCCTAATCGTGGGGTCCTGGGGGAGGGGCTAGGATGGCCAGGGCAGCAGGCAAGGCCCTTCCAGTGTTTACAGAGGCTGTCATTTACTGACACACGAGGAGGGCACAGGCCGCCAGGACACACCAGCAGAATACTGGCTCTCATTTTCAACTGTGACAAAGTTCTGAGCTTACCTACAAGCCTGGGACCCAAGCAAGTAAAGCCATTGACAATCAGTTCTTTCATGCATTCGTAAGGTTCCAAGAGAAAAAAAAGATGGTTTAGGTGGTTATCTTGATTGGCTGGGCCTACCTCCCTGGTGTCCACTGTGTGCAAAGCAGGTAAGTAGTCATCCTTTTACTAAATGGGGCTTCCGCCAGAGATCTTATTTTGCTTGGTCTGATGGTCAGGTTGAGCCAAACATGACATACGATGCTTAGAGTATCAACCATGACAGTAACAGCAAAATAACATTCGTGGCCACTTACCGAATGCCAGGCACTGTGCTCAACACTTCACGTGCGGTACCTTGTTCGTTTAAATGCCCTCTGGTGTCACCATCAGCTTTAACTTCCATTTTCTGGATGAGGAAAACGAGGGACTCAGAGAGGTTAAGTAGCTTGCCCAGGGTCACTCAGCAGTCAGATGCCAGAGGGAGTATTCTCACCTTCCCTCTGCCCCTTAGTCGTCACTGTGAGTTCTTGTGGGGGTTTGAGGGCTGTAGGCAGGACCCTGGGAGACGGGTTCGTCTCCGCACACTGACTCCAGTGCAGGGCCCAGCTCCGAGCATCCACGGGTCTGTGTCCGCTTCTTGAACCTGTGCGTGCACAAGTGAGACCAACCCCCGGCCTCCCTGGGTGACTCGCAACAGCCTTGAACTCCGCTCCGGATCAGGCTTTCTCAATGCAGATGAACTGCTGTTGATGTTCTCTGGACATAATTTCCAGCAAGACAGGATCATTTGGAAAGTCATAAATACACATTCAGATGCACGTGATGGATAATAAACTCGGCTCCAACGAGTCACTTGAGTCTCCATAAATCTTGGCTGCATTTTCTTCCCTGGTGCCTGTAAATCAGGCCCCTCTCCTCCTCCTCCTCTGTCTTCCTGGCCGCCCCTACCTGCCATCCATTAGGGGGCAGGTGGAGCATCTGACAGCCGGCCCCACATGCTGCCCTTATGCCCCGGTGCACATCCTGTCACCGTGCTGGGGGGCCCATGCGTCTCCCCACTTTAGGCCTCCTTTGTGCTTTCAGCCACATATCATGGTTTACACCAGCCTGATGGGGTTTTAACAACATGCAATGTTTCAAAGCAGGCTGTAGCTGTTCCTTGCCTCCCACCCCTGGGCCTGGGCCTGGGCCTGGGCCTCCGCAGGCTCTTTCCAATATGCCAACTATGCAAGACGCAGGGAAAACCCCACGGGGGTGTGGAGCCAGACACAGTGGGCTGAAGCGGTTCTGCAAGGGGATTTCAGCCCAGTCCCTTCTCTGGGCCTCAGTGCACTCATCTGCAGGATAGGGACAGTAAGCCCTACTTCCCAGGGCTATTTCACTCTAGATAATTGTACTCGGGTAATCAAATCAGAGAAAGCCTCAAAGCTCAGTTCCCTGGGGCGCCTGGGTGACTCAGCGTTGGGCGTCTGCCTTCCGCTCCGGGCATGATCCCTGGGTCCTGGGATGGAGCCCCGCACTGGGCTCCCTGCGCAGTGGGAGGCCTGCTTCTCCCACTCGCGGTCCCCTCGTCTGTTTCCCTCTCTCTCTGTGTCTCTTTCTGTCAAATAAAGACATAAAGTTAGGAGCGCCTGGGTGGCTCAGTGGTTAGGTGTCTGCCTTCAGCGGGGGTGGTCATTCTGGGGTCCTAGGATCGAGCCCCCAGACGGGCTCTCTGGAGCCGGGCAGAGAGCCTGCTTCTCCCTCTCCCACTCCCCATGCTTGTGTTCCCTCTCTCGCTGTGTCTCTCTCTGTCAAACAAAAAAATCTTAAAAATAAAAAAAGCAATAAAATTAAAAAAAAAAAAACCCACCCTTCAATTCCTTAACTGAACACAAAAGTTTAATTTTTTTGACCTGCAGAGTCCCGCATGGAGTTTTTCCTCTACCTTAGAGCCTCATTATCTGGAACACGTGCCCCTCCGCGACCGCGGCAGCGGGAGAGAGAGAGATGCAGACCGCCTTGGCTCGGAACCGCCGCAAACCCGGAAGTGAGGGGGCGGGGTCATCCCCTTGCTCCCATTCTATTGGTCAGAACTAGTCACATGGTCCCGGGCAAATCACAAAGGATGCTGGGACACGGAGAAGCGCATGGCTAATTGGGAGGCGTTTGCGTTTCTGCCGGAGTGTTTCAGATCGCTGCATCACAGAAGCTTCAGATCCCCTGTTGACCGCCTCCCGCCACCCGAACCCTAGGTGGCCCATGGATCCTTCCCAACCTTCTTAGTTTTCTTCTATTTAAAATGGGACAAATCGGGGACATCTGGGTGGTTGTCGGTTAAGCATTTGCCTTCCTCTTGGGTTATGATCCCAGGGTCCTGGGATAGAGCCCCACAAAGGAGTCCCTGCTCAGTGGGGGCCTGCGTCTCCCCCTGCCTGCTCTGCCTGCTGCTCCCTCTCTCTCTGACAAAGAAACAAAGAAAAACAAACAAAAAAGCGGGGGGCAAATGAGATCACTCTGAGAATTCCATGGTGGTTATAAAGGGTCCACAGCTGGGTCTCCAATAGGTGCTCAGGAAGTGGGGTTCAGGCAGGCCGCACGTTTTAATGTCATGTAATGCACTCTCTGACGGCCAAGCTCTCTCTCCTCCACACTCCCACCTCCCAGAGCTAGTTGGGGCTGGCACCTAACAGCATCCCTGGCCTTTCCATCCCCTGGACCCTCTCAGCCTCTGTTTTGGGCTTCATTCGTCAAGAGAAGGAGAGAAAGGCTCCTGCCAACAGGTGGCCCCTGCCTGCAGGAAGCCCTCTGTGATTTCCCTGGCTCTCCTGAGTATGGGGAGAGAGTAGGCTACTCTAGGTCCTCTGCACTGTGGATAGGGAGGAGGCAATCTGGCATAGGAGGGTCTCCGTTGTCTGGGGCCTGCCCGCTCCCTGAACAGCCTCCCACAGCTGGGCCATGTGGTTTCAAGACTGGAACTACTCATGCATGGTCTACCCTCCTTGTTAAGCATAGAAGCAGTGGGGCTGCTGCAGTAAGGTTGCAAAGCTGGATACCTAAGAGGGCAGAGCCTGGTGTGGCTGGAGGAAACAGACTGATAGGATACCCTCTGATACAAGGGCAAACTGTTGGAGACCCTTGGGGCCACCCCTCCCAGGCCTGGAGACAGCTGAGCTAAAATGAACCAGCCTAAACTGTAGGGACAGATGCCCTGAGTTCTAGTCTTTGCCTGGCTGCTAATTTAGCACGTGGCCTTAAGCCAACCCTTTCATGCCTGGGCCTCAACTTGCACATCTGTAAAATGGGGATCATATTCATGCCGCCCACCTTACAAGGTTAGCTACAAAGCACTAGAGAAGGGGTTCTGTGTGGGGGTAGGGAGGTGAGGTGTGGGAGAGCCAGAGGGATCCCTCTGTTGGGATCTGAAATCCTCTCAGTGACCAGCTCTGGGCTGGGGTAGTAACTCCGACTCCTCTGGAATCCAGACAGGGCCCAGAGGTCAGCACTGGACAAGCGAGGGGCTGTTGTTTCTCTCTCTTTCCTCCCACCCCAAGGGTGAAGTCTGCTGCTTGTCCCTAGTGGAACTCTCTTTTTCCATCTCCCATTCTCAAAAGCACCCGTAAAATGCCAAAAATAAACACTGTGCATGGCTTTCATTTGAGGAGGGTTTGCCTTTCCCCTTTTATTACTTCTTACCATGACATACCAGCCTTTCATCTTTACACACCCGGGTCAGTGACCCTGGGAGGCAGGCCAGAGGCAGTGTGTCTGGGCCCCTTCAGTCACAGGAGGACTCACTTCTTGGAATGCAGGGGTAACCACAAGGGGCTGCCTGGGTGAGGCAGCAAATGCTGAACAGATGAGGGAACACTGGACCCGGGTTTTGAAGGATGAGTAGAAGTTCATCAGGCGGAGAAAGTGACATGTGGAGAGCCCTCCCAGCAGGTGGGGGCGGTATGTGCAAAAGGGACAGACTGGCTTGTTTCAGGACCAACAGGAAATTCAGCAAGGCTGGTTATCAGGGTGCCTGAGGTGGGGGGAGGGTGCCCAGAGAGGCCTAAAGGGCTGGTGTAGAGGCCTTGAATGCCAGGCTAAGGAGCCCAGACTTTATCCCGAGGACCATGGGGAGCCAAGGAGGAAGGGAAGTGAGGTGGGCGTGACCACAGACACCTCCCCACCAGAGCCAGTCTTCGTCACATCGCTGTTTCTTCTTGTGTTGATGGGAAGTTGAAGGTGGCAGGGTGACCCATCTCCTCCCCAAACTTGAAGGCTTGAAAGAATCTAAAAGGAGCCTCCATATAAAATGACTCTTTAAAAAAAGTCAACATTTCCGTGATTTTGTAGGAATTAATCAGGAACACATGTGTTCTATTTTTCATAAATTGCATGAGATCAAAAGGGAAGGAAAAATCTCTTAGGGTAAAAGACAATGTGAGTCCCATCACCAGCTGAAAGGCCCTTCGTTTCACCCAGCATCCCCTGTGTCCCCCAGTGGATACGAGCCCCAGACTGGGCATGGGCCACGGAGGGGGCTCAGACACAGCCCATACCCGGGGTGCTCACAGGCAGGCGGGAGCACCAGCCATGAGGGGCCATGGCAGTCCTTGTGACCCATGCTGGGAGGGAAAGCCCAGAGCTGGGGGAGGCCAGGGGAGCCCAGCCGAGTACGGGAACAGGACGAGATGTGAGCCGGGAACGGACTAGGATAGCCTGGAATGCGCCGCTGAAGAATCTGGATTCCCAGGCGCTTTCCTGCAGAGCGCTTGGAGGACCGGGGCTTGGGGCCAGAAGCTCTGGTCAGTCTCCCTCTTCCTGTGAGGCTTTGCTCCGGCCTCGAACCTCAACAGGCCATCTGTAAAGTGGGACAATAATGGGGTCTACTTCCTCCAGGAGGCGGCTGTGAGGGGCTGGGAACAGGCGGGGACTTGCTTGGGCCTTCCTCGCACGGCCTCATCTCTGCTGGCCTTGTCTGACCTTGACCTCTGTGGGGGTCACAGCCAGGGCCAAGAGAGGCAAGAGAGCAGTCCCTCAGGCCTCCACCCTGCCGATGCCCAGCGCATCCAAAGGCCTGGGGATTCTGCAGCAAAGAAGAGGGGCCCGGGCCTCCCGGGATCCTGACTCTCCTGCGTGCATCTGGGGTAGAGTGAGGTCAGGAGGCCTGCGCCAGACCCGGGGTTCTGGGGGCCCCTTTTAGGCTTCAGCCTCAGTGCACCAGATCCAGGGCTCCCTCCCTGTCTCCCAACCCCCCACCCGGGGCCCCCCCACCCTGAGCTGCTCAGCACCCAGCCTGCCACCCCACCCGCCCCCGCGGTGGGCGCCGAGCCAGCCCTGCGGGCGGCGGGGAAATAATCCGGCTAGACGGGCTGCCACCTTGGCACGTCCCGAGGCGCCCGGGGCCGCGGGGAGCTTCAAAAGGAAAATTAATGTCTCTTACCAGCAATTAGAGGAAATTATTTAGATAGAAATCTTGTTTTATATCTCCCCATTCTTGTTTTTCAATCCCCAGCCTTTGATTTCTTTCTTCGGCGGGGATTCTCAGAAAGACACCGAAGCCTGGGCCGCGCACCGGGGCCTAATGAGTGCCCGGGCGCACCTGGCGTGGCGGCCTCGCCCGTGGAGGCAGCTGCCCAGGCGCGGTGCCTCCTAAACCCAGCCCTGGGGTCTTCCAGAGCGGCCGGCGGCCCTTTGGCAGCAAGGGCCCCGCTCCTGGGGTGGGCAGTCGTGGGTGGGCCTCTGCTCTGGCTGCCCGGCGTGTGGCCCTGGGGGTGGGGGGCACCCCAGGTCGTGGAGTCTGAGGGTGGCGTGGTGCCAAGGGCAGGCCTGAGGGCCAGGGGTCCGAGAGGCAGCCTGGCTGAGGGCCAGCACCTTCTCCTGTCCGCAGGGGGACCCCCTCAGAGCTCTGCCCTTCAGCATCTCCCCGCTGCATCAGGTGAGGTCCAGAGCCCTGCAGATCCATCCCCGCCAGCTTCCCTGGCACAGCCCTGGCCCCGCCACCACTCACCCTGGCCCCATCCAGCTGCCCACACTGCCTGGCTTGTCCCAGACCAGAGCTGCTGTTGTGGGCCTAGGTCCCATAGGGCCTGGGCCTGAAATCAGCGGACTGATCTGCCTCTACCTGGCCACCTCCAGCCCCTCCTTCTGGGTCCGGCCCTGCCTCGCCTCCTCCGAACCCCTGAGTCACATCCCGCCCCCAGAAGAGTTGGTACCGTCTGCACTTAGCCCAGGCCTCTGCCCTGATCCCGTCAAGCTGTTCATGGGCTCGGGAGCTCCTCAAAGCCGGGGAGACAATCTGCTGCATCCCCCAGTCCCCAGCCCTGGGTGGCCCCCAACAGGCTTCGGCAAGTGACAATGACTGCCTGAATAAATGAATGAATCAGGGGATGAATGGAGCTTACTGGGAAAGCCACCAAGAGTAGAGTGACAAGAGTCATCTTGACATGTGTCTCGGTCACTTCCTTCCTGTGTGACACGGAGCAAGTCACTTTATTTTTCTGAGCCTCAATGTTCAGTTCTGTAGAATGAGATCAATGGTGCTAGCTCTGCCTACACCACAGAGTTATGAGGATAAAGCAAAATAAAGAAGCTGAGATGCTTTACAATTGTATTAAAACCATGCGCCATCCCTCCTTCCTCCTCCCCACCCACCCGTCTGTCCACTGACCCACCCATTATCAACTCATCCGCCCGTCCATCCGTCCGTCCACCCACCTATCCCATCACTATCCATCCATCCGTCCATCCACACTCATCTGTCCATCCGTCCGTCCATACTCATCTGTCCATCTGTCCATCCATCTGTCCATCCACACTCATCTGTCCATCTGTCCATCCATCCATACTCATCTGTCCATCTGTCCATCCATCCATACATCCATCCATCCATCAATCCATGAATCCACACTCATCTGTCCATCCGTCCATCCATCCATACTCATCCATCCATCTATCCATCCGTCCATCCATCCATCCATCCACACTCATCTGTCCGTCCGTCCATCCATTCATACTTATCTGTCCATCCGTCTGTCCATCCATCCTCCATCCATCCATCCACCCACCTATCCCATCACTCATCCGTCCATCCAACCACCCACACTCATGGTCCATCCGTCCATCCATCCATCCGTCCATCCATCAGTCCATCTGTCCGTCCATCCATCCATTCATTCACACATCCTTTCACGTATTCACTTAACAACCACTCGCTGAGGCTTCTTATGTGCCCAGCTTGTGTTAAGATCTGAGGGACCGAGGGGGCTCAGGGGTAAAGACCTGCCTCTGGGACCGCTTCCCGGGGAGAGGTCGGCAGCAGCAGCAGAGAGGCGTGGGCAGGAGCTGAGGGAACAAGGGGGAGCACGAGTCTTGGGATCCCAGCCCCAGAGCACCCCTGCTTCTTACCACCACTGATACACCTTCTGCTCTCCAACTCTGCTTGCTTTGGGAATCCTAGAACACCAGGAACCCTTCCTCCAGGAGTGCACCTGGAGGGCATGGACATGGAGGTGGAGGCGGGGAGGCAGGACACCGAGGCACCGAGAGGCTAAGCCATGACTCCATGAGTAGGAAGCTGCTGAACGAGGATATGGGCCCAGAGGCACATTCTTTTTTTTTTTTTTTTTTAAGATTTTGTTTATTTATTTGACAGACAGAGATCACAAGTAGGCAGAGAGGCAGGCAGAGAGAGAGGAGGAAGCAGGCTCCCCGCTGAGCAGAGAGCCCGATGCGGGGCTTGATCTCAGGACCCTGAGATCATGACCTGAGCCAAAGGCAGAGGCTTTAACCCACTGAGCCACCCAGGCGCCCCCAGAGGCACATTCTTAACTTCTGCCTTGTGCTGACTGGTCAATAGCCAGTCAACCTCAAGTCAAATGTCCAGAAAAGTGCCAGCCAGTGGCGGCTACGTGGAGCTTCCATCTCCCGCCACAAGCCTTCATTCATTCCCTCCTGCCCCTGAGGCTCTGCGGAAGTGCCTCTAAGAGCCCTCCCACCTGCTGTGTGGCCGAGGCCCACTTGTCCTTCTGCTCCCTGGGCTGGAAGCATCTTGAGGGCAGGGATGGAACCCCAGGGGAGGCATCGGAGCCCCTGCACCCCTCGCTGAGCGTTTGGGTAACCGGAAACCCAAGGGTGCAGAGTGGGCCAATCACTGCACACTTCCGTGCTAAGCGCCCCCCACCTCCCCACACTCTGCTCCCCCATCCCGGGACCAGGGATGCAGAGAGATCAGGGTTCCCCGGACTGAAGGGCGCATTCAGGGCCAAGCTGGAGCTGCCCCCACCTTCCCCCAGCCTCTGGCCGGGCAGGAGCGGCCAACAGAACCAGCTCCCATTACCAAGCCGGGTGCTGACAGCCGGGTCCGGGAGAACAAGAGGCCCTTTCAGGGTACAGGGCCGGGCGGGCCTCACGTTCAGGTGCATGATCTCACCTCGCAGAAAGCCAGTGGGCCTGCCAGAGGGCCTCATAAAGCCTTTGATGACACAGCGTGGAGGACAAAAATCACAGGTCCCCAGGCCTCCCAGGCCTGGCCCACGCCCCGCTCCATGGACAAAGGGCTGAGTTCTGAAAGTGGCTCAGACGGGTGGGACCGCAGGGTGCTCGGACAGACGCAGGGTGTCTACCCAGCCCCTGCCAGCCGGGGCACCCTCCGCTCCCACTGCCTGGCACACAGCAGCCCGCTGACCCTGGCACCAACTGTGGCAGCAGCAGCTCCAACTTGGATGGAATCTGCCAGAACTCCTTAGCCTGCCACTCTGGGAGGCCCTACTTTCTGTGATCTCGTAGGACGTGGCCTGGAAGCCCAAAGTGACCCAGACGAAATGGAACTCAGATGAACCCAGAAGGGCTGCCCTCTGCCCTCTCAGCATGGCATCTTGGCTCTACCCGCGAAGAGGTGGGCAGGTGTCTCTGGCTTCTCTGAGTCCTCCTGCAGCAGAAGGCCAGGAGCAGGCGCACACCCGTCTCACTGTGCCCGGCCTCGTAACCTGTTCAACGGCCTCTGCCATCGCTCCGTGGCCAAAGCATGGGACTTCCATCTGTTCCCCGGAGGAAGGCTATGCCACGGGGCGCATGTGGGTCCCCATTGAGAATGGCTCCTCCATGCCCTCGGGAAAACGGCCCAGCTCCGGATGAAGGCCCAAGGCTCTGCCACATGACCCCAAGGGCTCCTCCCAGCCTCAGGGCCTGCCTCCCCACCGCCGGCCTCTGCTGCCTCCTGGAGCTCCTCCTGCTCAGGCCAGCCTTGATCTTCCGTGCTCAGGCTCCTCCCTCCACCCCCCACAGGGAGAGCTCCTCTCTCTTTTAGGCTCCCCACTGCACAACGAACGTGCCAGGGACTTTGATGACTGTGCTCTTTGATGACTGTGCCCACCACACAAGTCTGGTTTTCGGAAGGCAGCCTGACCCACCCCAGGAGCAGAGAGATGGCAGACTTGGAGGACAAACGGCCCAGGACATCCTTGGCCTCAGTGTCCTCATCTGTAGAATGGGGATCCCAGTACCCATTTTTTTTTTCCTCCCAGGTGATGACAGGCTTGAACCTCAGAACGGAGGTCCGAGGGCTACTGAGTGTCAAAGCCTACCTAGCAGGTGGCCCAGGCCTCTCAGCAGCTGGTGACAGGGAGCTCACCCCATCACGGGCAGGTTTGTATAGACGAGACGGCTCCCGTCCAGGACTGCCTCCTCGGATGGCGGTCCAGTGAGGGTCCTCAGCCCCCAGCCAGGGCTACTCGGGGCCCAGCTTGATCTGTGGTCACATCCTAACGTTTCCCAAAGTGCATAGTGGGTTTCTGGGGGTGCCCACTTCCCTTTCCATTTTATTTGGTTGTGCACAAGCCGGCCCAGGCCTCCAGCTTTTACAGCAGGCTCCTCCTGTCTGCCAGCAAAAGCTTGACGGGGCTTGGGGGTGGGGCAGGAAGGAGAACCAGTAATTACCGAACTGATGAGGGCATTTCTGGGATGGGTACAGCGCTGAGCGGGAGGCCCGCAGGGAACGAGCCCAGGCTGGATTGGGATGGTTGTTCCCGGCCCCTGAGCATCGTGGCTCCATCGCTGGTCCTTCCACCCCCCAACCATAGCCCCTGGGAAGCTTGCAGCTGTCGCTGGGGGGCCAGACGGCACAGACAAGGCCCTCCCCACTGGAGGTGTCTGGAGGCCGAGAACGGTGTCCTCGGCTAATCCAGCGCTCTGATGGGCACAGTGAGGGAGGTAAGGAAAGGGTGAGGGGCTTCTAGAGCTGGAAGTGGTGGGAGATACAAAGTAAGCCCATCTGCAGACCCGGAAACCGGGGATCACGGAGCAGATCACATGACGGATGGTGGCAGGCAGGAGGTACCCCCCGGAGATACCCCACTAGACTTCTAGCCGAAGTCATTGGAGCCGCCCACCTTGAACCAAGGGTTTCAGCCCCTGACTGAGAGTCTTACCTGTGCCCGTCCAAGGTGCCTCTACCTGCTGCCTCATTGGCCTCATGGTAAGAAGCAAGGACCGATGGAGGAGGACTGCCTGGTTCAAATCCCAGCCCTGCCACTTACAGGCTGTGCAGCTCGGGGGCAGTGTCTTGCCCTCTCTGGCCCCGACTTTTCTCATCTGTGAAATAGATACAGTGGTAGGCTCTACTTCCCACGGTCATTGGGAGAGTTCTACGTATGAGCGCCTAGAAAGTGTACCGCGTGGGGAACACGCACGCTCAGAGTATGCTGCTGTCTTTAACAGGAAAGCAAGATTTGAAGAGCTTAAAAACCTTGCCTTGCCCTTCATCCAGAAATCTGGCAGCCAGGACTCATACTCAAGTCTTGTTTGCCTCTAGATTACATTTTTAACCTCGTGCTGGTGGCCCGGGGGAAGCTGGAACGGGGCATGACTGCTCAGCTGTCGGTAGATGGCGCTGTGGAGCCATAAGGACCCACCTTCGAGCCTAAGGCGGAAGTTGTTCCCTTATCAGGTCCAGCACGGCAGACTGGGGTCCTCCCAACTGGGGTCCTCCCAGGCCCCGGGCAATACCCTAGACGAGGTGCTGCTCTAGAAAGGAGGTACTGCTCACCCTGTTTCTCTGATGAGGATTACAAGGACCCAGAGACATTAAGCCACTGGCCCGAGGTCACACAGCAATAAGGCACTGGGGATCCCGCACCCCAAACGCATCCCCTGAGATTTCCAGCCCCGCCCTCACGGGCCCCGAGAGGCCACAGTTACTCTCTGGAACTTGATGGGAACCAGGCATCCCCTTTCTGCCCCCACCATGGCTGGACATTCCAACAAAGCTGAAGCCGCCAGCTTTGAAGTCAGAGCTAAGCCCCAGATTAGGGTGGCTCCAGGCTGGCCTGTCCCTCCCAGCCCCGTCGCCAGGCCCACGCCCACGGTTCCCCCCAGTCCAGTGTCGTCTTGGCACAGAAAGATCTGGGGCCCAGAGAGGGAAAGCGTTGCTTAGCAAAACACAGCCCCTCTCCTGAAGCCCTCTCCTTGCTAAGGAGTCCCAGCCCCCTCCCCCTGACATGCCACAGGTCTCACAGCCCCCTACCAGCACCCAAGAGGTCTCGTGCTAACATGTTGTCCCCCTTCCCGGCCCCATGGACACATAGGCATTAGCACCTATCACCCCAATAATGCATCTCGGACAGGAGAGTAATTCTGAATATATTCAGGGGTGTGGGGCAGACGGAAGGGGTATGACTGTGGAAGGTCTGGAGCTGGAAAGGGCTACCCCTCTCTGGATCTAGCTTCATTGTCTGTCCACGCAGCACTTTGTACCTCCGTGACCCTGGCGCATTCTTCCAGCTCAGCCTGTCACCAGCTCTGTGATTCTAGTTGGGTCATACCCCCACGGAAGCCAGGCAGGTGTGTTTGGGGGGGGACACCCCCAGAATGCCAGGCAGCAGGTTAGGGGCTTTATGTACCCCTATCTTTCTGTCCTGAGGAGCAACTGGGCTTCTAAAAGCCAGCCAGCCCCATCCCTGCCGTGTGGTCGCCAATGGTCCCAACAGAACCACAACAGAAGACCTGGTGTCCCATCAACTCCCCCTCACTGAACAGGTGCCAGTTGAGCTTCGAGCTTTGCTAAGCTGGGAGAGGCTGGGGCGGAGGGGGCAGGTAGGAGAGAGACAGATGCCAAATGCCCCAGAACGCCATATCAGGGGGACCGAGCTGGCACATGAATCACCCAGAGAGTCTGGCTTCAAGACAGTGAACTCGGAGCTCCCGTGCATGCCCAGCAACAAACTCTCATGTGGCTGAGCGCCCATCTGTCTGTTTGTCTGTCTGTCAGCAAGCAGCCACACTCCCTCGGCCCCACCCTACTGGATGGAGCCTCTTCTGTTCAAGGGGATTTTGGACTCAAGACCGAAAGCTAATGCTTTTAGCACTGGGCTTCGAGAACACATGTTCCAGAGAGTTCCAGACTATTCGCTTTCCAAAAATTCTCTCACAGTCTCTCCTCTAGAACCCACCTCTTCCCGCCAAACCTCAGTGATTCCCACCCCACATTTATTATTTCTGCTCTTAGGTATTGTCTACCTTAGTTGTTTTCCTTAAATTGACTCACGGATATACATTCCTTCTGAAGAAAGCACTTCTAAAAAACCTTGCTACCAAACATGAAAAGCTAGTTCCACGCGCCATCAACAGGAGATGACCACAGAAACAGAGAGGGTGTTGCTCGAGTCCAGCTGGGTGCTGGGTCTGAAGGAAGGCCCCTGACTAGGGTCTGCTTCCTGCTGGTTAAGAAGGGCACAGGCTGGTCGGAGCCTCGCCAACATCCAACAGAGCCTCTCTGCGTGATGTCATCAGGCGTGGACTTCTCCAGAAGACTCTCTTTTTTTATTTTCCACCTGGAAGCCTGTCATCATCCACTTTGTCTGCATTCTTCAGGTTATCACCTCCTCCAGGAAGCCTTCCAGGCTGGATTGGGCTCCTCCTCTGCGCTTTCTCAGCTCCATGGGCCTTTTCTTTGCACTTGTCACTTTGGATTATTAAATTACACTTGTGCTCATGTCATTCCCAATGACAAGGAGGTGTCCCACCTCCTAGGACACAGCTTACCAGGGCCTACACGGGTAGCCTACAGCCTCTCCAACCGCCCCTTGCCCATCTACCCCTCTATCACCTTGAGTCCTTCTTGTCTCGTGACGTCATTTCCGGCATCTGCCTTCCCCTGGATGTGGGCTCAGCAGGGGTCCAGATGAGATCTGTCTGTCCACCACTGGATCCCAAAGCCTGGCCTGCATGAAGCAAGGAGCTATCCTGTGAGGTTAACACTGCCAAGAGCTTCATTTTCTAAATAGGGAAACTGAGTCACAGCAAGGTTAATGACCTTGCCCAGAAGTGACAAAGCCGGAGGCAAACTCAGAGATCCAGGCTGTGGAACCAGCCAAAGTCACCAGGACCTTCGGCCTGGGCAGGGTTCTTTGTCAGGTGAGACTTGAAAGTTTTATGTGTGAGACACACAGACACTAACAGGCGTCCCCAGAAGCCCAGCCAGACTAAAGGACAGCCCGACTGAGCACATTGTGGGCTCTCCCCGCCCCCGCCCCCACCCCCACCCCAGCCACTTCCTGGCTGTGAAAAAGGTCCAGAGTCACCCCCAGGGTTGCCACGGAGATGGCCAGCGGAGCCCAGCAGGGTCCCTCCAGCAGCCAGGGGCCAGCCAGAGGGGGCCCCCCCTCTCCCGTGGTCAGCAGAGGCTCCCGGGAGATTCCCCGCCCAGCCGGCTCCAAGCCCCTGGGGTCCGTCCTGGAAAGACCTTCAAAGGACTTGGCCATTCTTGAGCGAGCGCCAGGAGGGAATCTGCTCTCAGAGTCAACTGAGCCAGCCGCACGGGTGGAAGGAATTTGCCGTTTCTCTTAACAGCGACCCCCTCGTGATTTTACAGGGGCCACTGTCCGAAGGCCCGGGCTGACGAATCACAGTGGAAAATCAGATGCCAAGATCCAGGCGGCTCCCGGGGCTAATTACCCTCAATGAGACCCAGCTGGCTGGGGGAGCCAGAGTGGGGCCAGCATCTACCCCCCTGCCCCCTGCACCCAGCTCCCTGGGGACGTGAAGCTTTACCACGGCTGTGCTTGGGTTTGCTTCCTGTCACCTGCTGGGCTTGGGCTGGGGTCACCAAGAATCCCTGGACAGCCAATCTGGCCAGCTCTCGAGATGGGTCACCTTCCGTGCAACACAGCTAGCTGGACCCAGGGATGCCCACGGCCTCAGGGTTCTCTGCTGCCCTGGGGGCTAGAGTTCCTGAGACTCCAGGGACCATGGGATCCCATTCTGTTTGGGGGGGAGACTAAGTCACAGACAGATAGGGCAGGCCCCATGCAGCCCTGGGGTTGGATCTGGGAATGCTGCGGACCCTGGCTGTGACTTGTGGCCCATAGTGTCTTCTAGAAGGCCCAGAGCCCACAGCACTGACCACAGAAGCTGCCTCCGAAGGCCTCATGCAGTCTGGGTCAGCTCTCCAGGCCTGCTGGAGCTTGTTAAATGTTTCCCTAGAGTCTTTGCAGCACCAGGCCCTGTGCAGGGTGCTAGGAGGGAGAGAATCCACCCTGATCCCAGACTTAAAGCCCTATGGGAAAGGAAAACACCACTTACTTATCCCCAGCAAAAGTGCTGGGTGCCATGATGAGGCGCTGGAGGGGGTGTGGCGCATTCCAGGCAATAGGAACTGGAGATTGAGAGGCAGGACTGAGAAGAGAAAGCTGAGTGGGGCCAGTGGGCAGAGGAGGGGGTGGTACCAGGCAGGAGAATGTGCCAGGCAGCAGGAGAAGCATATGCAAAGGCCCTGTGGCAGGAAGAAGTGTCTGGCACTCAAGGGACCAAATGAGGAGCATATGCAGCTGGAGCCCAGAGCCAAGAGGATAGAGGTACAGGGCGAGGTTAGGGAGGCCCCAAGGAGTTCTTGTACCTTAAAAAGCGATCCGAGATACAACTCAGGAGACATGATGAGTCCATCAACACTCACGCACGCTGCTCCCGATTTCTCTCTGGCTTTCAGGAAACTCAACCCCCAACCCAGCTTCCTGGAGTAGAGGAAGATCCAGTGGGACCCATCTGGTGGTCCTGTGGGGCCATGCCAAGTGTTCCTCAAGAACTGGATAGAAAGTCTGAGAAACTAAAGGCCGCTGGTTGTGGGCTTGGGTCAGGGGCAATCAAATCACCAATGAACCTCAGTGGAAGGAGCGGGGCCATGAGCCACCTAAGCTGTGGAGACGCCGAGAGAGGCAGACACCGGAGCCCATTCACTCCCATGCCCGTGGGGCCAGAGCCCACTGAGGACAGAGCTGGGTGTTCCTGGTGTTACCGATCCTCTCTGGGCTGTGGAATAGAGTGGGTGTAAGTGGTCGGATGTCTGAGGGACAGGGGAGTGAACGGGCCCCCAGGGTCTTCTCCTGAGCTGCACGGAGCCCCTCTGGCCTTCCCAGCTGGCTGTCCCATGTCCTCGTGGGGCTGGGCCACTGCAGGGCGGGCAGAACTCGGTGTCTTGGAGCTGCGCCTCCCGGAGCTGTGAGGCGGGCCAGCAGGTGCCCATGGTGTCTGTTCCCTCCAGCTTGGCTCTGGCCTGGTTCCCCAGGGCGTAAACAGGTCTGACGAGTTCCTCAGCAGCAGAACTCTTGATTTCCAGGAAAGCCAAAGTCTTAGAGAGCAGAAGGAGCAAGGCCTGGGCAGAGAGAGAGGGCTCTTTTGGAGTACTGCTCCTCCTCGGCCTTGGGCTTTCCCCAGCCCCTGCTCGCAGACCTTGCCCTTGTGCCGGGGAGCTCCGGGCTGATGGGCACACCTCTCTCCCCACCTCCCCCAGAGGCAACAAGGAGCTTAGGAGGGTGAGGGACAAGGAAAGGAACCTTCTTGTTGTGGCCCTAAACTTTGTCCCTAAACTCCGTGCCTAGCCACACAACCCTGCTGCATCGGCTGGTATGTGGGATAGAGCTTGTGGGTGTACAGCGGGGCTGCCTGGGTCCCCGGGGTCCCAGCTCCACCAAGTGACCTTGGGCAAGCTCCGTGCCTCCCTTTCCTGTCCTGCACTCACAGGGCTGAGATGTCTAAGAGCATGTGCAGACCTCAGCCTGGGGTCCAGCCCTTCAGATCCCACATTGTTGGCATTTTTTCACACCATAGACAACAACAACTCCATAACCCTCAAGATGTCCCAATGTCCTAAATGCAGAAGCTGAAACTATGAAACTCTTGGAAGAAAGAATGAACATTAAACAACCCTATCAGGGGTGCCTGGGTGGCTCAGTGGGTTAAAGCCTCTGCCTTCGGCTCAGGTCATGATCCCGGGGTCCTGGGATCGAGCCCCATGTCAGGCTCTCTGCTCAGCAGGGAGCCTGCTTCCCTCTCTCTCTCTCTGCCTGCCCCTCTGCCTACTTGTGATCTCTGTCAAATAAATAAATAAAATCTTAAAAAAATATATCAAGGAAGTGAAAAGACAACCCACAGGAGAACATTTTTTTGCAAATCATGTATTTAAAGAGCCTAGTATCAAAATATATAAAGAACTCTTACAGCTCAGCAACAAAAAGATAAATAACCCAATTTAAAAATGAGCCAAGAAGCGGAAAAGACATTTAAAAAAAAGAAAGAGATAAAAATGGTCAATAAGAACATGATAAGATGCTCAGCTTCATCAATCGTTAGAGAAATGTGAATCAAAACCAAAATGAGATGCAACTTTACACCCACTAAGAGGGCTATTTAAAAAAAATAAAAAAATAAATAAAAATAAAAACAAAAACAGTGGGGCACCTGGCTAGCTCTGTTGGTGGAGTATGCCACTCTTGATCTTGGGTTGTGAGTTCAAGTCCCACATCGGATGTAGAGCTTACTTAAAAAAAAAAAATTTAAAAATATAAAAAAGGAAAAAACCAAAAATAACAGTGCTGGTGAGGATGTGAAGAAAGTAGAAGAACCTCGAACATTACCACTGGGCATATAAAATGGGGCTGTCCCTTTGAAAAAGTGCTTTGAAAAGCAGTTTAGCAATTCCCAGAAAAGTGAAATATAGAATTACTATATGACCCATCAATTTCATCCTTAGAAGAGAATAAAAAAACATGTTCACGCAAAAACTTGCACAAGAATGTTCACAGCAGTGTTACTCATAATAGCCCCAAAGCGGGAACATCCCTATTATCTATCAAGAGCTGAGTGCATCAACAAAACATGGTCTAGCCATACAACGAAATGTTATCCAGCTATAAAGAGGAAAAGTACCACAACACAGACGAACCATGGAAACGTTATTCGAAGAAGCCAGACACAAAAGGCCATATACTATATGACTCCATTTATATGAAATGTCTAGAATAGGCAGATCCATAGAAAAAGAAAGTAGATTGGGGGTTGCTGGGGATTGAGTACAGAAAGGGGTGAGGAGTGACTGCTAACGGATTTCTTTATTGTTTTTTTTAAAGATTTTATTTATTTGTCAGAGAGAGAGAGAGACAGAGAGAAAGCAGGCAGAGGCAGAGAGAGAAGCAGGCTCCCCACTGAGCAAGGAGCCCGATGTGGGACTCAATCTTAGGACCCTGGGATCATGACCCGAGCCGAAGACAGCGGCTTAACGAACTAACAGGTTTCTTTTGAGGGGTGATGAAAATGTCCTGGATACAGACAGTGGAGGTAGTCACCCAGATTTGGGTGGATACTAAAAGCCACTGAATTATATACTTTAAAAGGATAGGTTTTATGGCACATGAATTATATCTTAATAAAAAAGTTATTTTTAAGCATGCTATCATTTAAAAAAGTTACAGAAAGAAGTATGCTGTCTTTTGTGTATGTCTCTCTCTCTCTCTCTTTATTTAAGATTTTATTTTTAAGGAAGCTCTCCCCGCAGCGTGGGGCTAGAACTCAGAAGCCTGAGATCAAGAGTCGCACACTCTACCGACTGAGCCAGCCAGGAGCCCACTGTGTGTGTGTGTGTGTGTGTGTGTGTGTGTGTGTGGTGTGTGTGTGTTTGTGTGTCCGTGATTGTTAACTTTCCATTAAGGATGGGTAGGATTTTTAAAAAAATAATTCTCCATGAAGTCTTTTTTTTTTTCTTAAGATTTTACTTATTTATTTACACAGAGAGAAATCATAAGTAGGCAGAGAGGCAGGCAGAGAGAGAGGGGGGGAAGCAGACTCCCCACTGAGCAGGGAGCCCAACATGGGGCTCGATCCCAGGACGCTGGGACCATGACCCGAGCCGAAGGCAGAGGCTTAACCCACTGAGCCACCGAGGTGCCCCAGTATTTTATTTTTAAAATAAATAAATAACAAACAAACAAATAAATAAATAATAAATGATGCAGGATTTTTTTAGAAGTATATTTGGGACATGAGATCTTTGTCAAAAATCTATTCCCAATACTGGGTTTTGCCTTTTCACCTTCTTCCAATATGTCTTCTGCTGGCGGCAAGTGTTTACTCTTGGTGAAGTCCAACATACGCCCTTTCATTTTGTGGTTGGTGCTACATGGGTCCTGTTGAAGGAGTCCCCACCTGCTCCTTGAGCATCCCTTGAATCTGCCCCCTCATCTCCACCTTCTTGCCCTCTGCCCAGCTCCCAGATGCCAGGTCTCCCGGGCTCTGCTCTGACCACCCCCCCCACCCCCAGGCGGGTTGGGTTGTGAGTTCAAGTCCCACGTTGGATGTAGAGCTTACTTTAAAAAAATATATAAAAAAGAAAAAAAACACAAAAATAACAGTGCTGATGAGGATGTGAAGAAAGTAGAAGAACCTCGAACCCCACATCTTGTCCTGCTCACTGCACGACCTTACGGCCCAGGGACAGGGTTGGCTCCTCTGTGTGTCCCCCTCCCAGACCGGCACCGGGTTTGCACGCCCCAGGTGCTCAGTAAAAGCTTCCTAAATGAAGGCATGTCCTGTGGTCCAGCTGGGGATCATTAAAACTGTCAATTAGTTCTAAACACCAGCTCATCAGGAACATTTGAGCAAAGCCGGGGAAGTTAAAAAAAAAAAAAAAAAAAGTTTTGGAAAAACCAACAACGCAGGAATGTTTCGCTTTCTCCCCAACCGGAGCATTAATCACGAAAACGCAGGCCTTGTTAGCATTCTTTATTCTTGCTTTGCCCCTGAGCCGGGGACAGGGGGACGTGGGGAGACGCTCCTTTGCACATGTTGGCTGCAGGGGGCTCACCGGGGGTCGCCCCCAAAACACCACGGGATTTTGCTACCTCCGAATGTTGGGGGGGCGGGGAGGGGGTCCCTGGCCCGCTAGTCTTTCTCCTCTCCATGCGTGATGACGTAACACAGGTTCTGGTAATCCAGGTTACCGCACGCATCTGGCGGGAAAGCCGCAAACATCTGCTTGACCTGGGGAAGGAGTAGGGAGTCAGCCTGGACTCGGGTCGAAAGGGCGTCAGGCAGAATGGGGCGCCCCTCTCTGCAGGTCGAGGTGGGGATGGCCAGGGGCCTGCAGCCAGCCTCACTCACCCCTGTCCTCCCCCGAGGAGTCACCGTCTAAAGAAGAGGGGCCATGTCCTGGGAAGGGGGCTGGTGAGAAGGGCCTGGGCCGGCCGGGCCCTTGCCCAGGAAGATTCTAGGCTGTGCCCTGGGAAGCCCGCACTCACCTCGTCCTCACTGAACCGGTCGGCCTGGGTCATGAGCTTCTCTTTGATGCTGCTCAGAGGGAAAAGGAAGGGTCAGGTTGAGGGGAAGGGCTACCCCGGGGTGCACATGCGGATCCCGGGGGGTGGTGAGAGCGGACAGGGGGTGGGGAGGCATCGTGCCCCAGGAGGATGCCGGCCAGACGACTGTGTGGCCTCAGGTGGACCCTTCAGTCTCTTCTAGGGACGCTGCTAGTTCGGCCAGGGAGCGACTCGCACTGACACTTCCCCGTGCCTCCGAGAATGCAAGGGCTGGCCCTCCGCCGAGGCAGGCGACAGCCTTGCCCAGGTCTCCTTTGCTCCTCATAGCCCTGGGAAGTGAGTGCTATGAGCCCCTTGTATAGAGGGAACAACCAAGGTGCCAAAAGGTCAGGACTGGCAGTAATAGGATAGGGTCTGAGCGGCCCCAGGGCCTAGGGGAGCAGCAGGAGGTAAAGCCCCACAGGACTGATGCCCTAGGAGCTTGGAGGGCCCCCTCCGGGCCCCTCGGCAGGGCACAGCGGGCGGAGAAGGGATCAGAGGGCTGAGCCAGGCCTGAGCGCCAAGTGTCCCGCGGCGCCGCAGGGGCCAGCCCGCTAAGGACCGACGCACATTTTCCATTATTTATGTTACTGTGGGACAGTCACAGTTTCCGACTCTCCGGGCTGGGGACTGCTCCCAGACTCCCTTTCAGCCGGAGCCTCCTCTGTGGCCTGCCTGGAAGGCGGCCACCTCTTCCAGGTCCGATAGCCCCGGGGGTGGGGCTGTCGGTTCCCAAACTGGGTGCTAGAAGTGTTCCTGGCCCAGCCCTGGTGGGAGAGAAGGTGAATGCCGGGAGAGAGGCTGCCCTCAGTGCCTCGCGGGGGTCCCCAAGACGGGTGTGGGAACCGTGGATCCCGAGGGAGGGGCGAAGGAGAGGGCCCCAGCCCGCAGGAGCCCTGAACAACCCCTCCCTTAGCCCTGGGCATAATGTGGCTCACAACTTGGGGGTGGGGCATTGGGGCCCCCACCTCCACATGCCAGCCCAGTGGCCCCCGGTGCAGACACGCAGCCCAGGGCCTGTCGCAGGACCTACCCCACACAGACCCTCTCTGTGCTCAGCGTCCCCCACCCGACCTCCAGCCGCCCCCTCACCAACCCCGCAAACACCAAGCCCTGTTCCTTCATAGTTGTGTTGTGGCATCTAGAATGTTCCCTGCCCCAGCCTAAGTAGCCCTTCGTTTCCCTTCAAGGCCCACCTCTACCACTGGGAAAATCTCCCCTGGTGACCCCACACTCCCCATACACAGAAATGGGGGGTACCAGGTCCCAGAGAGGGGAAGGGACACCGAGTGGTGGCTAAGCTGGGCAGGGCAGTGCCCTCCTGGCTCCTGGCCAGACACCGCCCGAGCTGGCTAAGCGCTGGGAGACTGGGCGGCAACCGACCCTGACCTCACACAGCTCACTGACCACCTGAACCTTTGGGGAGAGAAAAACCAAAACAAAGGGCAGAGGGGACTTACAAATCAGCCTTGACAAAACCTTTCCCTTCAGTGTCAAACACCTTGAAGGCATGGAGGATGGTCTCCTCGGGGTCTGTACCTAGAAACAGCACATACAGGCAGGGAGAAAGCCAGGGTGAAGAGGACAGGCCAGGGCGAAGAGTTGAGGGGGGCCTGGGGGGCTTCTTCAGTTGGAGCAAGAGAAGGGAGATTTCTGAGAAGGAATAGGAGTAATGACCAAGGGTGCTGCGTGTAGTTATGAGCAGCCTGTGCAACTGTACATGGAGACCCCACTGAGCACTTATTATGGGCTTAACCCTCCTGATGATTGGCCTGATTTTATAGACAAACTAAAGCTCAGAGGTCATGATTAGTGAGGTGGGGTTGGCATGGGGGCATCGCTGGGGCTCTCTCGTCACCCAAGACGTGCATGAGAACTGGCAGGCCAAAAAGACAGTGCTATACTTGGGGGCTGAAGACTGGGCTCGGGCAGGGCCTGGAGATCAGAGGGAAGGCATTGGGAAGGGTGTCGGTGGGGAGGAGTGTCACCTCCCAGGACAGCCCCTGCCCACAATGGCCTCCTCCCTCTGTCCAGGGAAGCCTCGAGCCCAGGAAAACTCTACTAAGGGTCAGAGGGTAACTCCCCAGGGCCCAGAGAGAAAGGGACAGAGCTGCCTGGACCGCTGCCCTGACCCCACATCCCTAGCCCAGGAGCTGCTGTGGTTAGAACCGGGAGTCATGGTTGGGGGTCTGTCCCTGCTGAGCCCCTCGAGCTCCTGCTGAGCCCCTCGAGGGGAGGGGAGGGTCTTCACACAAATTGTCTCCTCCCAGCCCCGGAAGTTCTCCTTCTGCTCTGGCCTAGAGGTGGAAACTGGGGTAGGGCTCAGGGGGCTGGCAGCTGGGGCTGCCCTATGCTCCCAGCGGTCTGCACACGGAGCCAGACTGCCCTCCCGCCCCGGGCGACGTGGGGTCTCTCTCACCCTTCAGCTTCTCCCCAAACATGGTCAGGAAGACGGTGAAGTTGATGGGTCCAGGTGCCTCCTTCACCATGGCTTCCAGCTCCTCATTCTTCACATTGATGCGGCCTGGGGCGGGGGGGGGGGACACCCACAGGAGCACGGTGAGGGACAGAGGGGACCCTGCCCGCAGGCAGTCCAGCAGAACAGCGCTCAGGACCAGGGCCTCCCAGTTCTATCCTCCCCGCCCCGCCGCCCCGACCCCGCCTCAGCCCTCAGGCCCTGCCCACCTGCTGGGGGGACCTTAAGAGGGGGGACACATTTGGCCACAGCACTGGGCTGCTCCCAGCCTCACTGCCCAACCCCCCCCCCCCCCGCCTGCTAACACCTCGGCCTCCGTGGAAAGAAGAGCGAGTTGGTGATTATCTCCATTTCATGGAGGAGAAAACTGAGGCCCAAAGAAGCTAAAATGGAAGTGCGTGGGGGCCAGAAGACCGGGAGCTCGGAGCTCATATGCCATAGGAGGAGATCACCTGGGGGTTCCTCATGGTCCCACAGGACAATCACATCTCCAGGAGCTCAAAGCGTAGCTCAGGCACGACTCGGTTATGCCCCCTTCCCGCGAGCTGAACCCCCTACCCATTCATGCCTTAAGGCCTCTCCCTGGGCAGCTTCCCCTGGCAGTTGAAACCTGGTCGCCTTGAACCCAGTCACCTCCTCCAGCATCGCCCACTGCTTTCTTGGCCCCCTTCCCCACCCCAGGCCCCTAGGCCAGGCCATTCGTGCACCTGCTGCCTTTCCTGTGTCCTTGGCCCAGACCATACCTTCCAGGCACAGGCCACCCACCGCACCCAAGCCCCTCATACCACTGCAACTGCTGCCCTGGCCTGTCCCCAGGTATCCACTCCTTCCAGAAGGCCTGGGCTCAGTTCTGCCCCGAGTCCCGAGCCCCCCCAGCTGCTGGTCACCCACCCAAGGCGGCAAAGGTGTCCCTCAGGTCCTCCTTGTCGATGAAGCCATCCCGGTTCTGGTCCATGATGGTGAAGGCCTGGTGGAGACAGGGGTACTGAGCCACTTGCCCAAGCCCGTGCCCTCCCCCCTCCAAGGGGCTGTCATCCTGCACACCGCTGCCTGGGGAACCTCTGGCCAGTGGGTTTCCTGGCTCGCATGGCACCAGCATGACAGTGTTAGCAGACCCACTCCGTTCCCACTGCACGCCAACACACAGTGGGGGTGCCATGCCCACCCCTCACGTCATGCTGTGGCAACCCCATTTTATGGAGAGGGAAACTGAGGTTCAGAGAGCAGAAGGACTCACTGAGGTCACGCAGCAAGCAAAGGCTCAGGTAGAGAGGGGGTGGGGGTTGCCCAAAGAGAGTAAGTCATGTCTCTGGGCTCAGAGGCACAACGTGGGAGGCTCTAAGGATAGTGACGTCATCATCGCCCCCAGGGACTAAGGGTGACCCGGGCCTTGCCAGCCCCTTGGATGCTTTCCATGCATTGCGCTAACACTCCCGGTGGCCCAGAGGGCACACGGACCGACCTCTTTAAACTCCTGGATCTGGGACTGATCAAACATGGAGAAGACATTGGAGCTGGCACCACCTTCTGCTCTCTTGCGGGCTCTTCTGGGTGCCTGGGAAGTGCCAGGTGGGAGGCAGTGAGAGGGCCTTCCTCCGAGGTCAGCCGCGCATCCGACCTGCCACCCACCCCTCCATGCCATGCTGCCCGTCCCAGCCTGTCTCAGTCCCGAGTGACAGGGCCACCCTGGGCCGCGGGGCACCGCAGACGGACAGGGCTCTAAGGAAACCTGGCCCGTAAGCGGGGCTTTTGTCCTGCCTGAGGCCAGAAGCCTGGGGACCCCCACCCCATGGGCCAGTCAGCAGCTTCTTGACCTGGTGGGGGGAACCCAGGCGGTATAGCAGAGAGGACCCAGTCCGGCTACATCTCCCTCTGTCCGTCCCTCCTCGGGGCTCCCCAACACCCACCCAGGGCCCAGCTCCGAGTGCGGATCCATCGGGAAACGGCTGCCCAGAGCCCGTCTCCACAGCAGGTAGAGCAGGCAACCACCCACGCGGAAGGTCTCTGGCCGGCCTTCCTGACTCCACGTGCTGCTCGCAGGATATCAGGGGCCTGAGAGCATAACCTTGAGCGTTCCCTGAAACCTCTGGGTCCCCAAGACCCCCCAGGGGACTTCGCCCCCAGCAGCTCTCACCAGGGCCTTCTGTGGGCGAGGAGTCTCAGCCGCGGCTTGTGAGGCCGCAAGAACAGCCCGGGCTTCACAGAGCCGGAGGGGCAAGGGGTGTCCCCCGACCCCCAGCCCTCCTGCCTCCATGTCAGTGGTGCCAAGCCTCTGCCCACCCCGCCCCGGAGCGCGGGCTCCCCCTGCCTCCCCCCCACTGCCCCGGCCCCTGTGTGGTCTCCCCTTCCCGAGCTCACTCCTGTCCCCCCCCAAGACTGCGCTCACCCCCATTTCCCCTCCGGCTCCTGGGCTCAGGAGCTGCACCGCTGGCTGACTTCTAATTAGCTTTTACTGGGTGCTTTGTCTCCACTAATCCTTTGAAAGGGGGCAGGCAGGACGCTATGTGCAGTAAAGCCTCTGTAATATTTATAAATCCCTTCAGACATCATAAAGAAAGGAACCTCCCTGCGGGGCTCATCTCACATAATTACATACACATTTCCCTCTGATTAATAAAAAACAATCACTTCCGTCTGTGGGATAGTCTGCCTCTCTCTCCTCAGACCTGCCCTCGGCCTGCGTGTCCCCCACCCCATCTCGGGCAGCCTTCTGGGTGTCCCTGTTGTGGGCCACTGCCCCACTCTGGGCCAGGCCCGCCCCCCGCCAGAGCCCCCTGAGGGAGGCCCGGATTGTTCTCGCGGACTCCACAGGGGCCCCCTGAGCCCCAGGGGCTTAGGCGGCCTCCCACTCTCCCAGCTGGGACCTTTTCCAGCCCAGCCGTCTTGGAAATTGCCTTTTACAATGTGCCCTTAAAAAAAAAAAAAAAATGAAAATCTTCCGAAAGGAGCACCTCGGGGCAGAAGGGGGTTACCCAGACCTGAATTCTAATCCTGCCTTTGTGGCTCACAGCCCTGCAATGCTGAGAAATTAGCAGCCTGCTCTGAGCCTCAGTGTCCCCATTTATAAAACCAAGATGATGTCTACCTCAGAACCTCGGGACACTGATGAGGTGCCTGCTGGGCTCCAGCCAGGCCCTGTGCCCAGTCCCGGGGACCCAGCACTGAATCAGGCCCTGCCTTGTCCCCAGGGATTCCCCGGAGACAGAGGATCTGTGGGGAATGATGGAGGGACGGACAGACACTAAGAGCACAGAGCAGCCCTTATGCTGTTGGGGCAATCAGGGCAGACCTCTCGGAGGAGGTGGCTTCTGAACTGAGACTTGACAGTCAGGTCAGAGTTCTCAGGCCAGGAGGGAAAGTGAAGGTGTGAGACAGAGACTTGAAAGGGCCGTGCCATTGAGAGCCTGCAGGGACACCCAAGGGGCTGGGGACAGAGGCAAAGAGAGGGCAGCAGGGCAGGTTCCATGCCAGTCTGTGAAGGTCCCAGGCTATCCTGGAATATCAAGCCCGGACCCCCGGGAACCATGTCCTCTCGATGGGACCAGAGTCCTGCTTCTGCTATGAAACCTCTAAGCATAGCCCACCCTGTCTCCTTCTACCCCCTTCTTCTTTGTTCCTATCCCCCCCCCCGACCCCACACCGCTTCACCTCAGCAGCCCCCACCGAGTCCAGGAAGCAGAGATGCAAATCGGGACGTACATGGACGGACTGACCACCCGTTAAGGACAGTCCAGGGTAAGCCAGGTGCAGGGGTAACATCAAGGGTGAAGAAAAAGGTCAGGACTAGGGACAACATCAGGTCAAGTTCAAGGATGTCAGAGGAGCAAGGTCAAGGTCAGGGTGAGTTCAGGCATGAGATGAAGGTCAGAATCACGCAAGAAGTCAAGGTCACAGGAGGAGGTCAGAGTTGAGGAAGGAGGTCAGGGTCAGGAGGCAGGGCAGCCCCAGCATACCATGGTCTGGAGAGCTCCCTCTGGGCGCAGCAGGGCTGGAGGTTCTCAGAGACGGCTCTTTAAATAGCGCTCCGGGTCCGGACAATAGCTAGGAGGGTGACAAAGGACAGGATGGCGCTCTCCCTGCCAGGCACCTGTTTGGGGCCATTCGGAGTGGGTGGGGTCCAGATACCATCCAAACCACAGGATCTCCGCCCGTACTGGGCCAACCGGATCTCTGCACCCAAGGGACAAAGGCCCAGGAAGGGGCACTTGGCTGAGAACACACAGTATGTTGAGGCCTGGAACCCGCCGGGAGGACTTGGCCTTGGGCCATTTGAGGTCAGGAGAGCTTCCAAGGCAGGGCCAGCCACCCCAGGTGGGGAGTATTCAAAGCTGCAACATGGCCCGACCCCTTGAGCTCTGTGACTCTTGAGTGGGCCACCGTCCTCCCGTGAGAAGTGCAAGCACATGTCACCCCCAGTCAGCTCGGGGAGAGGGTTTCTGCACCAGCCTGACCCACAAGACCCCTCAGGCAACTCGACTACTGCCTTGTGGTTGGTTACTGGGGCGGCCACGACCCCCTCCAGCCCTCGGGCCATTGACGATGTCTGAGGAACTGAAAAGGCAAAGAGGCGGACCAAAGAAACGTGAACGTGACCCTAAAGAGGGAGAATTGGACAATCAGATCCCTTATTCCACGCTGGCTGCACGTAACCCTGGCTGGGGCCCGTCCCTACCGGGCCTGACACAGCCCAAGAATTCTCCAGGAGATATGCCAAGCCAAGTCCGCACTTGCCCCTGGCAGGCCCCCTGGCCAAGTGGGCTCCCATGTGAGGCCCCCCAATGTCTGATCGGCCGCCAGCGCCGGTAGCACGGGGCCCGTCTCCAGGCCCCGCATAGCTTAACTGTCCCCGGAGCTGGTCTCCAGGCCTCCGGGCCCCAGGACGGCTGATCCCAGCCTGGGGGCAGGGAGTGTGATGATGACAATAAGCGGAGTAGCTAACTTTCATACAACACAGAAGGTCAGGCCATGTTCTAAAACACGTGACCTCACAGCGAATCCTCACCCCAATTTCCTGGGGATAAAACTGAGGCTCACGTGGGTGACATCACCCATCCAAGGCTGATGAGTGCAAGTACCAGGATGAGTCTTTCTAGTGATTCCACAAAGGGAGTTTCTGGAAGGTTCTGCCCATCCTGATGCTCACCTTCCTGACTTCGCTGGGACCTGTGATGGAACCTTCCACCCTGAGCAGTGGCCCACTGTCCACGTTGGCTTTGGAGAGCCGCCTTTCCTGGCCTGGTCCATGAGCCTGGCCCCGGGGGCCTCCTGGCTCCGGGCTTGCTGAATGGGGAGACATTCGCCCTCTGGGGCTTTAACACCTGCTTCCTGCTGGCCGGAGGGCCCTCACGATCAGCTCTTGTCTCTGGAGATCACCACCGGGGTGATGATCTCTCACCCACAGAGGGGCTCCGGAGAGCTCAGGACAGTCCCAAATAGGCGGAGAGCCTCCCAGCCTGCCGGATGGAAGGAAATCCAAAAGGGCATGCCGGTGAGAGGCGGGGACCAAGTGCTTAGCCAACCAGTCCTGATGCTTTCCTTCCCTGGCCTCCTTCTACAAGCAGGCGAGAGCTACAGGAGCAGGGAGAACTGATCCAAAAAAATCAACAGAGACTGTGAAAACTCATGGGAGAGACGGAGAACATTTGTCCCTGGGGCAAGCAGGGGTGAGGCAGGGGGAGCCTGCAGCGGCCCCGAGCAGGGGAAGCACTAGGAAAAGGAGGTAGCCTCTGGGGTCAAGGGCTTTGGAAGGCAGATCGGCCACACTGACAAAACCTGCAGCCCCGTCAGCCAGGTGCGGCTGCAGAGAGTCTGTTGTCATTGCTGGGTCACACTGTTTGGCTCTGCGGACCACGGGGTGGCGGCCAGTTCCAGGGTCACAGAGAACCCTGAGGGGTCTATGCTCTCAGCCAGGGGCCTTCTGGGAGTAAGTAGCTTCCCAGCTGGAATTCCAAGCTGGTCTGAGGAACGCAGAGGAGTACCAAGCCCCTTGTGGAGAGCATTCCATTTTCTAGAGGGCAACGTGAGCTCCCAGGGGTCACCAGACCTGGAAGAGAGCTTGAAAGACCTCAACTGCCTTTGGACATGGCTTTCTCCCTTGCAGGGTGACAGCTGTCACCCACACCACAAGAAGGCAGGTGGTCCAGGTGACCTCGCCTGTTCCTCCTCACCCCTAACTCTCCCTTCTAACTCTCCTCTGTCAGCAGGCTGTCCTCTGCCTCCGCGGCCCCCATCCCAGCCGGCCACCTCCTTGACCTTCACAATTTTCCCAGTGACCTGCAAAATCTCCTTCCTCCAAACCTTTGACCATGGAGCACATTCCCCCACCCCAACCACGCCTCCATCCTCCCATTTTCTATCACTTCTCACCTCCTCCCAGAAGCCTTCCCTGGTTTCTATACCCTCTCTTCTCCCACTGGAATCTCTGCTTCTCTCTGACCTCCATTCTGTAGACCAGTTATTACCTGCCTTTCCCTTGGCCTTGGGGCCTTACCATCATTGCTGCTTGGCCTCTAGCCACCTGGCCACTAGGAGCACAGAGGAGCCTCAGTAAATCAGATCCCCAAGGGTTTTTTTCATAAGTAACTTTCCACGAGGGGAATCACTGTCATAGACTTTCTGGCTAGAAGGATCTCAGAGCCCCAGAGGAATCCGTTGGCCCCCTGAGTGCTGCCCACCTCGCCCTACTAGAGCCTGAGTGTCCTTTGCAGACTCCCTCGAGTGGTTCTTGCTTGCACACCACCTGTGATGGGGAGCTCACCACCTCCCCCAAGCAAAGGCAACTAAAAATTGGCAAATGTTCATCCATTACCTACTGTGGCCCCACCCTGGTGTTCTGGGGGACTAAAAACTCATCCTTGACAAATCCCTGGGTTTGAATTATTTTAGTAACACAGGCAGACAAGGTAGGCTGGGTTTATTCACTCATTCATCAAATATTTATGGAGTACTTAAGAGTGCTGGGCATTGAGGGGAAAAAAACAGGTATGGTTTCAAGAGCGAGGGGACAGAGCGCCATTACCCATTCAGAGAAGTCACGAGGGGCTGGGACTCGAGCATGGGGACAAAATGGAAGCTGTCACTGCTTCCAGTGCGCAAGGAGAGGGCGGATGTATGGCACATCCTAGAGCACCCACAGAGCTGCCCGGATATGTGAGGGGCCAGGTTCAGGCAGGAGAGGGGAAGCAGAGGGACCAGGGCGGCTCAGAAATGGTGGCTGAACCACCCAGAGGTGACCCGAGCAGGATCAGGCAAAGAGTTCCCAGACCTGGCTTGGAGGCTCCCTCTTCTGGTTTAGGGTGTCTCCTGGCCCAACGGGCAGAGGGATCCTAGCTCCTTTGTCCCTCTTCAACCATCATACACCACAGCTCTTTTTACAGCAGGATGCTGTGGCCACAGGCCCCTTGAACAGGATTCAGCGTTCATGCTTCAGCAGAGCGAGCGTGTTTGCCAGCACCCCCCTCTCCCCCCTCCGCCCGGCTACAGCTATAAACCAGGCAGGAGGCATTCCGGAGACATTCTTCCTCGCTTTAAAGGTTTCCCTGTCTTTTCTAAGTGGTTCCAAATTAGAGGAAGGCTCCAGACAGGGGCGGGCCTGGAGAGGAGGGGACACCAGGGAGTTTGGGAAAAGACAGACCTCCCCTTAATTGTCTTCAAAATCTCGGTCATCCCTCTGGTAATTAGGGAGTTGACAGTGCAAAAGGCAATTTCCTTTGGGGTAAGAGAGGGGAAACAACTAATTGGCTCTAAGCCTGGGTTTTGCCTGCAATATTAACTACAGGGTGGTGGGCTTCTCTGGCCTGAGCCGAGCTCTGGCCCTGGTCACCCGGGAGTAGGGATGGGGAAGCCCATGGAACCCTGCTGCCTTGGGCAGGCCAGAAGGGGCACGCAGTAGCCCCTTCCGGATTCTGAGTGGAGAGGGTCAGCCTCCAGAAGCATGGGCTTCTCTGGTACTGGGAGGCCCTGCCTCCTAGAGCTTGTTTGGAGAGTCTCTGACAGTGGGGGGTGGGGGGAAGCACCCTTCTGCCCACTCTCTGATTTCATTACTGAGCATGTGACGGTGGGGGGGATGGTGAGAAGCGAGTATCAGAACCCAGACCTCCTGACCCTCTGCTTGCAGAAGACTCTTCCCATGTGCTCACATCTCCTTTCTCAGACCCAAGTGGCCCCCGAGGTGGACAGGGTTGGCGTGGTGACCTTCTACAACGGAGAGAGCTCAGGGGTCCAGCCATGAGAGCGTGGGGCTCTCAGTGCAGTATTACGCACCCAGAGAAGGGTGGTGTTAACATCTTCCCAGCCAAAGTAGCCACAAGGCAGGTGGGACTGAGCACCTGCTTGGGCTGGGTTGTTGCCGGGTCTCAACAGCCCAGGAGCAAGCTAGGGATTGTGGTTCATCGTCAGCTCAACCGAGACATGTGGTTATAAAAGTGAACCAATCCTTGGGCTGCATTAATAGAGGTCTAAGTCTTCAATCCAGGGAGGTGACTGTGCTACCTTGCACTGACTACCACAAACAATAGAAGATCTAAGCTTGTTCCTAGCCCTGTGCTTCAGGAAGGGTGCTTTTTGGAGCACAGCAGCATGTAGTCACAGGAATCACGGCTGAGGGGCTCGGGGCTCTCAGCTGGAGAGAAGCAGCCTGATTGGGGAGCATCGCTGTGGCAGCTTTGTCAGTTTACCAGCTGGGCCAAGGCCTCTACACGCACCCAGCCGGGACCAGCCCTCAGTTCTGCAGCCTCCGTCTTCCCTCCTCCTGGTGTCGGCAGTGAGGCTTGCCAACCTTCTCCAACCTTGGCCCATTGGGAAGACCTTTCCCTCTGTGACCCCACTTAAATCCCATCCTTGGGGCTATTAGCTATTATTATGTAAAGAATCGCCCCCAAATTACAGTGGTGCGCTCCCAGGTTCTGTGGGTCAGAAATTCAGGAAAGATAGAGCGAGGACAGTTGATGACTGCTTCGTAAGGTCTGAGGCCACAGCTGGGAAGAGGTCACGGCTGGGGAAGGCCAGTGCCAGAACCATACAAGGCTTGACTGCTCATGTGTTTGGTGTCTAGGCTTGCCAAGACTCAGAGTCACAGCCATCAGATTTCTGCAGGGTGGCTCAGGACGTCAGCACCGCTGATCCCACAAACAAGGTAGAAGCCCTTGGCTTCTAGCAATCTAAGCTCAGAAGTCCCAGAATGACACTTCTATGTTACCCTCTTGGGCAAAGCAGTCACCGAAGCCCACCCAATGGCAAGGAGACCCGCATAGACCCTGCCTCTTGATGGAATGAGCCAAAGAATTTGCAGGCACAGTCTGTGACTATCACTCCCAGCCAGCCCATGCTAGGGGGAGTGCAGAACATGGCCCAAGGTCACTGAGCTGGTAGATAGAGGAGCCGGAATTCAGAGCCAGTCTGGAGGGACTCTATCCCTCAGAAAGTATGTGAGCCCAGAAAGCCTTTCCAGAAAGTTCACCTGGGGCCATTCAGTACGGCAGGTGGTCACTCACGGTCTTTCCACAGCTCAGTGGCCTGACGTCAGAAAGGGACCAGAGCAGGGATGAGAAGCCAGGCCCCCTGGTTCACAGAGAGGCGGGCAGCCCTTATTCCATTGGACAGATCAGGAAACTGAGGCCTGGATCAGGGAAGGGCTGGGTCAGGGTGCCACTGTGAAGCTTACACCCCATACCCCCGGGGGCTACCTGGGAGCAGAGCAGGTGAATGTGAACGGGCCCTCCACTGAGACATGGGGCATCCTGGCAGCCGATGGTGGCTCCGACAGTCCTGGGGCTCCGGGCCCTCCCAGGGGCCCAGAGGCTGCCAAACAGGCCCAATTTGCTGTACTAATGTGTGCTTTCTGCTGCTTGGAGCTTCCTCACGCCCTCTCCTGTGAGCCGGGCCAGCGGCAACAGAGCAAACTGTAATTATGGCAAGCCGCACCCTGCTGCCCTAGCTTAGCAATTAGCTGGGTTGCCTGGCATCCAGCAGCTTCCACCCCAGCCTGGCTCGGGGTGGGGTCAATCAGAAGCTGGGGGGCAGGGGTGGCCCGCTTTTTAAAGCCCCCACATGCCCTCTCCCAGAAATGAACCTGCAAACAGGGCTTCCTTCCCTAGCTGGCCGCCTATGGCTCCAGCGAGACCTCAATCACCCTCTGAGGGAGATCACAGAGCCAGGAACCAATCCCCACCCCATACACACACACACACACACACACACACACACACACACACACACAGGCCAGGCCCCCCACAGTGGACGGAACAGTGGAGAGCAGAGCCCTCCCTGGGAGACATCCTTCCCTGGTGCCCAGGCTTATGGGCTGATCTGTACATGGACTGGCAGAACAACCACAGTCTGACCATGACTTTGATATCAGATAGACCTGGGGTCAAGTCCTGCCAGGTGCACCTGCTCTGTGACCTCACACATCACTCAAATTCCCCAGGGTCACCGTGTCTTCACCTGGAACACAGAGTGAGCAGCGTTCCCTTTGCAAGTTTGTCACGAGGTTTAAGAGCATTATGCCTGGAACGTGATTGGTGCTTATCCACTGTGACTACAGACCCTGTCTGGTCACTGGCAGATATTGCTGTCAGTGACGAGGTCCCTAACTTTCCCCAATTTTAAGACTGCACCGCCCAACTCGCCCCTGTCCCAGTGGATAGGCAGATTACGATCACTGAGCCTCCAGAAAGTGAATTCCTGGGGAACACTGGGTCTGCCTCATCCCAAGTGGGTCCCCCAGTCCCGCAAGGAGCCAGGTTCTTGATGCTTTCTTCTCTGCCTCTCTCGCTGCCACTTTCAAGGGACATGGGGTGTTTGGCTTGTGCAGAGCTCCGGCTTCAGGGAGGAATGGCTGGAGGGGAGGCTGAGGGGATCAGCAGAACCTTGTTTCAGCCAGGATTGAGCCCGTGGTTTCTCCCCTCTCTTTGTCCGAGCCCTGGGTTCCCCTCTTGGCCACTGTCTGACTCCATACCTCAATCTGACCAATCCTTTTTGATCTAGAATCCCAGGTGCCCAGTGATTCTGAATGTTGCCTCTGCTGCACAGATCAAGGCTCCTTGGACATAGCCCACAGTGACCCTCATGTTTCAGTCTTTAGTTCTACACCTCCAGACCCAGTCACTGAGGCAAGGACACCATGCACAGGTCCAGGGAGATACTCACATATATTGCATCTGCCTAGAACCTAGAATACAATGGAAATGGTGACCTCTGCAGTTGAGCAGTGCACAACCCAAATGGCTGTACATGGCCACCCCTCTCCAAGGTGCACATTCTCAACTCCTTCTCTCAACCACATATGACACATGTCCTAGGGCCACAGGTCCAGCCATCGAACTGACCTCTCCTGTAGGACTTCTATCCTAGCAGGATGATGTTCTCTGTGAAGCAGAGGAAACACTCCCTCTTCACTCTCTTCTGGATTGGTGCTCTCCTAGAATTCTGAATACAGTTCTGGCCTACTTTGTGGGAGAAACAGATACACTGAAAAAGAGATTGCTGGGACTTGGGAGATGGTAAGAACCCAGACTCACATTGTCCACATCTGGCTGGGGCCATGAGTCAGCAGATGGCCCAGCAGAACCTCTCAGACCTCAAGTTTACAGAACTGGGATGATCATGATTGTTACTCATGGGATACCCTCATCATTGGCTTAGGCTTGGCCTTTTCTTTTTCTTAATTGAACTGATTGATTGATTGATTAATATAATGAATACCCACGAATCCACCATCTGACCCAGGAACTAGAACATCACCAAAAACTTATATCCTCATCATCTGTCAGAAGCCATCCTGAATTTTGTGTTTACCACTCTCTTGCTTATTTTTGTTTTATTACATATTCATGTGTGCTTACTTAATATATTATTTAGCTTTGTTTGTTTATATTTATTTTTATTTTTCATTTTTTAAAGAGGCTCCACACCCAGTGTGGGGCTCAAACTCACAACCCTGAGATCAAGAGTCACACGCTCTACCGACTGAGCCCTTTGCTTTGCTTATTTTTAAACTTTAATGTACAAATACAGCAGAAGTCTTCAGGGACTTGCTTTTTCACTCAACATTATATTACTAAGTATGGAAAACTGAATGACTGGCTCCAGGCTTTCTCACCTCCCAGATCAGCACCGTGGGTAAACTATTTCCCTGCCCCGAGCCTTTAGGCTTGGCCATGTCATGCTGTAAGATCTAAAAATTCAAGTCCTGTCTTGACCTCTTTAAGCAAAATGGTGCTCACCAACCCACAGACCTCTGGCTGGGGCAGGGCTGCCGGCCAAGTTCAGTCTAGATCAGCCGAGACCAACCAAGCCCCAGCCAAACTAGAGATCCATGAGAATGAAGGATGACTTTCACCATTGGAGACTTGGGGCCATTTGTTACGCAGCATTATCGTGTCCATAGCTAACCATTACATCGAAGTTCGTCATAAGAAGCTGTATGTGGCTTATTCTCATAAGCCATGGTCATGACCACAGCACCAAGGTCACCCTTTTGCTATCATGAACACCACCACCTTGGACACTCTTACAAAGATCTCTTGGTGCACGTGAGCAAGAGTTTCTCTCGGGAATACGGTGAGAAGTAGAAATGCACATTTTCAACTTCACGAGGTAGTGTCACGCTGTTTTTCAAAGTGGCTGTAAGGCTTTTCAGTCTCACTAGCTGGATATGAGACTCTGGTGTATGAGCCCCATCCTCTCCAACACCTGTTGTCAGACTCATGAACTCTGGCCCCATTCAAGGGGTCTACCTGGTGTCTCACAGCATATGGGAGGAATTGTGTTTCCCTGAATAGATATGTTGGGATTCTGCCCCCCCGACACTCCACCCAACCAGACCTCAGATCACGGTCCTATGTGGCGGTAATCTTTATAGAGGTCATCAAGTTAAAATGAGGTGATTAGAACTGGCCTTAGTCCAACATGACAGTGTCTTTATACAAAGGTCAGTCTGCTTACAGACACAGACATAGAAGAAAGACAGTGGGAAGACACAGGGAGAGAGCCATCTGCAAGCCAAGGGACATCTGAGGCTAGCCCAAGCCTAGATCAGATTCTCCCTCCCAGCCCTTAGGAGAAGCTACCCTGGCCTACATAGTGACCATGGACTTCAGGCCTCTGGGGCTGAGAGACAATGACATTGTCTTGTTGAAGTCCCACAGTTTATAGCACTTGTTACAGCAGCTCCCGGAAGCTAATACACACAGCAATCTTAATTGGCTCCTGCCTGATTACTTCGTGAGGCTGAAGCTATCCTCTTGTGTTTATTGGTCTTTTCTTAAACTCGTATATGAAATGCTGTTCTGGTCATTTGGCGATTTTTCTATCGGGTTTTTTCCTTCCCGACTTACAGGAATTCCTTATTGATTCTTGATACCGGTCTCTGCTGGCATTTTCTCCATTGACAGCTTGTGTTTTATTTTCTTTAGAATTTCTTTTTATGGGGGTGCCCTGGGTGGCTCGGTTGGTCGAGAGTCTGGCTTTTGATCTCAGCTCAGGCCATGATCTCAGGGTCGAGGGATGGAGCCCTGCGTCAGGCTCTGTGCTCAGTGGGGAGTCTGCTTGGCCCTCTCCCTCTGCTCTTCCCCCCACCCCCTCTCTCAAATAATAAAATAAAATTTTAAAAAATTAGGATGTCTTTTTATGAATAGAAGTCCTCCATTTTAGTGTAACTAAATTTCCCCGTCTTTTCTTTGGAGGCCGGTGTTTCCTGTGCCTTCTTTACTAGCAGCAGCTAACGCCAACAACCGCTAGTACTACATTTTCTATAATGGGGATAATAAGTAAAAATAGCAAGTGACAAAATACCACACAGGATTCTATTTTGGTGTGTGGCCAGATGCACTGAAACCTGCCCACCTTTCAATAGGCCCGGACTTGGAATAAAAAGCAAACGATTCGAGTTGGGTCTGTCCCTGCAGGGGCAGGTTCATTGTGACTGAGCCGGGCTCCCGCCAGCAGATCCACCCTTCCAAAGCGAGCAAGGCCAAAGCCGCACTGCCAAGGGAAGTATGGTGACCTTGATTTGAAATTGGCCTGTGTTCTTCTGAGAAAGAAATCATGAAAACAGTGCTCGCTTTGGCAAGATGTGCATCACTCTTGTCCTTCTGGGGAAGATCGCATTGCTCCCTCCAACAGGGTCCTGAGCCAGGCCGGGGCGCCCAGCTTCATCCTAAAGAAGGCACCAGAATGGGGTGGGGGTGGGGCAGATGCGGAGGGTCCCAGGTTCGCTATCAGAGTAGCTTAATGGCAACATTCTGTTGGAAGGAAGGACTTGAATTAAAGTCGGCTGGCTCAGTTGGTTGAACGTGGGATTCTTGACCTCAGGGTCCTGAGTTCAAGCCCCACATCGAGCATGGAGCTTACTTTAAAAAAAATAAATAAATAAATTCATATAACGAATGCCCTGAATATCTACACTGTTTGTTTCAGGGAACGGAGGCGGGCCCAGGGGGCCCTGGAGGGAACTGATGGGAGAGCTAAAAATCCACTAAGCCATCACTTGTGCCTTGTCTGGTCTAGAACCAGAGGGTGGGAATTTCCTTCTCCGGAGGGGAGTGGAGGCATATCCAGGAGAGGAAGGCAAGGCCCGGGATGGTCAGATGGAGGGTTCGCCTGGGGAGTAGGGAAGAGGGAAAGCGTGGAAAGAGGGCCCTCCCCTTAAGGAGGACTCCTCCCTACTGACGAAGTCATGGGTTCCAACTTTTCTTCCTCCACACTGTCCTGCCATCCAGAATCCCAGCCTCGGGGGAAGGGGAGAGCACATTCTCCTCTGCCTGTCCCATCTCCCGATCCGCTTACTTGGGGGGACTGTGATAATTAATTTTACGTGTCCTCTGGACTAAGCCATGGTGCCCAGATACTTGGTGAAATCTTATTCTGGATGTCTCTGTAAATGTATATTTTAGATAAGATCAGATCGGTGGACTTTGGGTAAATCAGATGTCCTCCATAATGTGGGTGGGCCTCATCCAATCAGTTGAAGGCCTTAATAGAACAAAAACTTGACCTCCTGTCAGCAGGAAAGAATTCTGCCTTTGGAATCAGACTGTAACTTTCCCCTAGGTCTCCAGCTGCCAGCCTACTCTGCGGATTTAGGACTTAACAACATCCATAATTACATGGGCCCATTCCTAAAATAAATCTCGGTCTCTCTGTCTCTGTCTCCTTCTCTGTCTCTCTCTCTGTAGGAGGAACAGCTGCAGGAATCAGGAGATTGTGGGCTGGCTTGGGGCAGAGAGAGAAGTTAGGTTTTACCCCACCTAGGGAGAGATACAAGGTAGTGAACTCTCCCATTGCTTCCAGAATCAGCCAGGGGAGGAAATGTCAACCCTGGTACACAGAGAGCTCTCAGTTAATATCATCAGAGGAAGGGTGAGTGCGTGAAGGTTGTGGAGGGGTCCCTAGCCCTGGGGCATCGGAGCGGGGGTGTGTACAAGACTGAACTCTCCGAGAGAAAGAGAAAGGCCTTCCCTCTCTCCTAGCCCCACCTCAGACCCCGGCACAGGACTGGGCACACTGGGGATTATATAGCCTCCCAAGGTCATGATCCTGCTCCCACCCGAGCCTGGAGCACAGAGGTGCAACCGACGCCTTACGCTGACCTCGGGCTGCCCACACTGTGGGGAGCCTGCTAGGCGCCCCGAAGAACCAGGGACACTGTTTGAAGTCCCGGCACCTTCTAAGCATGGGGTTTAATAAGCTGGGTGCTACGGGCACCTGGATGAAAGGCGCTATATAAAAACAGGAGATAATTACCAATTAAAGCCATTTTCTTAGAAACAGGAAGATCCCATGTGCCAAGAGTAAACAGTGGGGGCAGGCCCTGCCCGGGCAGAGGACCTGACGGCTGGGAGAGGCATTCTGGGTGGGCTCAGAAGGAGCTGTGAGTCAGAGCGCGGGGTCAAGTGAGGCCAGAGCTCCCTCCTCCTGAACCCCGCAGCTAAGAAATCAGCAGAGAGGCAGCAGCAGGGCCCCCCAGGGCCCTGACCCCGCTGCCCTCCGCTGAGCCTGGCAAGAGTAAAGGAAGAACTGCACCAAGCCCAGATCGTGGGGCTACTTCCTCTCACTTGGGGGCACCCTGACATCCTCTGCAGGACAGGACAGATGGGGAAAGCTGACTCTGGGGCTCCCATTTCAGTCATGTCACAAATATCTTTTGAGCCTGTCCCATGTGACGCTAAGTGCTTGGGCTGTAGCAGTAGACAAGAGACGAACGTGCCTGCTGTCCCAGGGCTAACCGTCCAGCAGCCGAGCCTCACGGGTGGTTATGATGGAGCAGGTGCTGTGTCTGGGACTTTAGCTGGGCTGACTCATCTAACCTTCACCCCAACCCGAGAAAGTTAGGGTCCCCATTTACAAAGGAGACTAAGTGATGTACTTAGGACACCTCACTATTAAACTAGACGCTCCAGGCTGGGAGCTCATAACCTGAGTTCCTGCCCTGCCTGCAGCTGGAGGTTTCTGCAGACCCCCAGCCTCCAGGTGGACCCGAACCCCTTCCCAGCCCACACGTCTCTCCCAGAAGCCCCTCAAAGCCAGACTGGGAAGCCAAGCTCTTCCTCCACAAGCCCAGACTGGCCATATCTCCATTACGGAGAACCATCCACTCTACCTCCCAGCTCCTGGGCGGGAACCAGCTCCCGCCCCCGCCCCTCCCACTCCCTGCTTTCTGTGTGCCCTTCACACACACAGGGTTCAGGCGGTGTGTTTCTCTCTTTTTTTTTCTTCAAAATTTTATTTAAATTCTAGTTAGTTACCATACACTGCAGTGTTGGTTTCAGGAGTGGAATCTGGTGATTCATCACTTACATACAACGCCCAGGGCTCATGGCAGCAAGTTCCCTCCTACATCCCCCTCCCCCATCCAGCCCACCTCCCCTCCCCCCCACTTCCCTCCCTCAACCCTCAGTTTATTATCTAGCGTTAAGAGTCTACTATGGCTTCCCTCCTCTCTCTTTATCCCTCTTCCCATATGTTCATCTGTTTTGTTTCTTAAATTTCACATATGAGTGAAATCATATGGTATTTATCTGTCTCTGGCTTATTTTGCTTAGCATAATATAAGCAAAATATTTGCTCCTTCCACAAAGAGCAAGATTTCATTCTTTTTGATGGCTGAGTAATATTCCATTATACATACATCTTCTTCAGAGGCTGTACATCTTGGAAGGGCCAGTTGGAATCTAGAGTCGGGACCTGCTTCCCAGAGCAGATCCAAGAAGGGCATCAGCTCTGTTTACCACCTGTCATGGTGACCTGGTAACTCGCTTACCACTAGCTGCTGGTTAATTCCTGCCTCCCTGCCCAGTGGGTAAGTTCTTTGCAAACTATAAAATCCCTAACAATGGACGTGGGTATTGAAACACTCAAGGTAGGGACGCCTGGGTGACTCAGTCTGGGAAGCATCTGCCTTCAACTCAGGTCATGATCCCAGGGTCCTGGGATTGAGCTCGACATCAGGCTCCCTGCTCAGCCACTTCTCCCTCTCCTTCTGCTGCTCCCCACTGCACACACACGCTCTCTCTAATAAATAAAATCTTAAAAAGAAAACCCACACACTGGGGTCAAATGTACAGGCATAGTCCAGTTTCCCAAAATCACCTGGCTGCAGTCAACGTTTCACAAAGGAAGCGACCCTACTGCATCTGGCACCTTTCATGTGCCGGCCGCCATGCTGGGGTGACCTCAGCCCTTAGCTGGGGTCATCCCCACCTTATGGGTGAGGGACTTGACCCTCGGGCAATGGGAGTGCTGCAGTGGTGAGAGACAGCTATGTCAGAGATCAGCTCTTTCTTTGATGCCTCCCAAATTAGTTTTTCCATCACTGCATAAAACATAACCACAGATTTCATGACTTGGTGCACATATTTGCCTGTGATGATGGTCTGGACAGCTGACTTCCCTGCTCAGCGGCTCGCAGTCAAGCTATGGGCTGGGCTGTGCTCTCATCTGAAGGTTTGATCGGGGAAGAATCTGTTCTGGAGCTTACTAAGGTATCTGCAGAATTCATCCCAGTTCTCTGTGACTGTGTGACCGAGGGCTTCCGCGGGCTGACCCCTGGAGTTGTATGTAACACATTATAATCATGGGAGTGGCTTCTGAACCCTTTGGCCATATTTTCTTGGTTAGAAGCAAGTTGCAGGTCCGCCCACACTCGAAGGGTATGGATTACACAGAAGCATAAACAACACAAGGCAGAAGTCATCGGATGTCACTTTAGGGTCTGTGACTGATACGCCCCAGGAGGAGCGAAGGGCACATCCAAGCCCAGTGGGGTTGTTGCAGGCCGGGCTTCCAGAAGCGGACACTGAGACTGAGTTTGTGATGCAAGAAGCTTATTAAGGATCTTGCTTATGAATGGTGGGGGGACAAAGCAGGATGGGGCAGGTCTGACAAATCCTCAGTCGTTCCGACAGGATGTGCTCTAACAAGAAGGGCCAATGGAATTCTCCCATGTGGGGCCGAGGAGGCCAGACCTTAGTCCCTTGCCTCGCTTGGTCTCCAGATGTGGATTGCCCCAGGAGACCGTGAGCTCTGGCAGGCAGAGCCTGGTGGCAGCACAGTCTCCCTGGTGCTGGGAGGCACCGCTTTAGCTGGGCCCCAGGAACCTTCCAGAAAGATTGTCTATCCGCTAAAGGCAGAGTTGCTTTTGCTTTTGGAGCTCATCTCTTTCTAAGAAACGCTGCTTTTCTTGGAAAAGCACTAGGTAACCTTCAGGCTCCTGGCTCTCACCCCAATACACACACACCCCCCCCACCCCCAGCAACCTCTCCCAGTGAGACGACATTCGGATCTGAGGCTTTTAAAGAGGCAGAGAGGGTTAAATAGGGTCATAAGGGTGGGGCCCCGATCCAGCGGGACTGGTGTCCTTAAGAGAGGCACAGGCTGGTGGCTCAGAGGAAGCTCCTCAGATAAGAATCCAAGAAAGTGAGAGCTTGTTGTCAGGCCTTAGGTGTGCACTCCGGCAGGAGGTGACCCAGGGCTGTGCACATTGGGATGCGGGACGGGAACTTGGGCTCATCTCATGTCCCAATCTCGAGCTCTATTCCGAAGCTGTAGTCATCAAAACAGGATGGTATGGCATAAAAACAGACATATACACCCCTGGGACAGAATCATGGGCCCCCAAAACAAATAATCACAACACAGAAAGACAACCTGTGGAACAGAAAACAAAACTACTTGCAAACCATATCTCTGACAAGGGGTTAATATCCAAGATATATAAAGAACTCCTACCATACAATAAAAAAAAAAAAAAAGGATCCGATTAATAAGTGCACACAGGAAACGGACAGACATATTTCCTAAGATCTCTAAAAGGCCAGTAGGTCCGTGAGAAGGCGCCTGTCAGCCCTAATCATCAGGCAACGCAAACCAAACCCACAAAGAGATCTCACCTCGCCCCTGTTGGAATGGCTGGCCTCCAGAAGACAAGGAATTAGAAACGCCCGCCAGGAGGTGGGGGAAACAGGGCCTTGCTCGCTGCTGGTGGGAGTGTAAGTTGGTGCAGCCACTGTGGAAAACAGTACGGCAGTTCCTCCGAAAATTAAACATAGAAATACCATATGATCCAGCAATTCCACTTCTGGGAATATATCCGAAGGCAATGAAAACACGGTGCCAGAGAGATATCTGTGCCCATATGTTCGTAGCAACATTATTTACAATAACCAAGACACGGCAATGCCCAAAGTGTCCACCGACAGATGAGTTAAGAAAACGTGGTGTGTATAAATCCATAGGCGATGGAATATTATTCAGCAACTTGAAAAAAAAAAAAAAAGGAAAGAAAGAAGAAAAGGAAGGGACATCCTGCTGTCTGTGACCACATAGATGGACCCCGAGGGCATCGCGTTAAGCGAAGTAAGTCAAACAGAGCAAGATATTTATTTACTTGACAGACAGAGATTACAGAGAGAGAGAGAGAGAGGAGGAAGCAGGCTCCCCTCTGAGCAGAGAGCCCGATGTGGGGCTCGATCCCAGGACCCTGGGACCATGACCTGAGCCGAAGGCAGAGGTTTAACCCACTGAGCCACCCAGATGCCCCCAGACAGAGCAAGAGAAACACCGTATGATCTCTCTTGTATCTAGAATTTGAAATAAAAACAAAATCCCCCCAAAACCAAACTCCTATTAAAAGAGATTAGGAAAAAGAAAAAAAAAGAAGAAGCAAAAAAAAGAAAAAGAAACAGACGCTTTGTTATAAGCCAGTTACAATAAAGTTGGTTTGGAAAAAAAAAAAATCCTGGGGGAGGGATGGGTGGTCTCACCTGGGCTCTGGGTACCCCCACTCCTGCCCCACCCAGAGCCTGGGCCTAGAAGTTTTCTCCAGTAGCTGACTTTTTCCCTTCCATTCTCTGGCTAGCATGTCTGCTTTCAGTAAACCGCTGTGGCCTCCCAGGGCTGCCATGAAGGCAGCAGAAGGAAGCGTGAGGGGGGCCAGCAAGCAGCCCAGCTCCCCAGACCAAGGGGTTTCCCAGGATGGGCTTAATGAGCTGGTGGCCTGTTGTGGCCGGTTGGGCTGGCTTAGGGGTGTTGATGGCCAAGGTCCACAGGGTGGGCACAGGGAGGTCACTGCTACAGCTAGAGGTGAGCACACTTTGGGGAGCGCCCCCCCGCCGAAGTCTCCTAAACACTTCGGAGAAGCTCTCTCCCCTCCCTTTGCTGGAACCCTCTTCCTCCTCCTGTTCCCCGACAGGACCTGAGTCTTGGGAACACCGAAGGGACCCCACTGGGAAGTGGCAGGGTTGGGCTTCCTGGCCAGGCAGTCTCATCCTGCAGGTACACCGGCAGGCCCTGCCCACCTTGCCTATCTGACCAGGACCACAAGCAGGCAATAGACAGCATCATCAGCACCCCCTACCGTCACCTGCCACTCCTCTGGGGACCAGTGTTTGCCCTCAGAGCTGGGGACGCGAAGAATCCCACACCCCTCTCGGCTCAGGAAGCCCCACTCCAATGGGCACTGAAGCCGCTGTGAGAGAGGCCAGGCCGGGGGCTTTGCAACAACCTCGGCTTAGGGAGGGTGGGCCACGACCTGCCGGTGGGCTACCCCATGCCCATTCTGCTCTCCTTCTCTCCTGCAGAGGCCTGACTCCATGCCTAGCCAAGATGCCATGTTTCTGTCTCTCTTGAAGATCGAGAGAATCATGTGACCAAATTCTTGCCCAAGACAGGTGAAAGGCATTGAGTGCTGTTTCTAGGAACGCAACTACGGGGGGAGGCACAGGCTCAGACGCACTTCCCCCTTCCCTCTTTGTGCCCCCGAGGATATAGTCACGATGGCTGGAGCGGTAGCAGCTATCTCGAGTCCAGAAGGGGACACTCTTATGAAGGATGGTGAAAAGGACAGAGGGAAACTGCTACCTTAAGAACATCATGGCGTTCCAGCACCAGCCACAAACGTCCTGTTCGTCACACACGAAACCCCTTGTATAAGCCACATTTGGAGGACAGGATCTGTTACTCTCTTACTGCAAACACCGTCCCTAACTGGTACAAAATGCTTCTTGCGAAAGGTAATGCCAGTGACTCATGCTGAAGGAAGCAGGTCAGGGACAGACTGAGCTCAGGTAACACCAGCACCTTTCCTGCCACAAAACAGCTTTCGGCTGGTTGTCCATGGATGTCCTCATGAGATCCCCTGAGTGGGAGACAGGGCTGGGTTTCCCATCCCTTTGTGGGTCTGAGGAACCCAGGCTTCCTGCCTCCACCCAGCTCTCCCGCCACCCCACGACTCCAGGCCCAACCTCGCCCCAGCACCCCCTGTCCCTGCCCCGCAGGGACCTATCTGCAGCCTCAAGCCAACGCCAGCTCTGAGCCTGGGAGTCGCCGGGCCCTGCTTCCCGGCACGCGTGTTCCCACAGCCTTGTTTACAGTTGCTGAACTACTTTCGTCAAATTAATTAAATACATGCTAAATCCTCTCCAATTTGTTGTGCGATAAATTAAAGATGCTGAGATTGTGAAATGCACAACAAAACCTGTTTATTCTGATAAGAGCCCACATGACAGGCCGAGTCAAACGTCAGACGGGCCAGAGGCTGCTTCTGCCATGGCTTCATCGGAGAGGGGCTCCTCGGTGGCCAGTGTCTCCTCAGCCCCTCGCAGCTAGCTGAAATGGCGACTCGAGGCACAGAGGGAGGGGACAGACCCCAGGTCATTGGAGAAGGTGATGCACGGCGGCCAGGACTGCAAAATAGAGAGTCCTTCCCCAGCATCTCCGGCTGGGTGTCCCCCTGCTCCCCAGGGGCCCACGCATGTGGGAATAGTGACAGCTCCCATCGGTGTCTCTATGCACACCTCTTCTAGCTCTAGCTTCCTGTCCCAAGGAACAGCTTTGGCAGAACCAGTCACCACGGGCCGGACCCACACCCAGAAACTCTCTGGGGTCCAGGACACACACCGCCGCCCTACAACTAGAATCCTAGAGTCCGCCTCACTCTTTCCCTGCTCTGGGCCAAGTGTGCCCCGTGGGTCCATGTCAACACGGCAGGTCACCTGTGAGAGTCCCTTTCATCCATCCCCTTCCCTGTAGCTGTCTGGGAGAAAGAGGGCAGGGGCATTCCGGCTGGAGAAACTGAGGCACAGAAGACTCATGTCCATCAGCCGGTGGCCCAAACCCCCACTTCCCCGAGCACACATGGGTCACTCGGCACACCCCTAGCTATGTTTTGTTATTCCCATTTTGTGGATGAGGAAGCAGACCCGGAGAAGAAAGGACACCTGCCCGGCTCCAAGTGAGGAAAGACAGAGAGATAAGTTCAGACCCAGAAAAGCCTGAGCTCCTGGTGCCTAAAGCCCCACTCCCTGTGCCAGTGCACCCTGGTCACCACCTTCACACGCCTAACCCTGTGCTCTGGGCATCTTGGGGCTGCTGTCGGTGGGGAAGAAGATGAGGACACACTGGGTGAACTCCAGGCTGGCCCCTCCTGCCAGGGAGGGTGCTGCCAAGGGAACACGTGAGCAGAGGGGGCATTGAAGCTAAGGTTTTGAGGGATGAGTAGAAGTTTTCCAGAGATGGGAGGCTGGGGGGGGGGCGGAGTGGTGAGGGGGATTCAGATGGCCTGTGGGCAGGATACTCACTGCCTTTGCTTCTCATTTTTTCTAGAAAGATCCCTGGTTGGACATTTTTTCTAGAAAGATCCCTGGTTGGGGGGGGGGGTGAGGAGAGCCTGGCGGGGAAAGATCTAGTGTGATTGGCGTAGGACCCAGGACAAGGAAACGGCAGGGACTTGTCTGTGAAGGTGGTGAGCGCCGGACCCCGCCCCAGAGAAGGGTCTTGGTCCCTGTGCATGGCTGAGAGCCCCAGATGGGAAGCCATCACTGGGTCCAGCCGCAAGAGCTAGACCAGAAGTAGAAAACCAGAAGTCTCAGATAAAATCGTGCAGAGAAGAGGTGAGAGAGGCCCGGATGGGGTGAGCCTTAGTAGGAAGGGCATTGACTGAGGGTCAGTCATGAGCTAGGGCCAACAGGATGCGGCCTGTGGCCGAGCAGAGGAGGGAGCGAGGCAGAAAGGCATGGGGACACCCCCTCTTGCTCTGATGTGGGTAACAGGGTGTCTACCGTTTGGGCTCAATCCGGGAAGCAGAACCACCGTGAGCTTTATAGCACAGGCGTTACTGGCCTTAACGCCCCTGGGGAGGGTCTGGGAAGTAAAGGTCCAAAGAGAGGAGTTTTATGGGGACTGGGGGGAACGTCCCCAGCCAGCCCTCTTGAGGCAGAGGTACAGGTGGGAACACGCAGAGAAATCGAGAAGTCAGGCAAGTGGGGCTGTTGGAGTGGGAGCCCGGGCCGGGAGCGGACATGGACAGGAGTCTAGGGGAAGGCTGCCCGGTCTTCGTCACCTCCCTGCTGGGCGATCTCATCAAGCCTCTGGTGGAAGCACTGGGTCCCCGTGAGTCAGCGGGGCCAGCAGTCTGGGGAGAGCCGGCCGTGGATCGGGAAGCGGACACACACAGAGAGAGCAAGAGGACAGAGTGGCACCTGCTGGCACTTCCGCGTCTGTGCCTCCCGTCTCCAGCCGTGGTGTGGCCCCCGCCAACCCCAGCACAGATTCTCTTTTCGGCTAACGTTAACTCAGACGCATCGAGGGGAGGGGGTTCTAGGAAGCAAGTTTCCTGCCAGGCCACTTGGCCCAGCACAAACCACCAGGGAGGGGAGATAGGGCCACTTGCTGAGACAGGACACCCAGGGCATAGCGGGGAGGGGTGGGGCGGTAAGGGGGCGGTGGAGGGGTAGGTCCAAGGTCATGGGGGCGGTTTGTGTCTGTGCACCGCTCAGATGCACTTGGCAAAGACATTGGTGGGAGCCGCACCCTTGACCCCGGCAGGAAGCTGCTGCTGCTACCTGGAGGAGGGGGCTCCACCCCGGAGGGCAGGGGGAGGCCAAGGCAGGGGTGCTGAAATGCACAGAAGCCAGCTTCCTGCTGGAGGCAGAGCTCCTTCCCAGAGCACAAGCTGCTGTGGGAGGTGAGGAGCTCCCAATGGCCAGAGAAGGGCGATGCTTGGGGGGGTCTGGCGTCTGGGCGGGTCTGGGCGGCCGTTCATCTACCTGCCCCTCCCGGGGCTGTGAGTCAACCAGAAGAGAAGGCCTCCGAGCACGGGCAGTGGGGCTCCCCCCCAGCCCTCCCTCACCCTTCTCCCTGCTCACTTCTTTTTGGAACCAGCTTGGGTATTTAGAAGATTAATTTCATGTTTGTGCAAAGCAGGGGATTAGGAGGGGAGAAGAGTGAAGTTCTCTGTAGGTTGTTAAGGAAACATCATCTAAAAAAAGATTCTGGCAAAATTACTGTGGATACCAGTTAGAGCCGAGTGCGCTGCTCACCTCCAACAACCCAGGGCTTTTAGCTGGTAACTTGCTGCCATTCCCTGCAGTCTCAAAACCCTCGCGTTCTGGGATGTTTCAAGACAGAGCATGGTGGGGGTGCCTCCTCCTCCAGAGCAAGAAGGTTGGGGGGACGTCCCACTACCACCCCTGTCCAGCCAGGGTCTGGGCTCCAGACCTCACGCAGAACTGGCTGCATGGGGATTCCTGGCTCGTCTCCTGCATTACTGTTCAGCACTCCTGGGGGCTCAGAGAGGGCACAGGCTCACCCCAGCACACACAGCAAGCTGCTGACCCCAGTCCAAAGCTCACGAGCTCCTCCTCTGAGCTACCACTTGCACAAGAGATAGGCACGGCCCCTGCCACCCGCGTCCAATGCTTTTTTTTTTTTTTCCTGGCAACAGCTTTTTTGAGATTTAATTCACATACCACATAACCCACCCACTCCCAGCGTACAACTCAAGGGCTTTACGGACGTTCACAGAGTCATGCAGCTGTCACCACGTTCAACTGGAGGACATGTCCATGTCCCCAAAAGGAAACCGTGGACTTTGCAGTAGGCACCCCCAATCTGCCTTCCCACGGCCCCCGGCAGCCGTGAACTGGCTGTCTCTGAGGATGTGCTTATTCCAAGCACTCCGTATATGGGATCCTACGCTCCGGGCTGCTCTCCACTGGCATGGCGTCTGGAGGTCCCTCCACGCAGCATGTGTCAGTCTGTCCCTCCTTTCTATGGCTGACTAATATCCCGTCGTCCACACCTGCCGTATTTTGTTTGTCCCTTCAGACACAGACAGACATTTGGGTTATTTTGCCCTTTTGACTACTGTGGAAAGTGCTGTGGCGGACACAGGTGTGCAGGGTTTTGAGTAGGCAATATGTTTCCACGCCCCTCGGGGGCTTTTGAAGAGAAGAAATGAGCCGATGGCAAAGCGTTCAAAAGGAACCTGAGGCTGGGTGAGAAGAGGGGGCAGGAAAGATCACAAAGGGTGGGGTGGTCTTGGCAGGCTTCCTGGAGGAGGCAGCTCTGCACTGGGGGTTTGAAGGGCAGATAGGAAGGGAAGAGACAGAGGGGCTGGGAGAAGCGTTCCTGGTGGGAGAAGCAGCCTGAACAGAAGCAAGGCGGGGAGGCCACGGGGGTCCCATCCTGGCACCTTGGCGTCTTCTGAAACAGCCGTGGACCCAAAACTGTGGGAAGTGGGAGGTGGGAGATCCTCTCCGCTCTGTGGACCAGAGGCATCAGCACTTGGGACTTGTTAGAAATTGCACGTTCTTGGGCACGGCCCTGATCTGCTGAATCAGAAGTACTGGGGAATCAGCCACCCGTGTTTATGGAGCCTGGGGCGGTGGGGGGACAGGGGGACAGGGGCACAGGATGGATGCGCTCTCAGCGTGAGAGTCATTGGCCCTGCTGTAGATGCCCTGGGCTGAAGGCAGACACCCCTCCCCTCCTTCCCTTTCTCTGAAATGCGGGGAGGGAGCTGGAGGGGTGTGGCCAAAGGCAGGAGAGGCCAGTGCTTGGTGACAGTAGATATCACAGAGATGGTGTTCCCCAAGCCACTCCCTTGTCTCCCGGGGCACACGACTAAGTTTCCCAGTGTTCCTTGCCATTAGGTGCCGTCCTCTGGCCAACCCACGCGACAGGCGGTCATGCGCACACTTCAAATCACCCCCGTGCCATCCACTAGGCTCTTTCTCTTTCTGTGGGCCGAAGGTCAACACCCAGGCTGACCTTGGGGGTGTCCAGCGGAAGATAGCGGAGCCGCCATGAACCCACGAAGGAGGTGTTGGGAGAATCCGGGAACGTGCGGCTTTTCAGGGTTTGAAAAACCCATTATTTCTGGCTTTCAACTTTACAGGTGTTATACGAAATGTGCCCTGAAATTAAAGGTCTCCGAGGAGGCAGACCTAATTCAGGGGTTAGAGGGTCGTCTTCACAAAAACTCCGATTAACAGCCCCAGGGGAGTTCAATTAAAAAAAGAAAAAAGAAGAAGGAAAGTCCATGGTTTAATACTGGGAATTCCAGAAGGAGAACATAGAATAGGGAGGGAATGAATTATCAAAGACCCCCCCCAGGAGAGGTTTCCAGAACAGAAAGGCCACAAGGCTTTAGCTCGGATGGGGCTGAGCGACCAGGACAGTGAATGATTCCAAACCGAAGACACGGAGACACATCACAGTGACACCTCGGTAGGGACAACCCGTGGTCAACAGAGGGTCCTTAACATTTCTGATGGGCAGAGGCGGAAACGAATCTCACGCAGAAAAACTATGAACCAGCCAGCCATGGAACTCCTGTTCACAGCACCGTCTACCATAAGACCATAATGCAGCAACACCTTCCCTTCTGAAAGGAAATGATTTTTACCCTAAAATTCTAGACCCAGGCAAACCAGCAATCAAACCAGAGGACCAGATCGTTTTTTTTTTTTACTGGGCATGTGAAGTCTCAGCTAGCTTGTCACTTCTCCACTCTTCCTGCCCACCCACGCCTCCCACCAAGAGGGAAAAAGCAAACCAAGAAAGAGGAAGAAATGGATTGTAGGGCAACAGTGGTTCCAGCCCTAGGGGACAATGAAGGAAAGTTCTAGAAGGACAGTGTCCCGGTCTGCAGAGGAGTGTACATAATCACAACAGTGGAAGTGCTTTAGTCGTGGCCTTCATAACTAGCCTCGAGACAAGGCAGAGAAGACTTAATTCAGGTTGAAGAGTGCAAATATTTTCAACCACGAGGGCAGAAAGTGGAAACGGACACACGGGGGCGGTAGGGAGGGGAGAGGGGGGAAGGGAACGGGCACAAATGGGGGAGGGGTCCACAGCCTTATTGTGGGCAGCGGGCTGTCGGTGATTGAGAATTAATAATTATAAGTGGGATAAATAACTGGGGGGGGGGGCTGAAGGGGGCAGACATGAGGTCTCAGATCTTGGAACAAGGAGTCGTCTGATAGCTACAATTGATAAAGCAAGAAATCCCAGCATGGGAGACCCCTGCCATCCTTACTGGCCGCTGGGCATCTGGGCTCCTCTCCCGTGTTTGGGGAATCCTCCTTCCCCCATCCAAAGAAACAGGGAAATGCCAAATCCTCTTTCCCAGCCTCCCTCAGGGTCAGGGTCAGGTTCGGCCCCGGCTGGGCTCAGCCAGTTGGATGCACTCGGTCAAACTGTGGTTCAAAAGCCATGGGATGGACAAGCAGATGCCTGGCAGGTTCTGTTCTGGGATGCCGGTTGTGGGGCGGGGGAGGGGAACCGCCCTCAGCTTCTAGAAGTGGCAGGGAGCACAGAGCAGGGCCCAGGGAGCTCCAGCCTCCTATTGATTTTATGGACCTCCCAATATGTTTCTAATAAGTGCTCTCTCTACTTAAATTACCCAGGATTTGTTTCTAGTGCCTACAACTCACCCTGCTGATAATACAAGTGGTTACGAGCTTGTACTCAGAGATGGGAAGGTAATCTCCAGGTGGAAAGAAGGACAAAGTAGTTGCCGGAGTGGGGTAACGGGGGGTGGGGGGGGGCGCCTGGGTGGGGGTGGGGGAGGGACAGGGCTCCTCTGCTTTTCCTTTTCTAAGCGTTTCTCTGTGATGTTTTTCCTTAACCCATATGCATTCATTAATATGATTTTTATATATATGTACAAATATATATTTTTTAAATTTTACAGGTCAAGTTCTAGGTGCTGATAAGACTTAGGTTGCGACAGTGGGGGGAAGTGGCTGAGGGGTGCAGACAGGAAGCGCTGGCCGGGTGTAGCACAGGTGACTCACAGGCATGCAGGCGGTCAGCCTGGTGGCTCGAGAGAAAGCCTGGGGGGGGGTGCAGGGGGGGAGCTGATGTCTTCACTGCCTGCTGGGTGATGGGGGTAGATAAAATGAGCCTCCAGGGGTCCTCAGAGCAACTACTGCTGCAGCCTGGGGAGACCGGGCTCTGAACTTGGTCCACTGCCCCAGCTCATTGCCCGGCCTACCTGCTGGCCTATCTCATCTCACGTCACCCCAATTCTGACATAAGCAACATTCCCTGGCCTCACAATGCCCCACTCTGGGATGTGCTTAGGTGGGAGCGAGTTTGCTGTTCAGACAGGTCAGCAGCGATGGAGGGAATGAATGGAGAAGCTAAATACATCCCCCCAGAAGGAGAAGACTTGGCATGGGAGGAGGGCTGCCGGTGGCAAACAGCATATCCAAAGAAGAGAGGTAGACTGTCTGTGGGCGGGGACCCCCCTGTGGCTGAGCCATCGGCAGTGGGTGGATGCCAAAGGCGGTCGGACTTGGGTTCAGATAAGTCCACTTGGAGGAGTGAGTGCCCTGTCAAGAGAGGTATGTAAGCAAGCAGAGACCACGTCTTCACCCAGGACTCCTGCATGGGATGAGCATCTCCCCCAGTGCCGAAACTCTACGAGAAGGACAAGCAGAAGAAGAGCAAGGGGAGGGAGGGAAGAGCGAAACGGGGCCCAAAGCAGGAGAGGAGATGGGACCACAGCAGCTCAAGATGGAAACCTGCCTTTATTTGCGAGGAATCTGTTTCAGCAAATGAGAGACAGTGATGATGCTCAGACTGTCTCCTGAAATGAATACCATCTGCAAAAAAAAAAAAAAAAAAAAAAAAAAGTCCAAATTCAACAGGACCAAAAAAAATTTTTTTCCCACTAATGAACTAAGCCAAGTTTTGTGCCTGTCTTGATGGCATCTTTTCAGAAAGCAGCTCTTTATGGCCGAGAGCTGGGTCACCCTTCTGGCCGGATGAAGGAGAGGTTCCCCAACTGAGGCTCTTTGTAAAATGATGCTTATTGTGAAATACATTGTTCCGAATTTCAGGTTAATTACTCCCTTGCTTTTCCTTCAAGCCACCCACATTCGAATCCCTAAATGACACATTGTTTCCTCTGCTTGTCTGTGACCTTAAGATAAATGGACTCGAACTGCATACATTCCTCTGCGACTTTCTTCTTTTGCTAAGTATCTTTTGGAGGTTCATTTGCATTGATGAGTGTAGCTGTATTTAATTTGTTTTTATTCTCAGTGGTATTCTATCCAGTGAATATGGATATTTTTCGATTGACTTGGGGATTGAGAAGTTTTTCTGTTTAAATTTCCAAATGTAGACTGTCTTTATTGATTTACCATCGATTTCTAAATTAATTTCACTGTGGTCCTAAAATATGGTCTTCGGATACACATCCTTTGAAAGTTGTGGAGGCTAGCTTTATGAACGAACGTGATCATTTTTCATAAATGTTTCTGGCTCTTGGGAAAAAAATAAATTTTTTCCTGTTGCTGAGTACAATGTTCTCTGTATATCTGCTCGATCAAGTTTGTGATATTTACTATTAAATCTTTTAAGTACTGTCTTATTTTTATCCACTTGATTTATAAGTTATTGTAATCAGTCCTATTCTAACATTGGACTTTCGCATTTCCTTTTATATCTGTCAATTCTTGCTTTAAACGTTTTGGGCTGAGTGATTAATTTATAAAAGAAGCAAATTGTCTATCTTCCTGTTGAAGTAAATCTTTTTTATTTCTTCTTTGCCCTCTTAATCTCTGGTAATGCTTTTGGCCTGAATTGAAGCCTTTTTTCCCCCCTGACATTAATACAGCTATCCCATTTTTCTTTTTTTCATTTTCCTAGAACATATCACTCTATCCTTTGATTTTCAATCTTTCCGTGTCCTTATGTTTTTTTTTTTTTCTGTATCCCTTATAAATAGCATATGGTTGGATTCTATTTTAATGTTCTTTGACACTCTTTGTTTTGTAACTAGAGAGTTTAAGTCCATTTACGTTTTAGGGATTGGTGATCAATTTGAAAGGTTTTTTGTTTTTTGGGGTTTTTTTGGGGGGGGTTATTTGGGGCACCTGGGTGGCTCAGTCATTAGGTGTCTGCCTTCAGCTGAAGTCATGATCCCAGGGTCCTGGCATCGAGCCCCGCATCAGGCTCCTGGCTCTACAGGAAGCCTGCTTCTCTCTCCCTGACTCGCCCTGCTTGTGTTTCCTCACTGGCTGTTTCTCTGTCAAATAAATAAAACCTTTTTTTTTAAAATTTACTTATTTATTTGTGTATTTATTTGAGAGAGAGAGAGCATGAGCAGGGTCGGGGGCGGGCAGAAGGGAAAGGAGAAGCAGACTCCCCACTGAGCAGGGAGCCAAAGGCAGACACTTAACCGACTGAGCCACCCAGGTACCCAGAAGGTTCTATTTTTTTATTTTTAAAAAGATGAAGTGAGGGATGCCTGGGTGGTGTAGTCAGCTGCATGACCGACTCTTGTTTTCGGCTCAGGCTGTGATCTCAGGGTCGTGAGACTGAGCCCCACGTGGGTCTCCGGGCTCAGCGCAGAGTCTGCTTAAGACGCTCTCCTTCTCCTTCTCTCCCGCCAAATAAAACAATTAATTTTTTTAAAAAAGGATGAAATTAAGTCCAGAGTGTTAAGTGGCTTGCCTGGGGTTCCCCAGCTGGCAGGTGGCAGACTTGAGACTCAAACCCAAGCAAGCAGTCCCAGGGCTGGAGCTTGTGCTACCCTGCATGGCCCCCGCGGTCTCCAGTCCCCCGGGATCTAAGGACAAGAGCTGAAACAAGCAAGCAAACACAGCCTTGCTCAACCTTTGCAGGGAACAGGTGCGCTGGGCAAATAAAGTTTTCCACCACGGTGCAAATATCCACGGATGGCAGGGACAGCACCATGAGCATGGGTTACAGATCCATTTCAGCGAGCTGAATTCATAAATATGGCATCCACAAATAAGAAGCCTGACAGAATCTTCTTTTATTCTCTGCCACAAAATGACTCAATCATTATTTGCCTGGTTCTTTAAGTGCCTATCGGGGAGTGACCGTGCTTGAGCAAAACGGTGTCCGTCTCTGTGTTTCAGGATCTTCATCTAGAAGATAGAATAATACGAGTTCAAAGAACCACATGGGACCATGGACAAGTGCTCTGCAAATAAGGAAGGGGTTGCTGCTTCTTGCATCCTTGTAACGGTGCTGAGCCCACAGGGCAGGGACAGCCTGGTTCCATGCACCATTTCCAGTTACTCCCACAGAACAGAAGGTTGTGTCACCAGTCAACGTCCCGGGGACTGTCTGACCGCGTTCCACTTCTCTCGTTGGTCATTTCTTAAACTCCGACTCAACATTGATGAGGAGTCCAACACAGAGGGGATGCCTGGCGGCAGGAGGGTCAGAGCTGAGCTAAAGAGACCATCCAGGACATGGTACAGGGTACCAGGCTCGTTTCACAGAGCACACAGACCTCTTGGCCAGAGGCTACTGGGGGGCCCGGAGAGGAGCCCCCGGCTGGAGGTAGCCACTGGCATTTCAGTCTTGCCTCTGACACCTCCCACCACGTGACCTCCAGCAAGACACTTGCTCCTCTGAACCCACTTCCGGAGGGATGAGATGAAACGACACGCACCAGATCTCACAGGCCATCCTCCTCTGCATTATCTGGTCTTCCCATCAGCTTTTGCGACAGCTGGCCTCTCTCTGCCTAGAAGCACGTTCTCTGCTTGTCCCCCGGGACCCTGTACCCTCCTCAGCAGCTCCCAAGGGGGCAGCATAGACAGGCTCTCCCTGGGCACCTCAGTGTTGTGTGGGTGGACAGCCTATTCTTTGAGCTCCTCCTGGGTAACTGGGGTGGACAGGTGACTCCCTTCGTTTCTGTGGCCAAGTCTTAACCTTTGCACAATGTTTGGAGGTCTGGATCTGACATTGGATTGGAATTCCTGTGCAGAGCAAGAATTCACATGGGCCAGCCCCTTAAAACGGGTCTCACTGGTAGTGACTGGATAGGAAATGTCCCGGGGCTACCCAGGAATTCCAGAACATTCCATACGGTGACATTGGGTAGGGGCTTGTTGCCCTGCCTTTTGCCCAGAGTCCTGCCTCACACCCATTTCACAGCTGAGGAGACTGAGACACGCCAAGTATAACTTGCCCAACATCCCATGGTATGAATCCACCACAGAACAGGGTCCAGGCGGTCTGGCTCCAGAGCCCGCCCCCGTTATCCCAGGTATCAACCACAAAACTCTCTTCAGCCTGTCCCTCCTGCATCCAGATCTTCAGGAATTCAGCTCCTGCCTTGCCCATTCCAGTCCCGAAGGCCTCAGATCACCCTCTGAATGTCCGGGCGAAGGTGCTGGAGACCGAGAAGAAATTGCATTGGTCTCTGGGGCCCTGGGCGGCTCAGTCAAGCCAGTGGCTGCCTTTGGCTCAGGTCATGATCCCAGGCTCCCCCGACGGAGCCCCACATCCGGCTCCCTGCTCTGCGGAGGGTCTGCTTCTCCCTCTGCTCCTGCCCCCACTTGTGCACGCACACACTCTTTTGAAAAATAAATTAAAATTAAAATTTTTTTAAAAATTACATTTGTCTGAAGCAGCCCTAGAGACTGTTTGGGAAAGGGGAGGGTTCAGACCCGCCCCCACCCCCCGCCCTGGCCTTGACAGAGCCCTCTATTGGGTTCGTGTGCTTTCCTGGTAAGATTCCCTTTGAAACAAGGGTTGCTGAGGCAGGAAACGAACAAACCAAAAGCTTTGAAAACCAAAGGGCTCAAATTCACTGGTTTTGAAACTTGAACGTGCTGAGAATCTTCAGGTCCGCGTTAACTTTCATATGCACAGGACTTGGGTACGGGCTACATAGGAGGCCCCGGAGATGGTGGGGGGCTAGTCGCAGACCCAAGTGGGGAGAACAGTTTCTTTCTTAATAGACCTTGTGGCAGGTGGCCCCTGGATTCTGAGGGGCTCCCCATCCTGGCCCTGCCTGCAAACACCCCATCTGAGCCCATCACCCCCCCACACTTGGGCCTAGGAGCGCTGGGGCAGACACTATCCCCTAGGAGCTCACCGTTGCCCGCTTTGACCAGCCCGGCTCTGAGCTCTCTGCAAATACTCCTCATTAGGGACCAGAAAGCTTAGGGGTGGGGGGCGGCGGGCGGGGGGGAGGCCCCACCAGTTCCCCGGGGCCTAGCAGGGGCCGAGAGAGTCTGTAACGGCAGCCAGCCCCAACTGCCTTCCAGCAATCCATCATTATCCCTTCCCTGGCCCGGTAATTCCATTGTTAATTAAAATCCTACAGCCTTTAATAACACGGCTCATAATTGCTGTTTTTACCAGTCCTGGATTGGCTGTGCGGGCTTTGGGGGGACCTGGGGCTGGGTTTCCCGGGCTTTGCCTTGATGAAGCTCATGGCTCTATATTTACCCACTTGCCCTCAGCCACGAGCCCCGCAGTGGGCTTCACAGTGGGGCGAAGGGGCCCAGCGTCCCCCAGCCTGGGGGCCACCCCCCGCACCCCACGACATCTCCAAGGAAGGAGGCAGGCTCTCCACCATTCCCAGAGGTGCAACCCTCGGCAACACAGGCTGGATGAGCGAAGGAGGTCTGGCTTCTGCATACACCACTGGCTGGTGGAGGCCTCCCGCTGCTCTTGTCTGCAGGGGGCCACGCTCTTTTACACCCACATCTCCCCCGATGCTCCCCCAGCGCCCGAGCCGCCCACTGTGCAAGTGAGGAAGCTGGAGATCAGAGTGGGCGGAGGAGCTCCCAAGGCTACACAGCAGGCAGACAGCAGAGCCAGCACGAGAGCTCCCCAGGCTCCCCACCACCCAGGCCAGACCCCTTCCTGGGGCAACCCTGTGCCCGTGAGGGCTGAGTGTGGGTCTCTGAAGGCCCAGCCCCCACCCTGAGGTCTGGCCGTGAGGCCAGCTCTCCCGCTGGCCCCCACTGCTGTCCTTCCCTTCCAGGTACTAATCCCAGGAGCATCCCATCAACCGTCCTGCACCCAAGTCTCTATCCAGAGCCTGCCTTCTGGGGACCTGACCTTCTACAGCCGCCCTGTCCTTTGGGATTCCGGCTCCTGCTCCCTTCACTGCCCAACCCCCGTCCACCCCAGAGACCCCAGATCCCCCCCACACCGCTGCCCACACCCAAGCTCCTTAACCAGCCCATGCATCTGGTTCTCTGCTCCTTCGGAATGGACAATACAGTCCACTCCGGCCAAAAATAACCGCAGGTACCCCCAGCTGAACTCGGGAGGCCAAGGACCCCTTCAGTGTCCTTTTCACCTCTGAGGCTGGCTGTGTCAAGCTCATTTTTAGGGCTTGGCTCCTAGCTGCCTGGGCCAGCCTCCTAAAAGACTCCCCACCCCCACCCTCGCTGCAGGCTTTGTGAGAACATCTGAGTCCCTGAAGTCCCTGGGCCTCGGTGATGCCTCACAGGGAGAAACATGGTCAGAGAAGCCATTCACGCCATCACTCACTCACTCAACAAATATGCTTTGAGTACCCCCCTGTGCCAGGCACTGTGTTGGGTGCCGGGGCCACCTCGATGAAGAAGATTCACCAAGTCCCTATCCTCACGGAACGAAAATGCTATGGGGGGAGGCACAAAATAGGCGAGATACAGAAGGAAAATAAATGTAATAAATATGCAATAGATATGTAAAGATACAGAAGTAAAATAAATATATAATAGGTTAGACGGCGGTAGGTGCTTAGGCGGGGAAAAGGACAAGAGGTGTCTGGGGTGCGGCGGGGGGGATCGTTGAGGCAGGATGATGGCCAGGGAAGGGCTCCCCTCCTCCCCGGGAAGGTGACAATGACAAACACGTGCAGGTCCCAGCCGCGAACCCTAGGGCGGGGAGAGAGCCCTTGTCCTGGGCTCCTGGACCCCACCAACCCCAGGAGGTAGCCAAATCCGTAAGAAAGATTCGGTGGGAGTCAGAAAGGCGCATTCTGCCCGGGGCTGGTGGGCAGCCGGGATGAGGTTACGCAGTACTGGACAGTGGTTTACAAATTCACGAGGACGAACACGGCACACGTGGGGCAGCAGGCAGGATCCCGTTCCAAGATCCCGAAGTCAGGCGGACGCGATCACCCCTTTCTTCCTCCACAAGGAAGGTGAAATTCAAGAAGTACATCGCCCAAGTGGCGCAGTGGGGGTTCAGACCTGCATCTTACCCACTCCCAAGGGGCATCTTCTGTCCAAGAGACAGCCCTCCCCGGGGGGATGCACCCGGCCCAGGGCTCCGCCAAGGGCCCGACAAATCAACCTGCCTTGCTTGGTGCCAATGGGCGAAGGATCCAAAGACCCAAGGAGAGTTTTGCTCAGAGTTATGGCCAGAAGGGGAGGCCCATCAATGGCCAGCAGGGTCCCTGGTCCCTCCCGGCTTTGTGTCTGTCTCGTCGAGCGCCCCCCCCCCCCCGCCCCCATACTGAGGCCACCGCAGGTGCCTGCAGGTGCCCGCAGGGGGCAGTGTGGAGCAGAGACCAGGAGGGGCTCTAGAATGAGGCTGATCTGGGAAAACCCTTAATACTGTGCCCTCTTGGGCAAGTTACCAAGTCTCTCTGAGCCCCTCTGGATTAGTGTTTTACGGCTGCTGTAACAAGTTACTACAATTGTGGTGGCTTCAAACAACACATATCTATTATCTTACAGTTCGGGAATCGAGATCGGACACAGGTCACTGCACTAAACTCAAGGAGTCAGTCAGCACGGCTGTGTTTCCCCTCCAGGGGCTGTAGGGGAGAATCTGGTCCACGTCTACTTACCTCTTTCTCCGTCTGTGACTTCGCCTCCCTCCGTGGTCCTCCTCCATCTCCAAAGCCAGCTGGTAGCATCTTCCAATCAGTACCTCCGACCTCCTCTTCTGCCTTAAAGGGCCCTGTGACGACATTGGGTCCACCTGGAAAATGTCAGGTAATTCTTATCTTAACATCAGCTGATCTGTGACCTTAATTTCCTCCATGATCTCGAGTCTTTCTTGCCACGTTTGGTAACCTAGTCACCCGATCCAGGGCTCTGAGAGTAGACAGCTTTGGGGAGGGGGTGCAGTTTGGGGTTGGAAGGGGCAGTCTTCTGCCCTCCTTACTGAGTGGTGATGGCTTGGAACAAAAAGAACCCCAAACATGTAGCTATCATAGACAGATGCTTCGTAAATGGTCCCGGTGAGTGTTTTTACGCTAATTGATTTAATAAATTACACATGTAAAAATGTAACCCTCACCAAGGGATCAAAAGACTTCAAGGAGCCAGGGGCAGGTCCTCCCTGCGGGCCCCCAGGCCTGACAATGAGGGGATCCCTCCAGGAAGTGCTCCCTCTGGCCCAAGACTTGGACCCTGGCTATTAGGGTATCCCCTGGGGAGGTGGGCTGGCCTGAGCTCTGTGCTGGGATTTAATTAATTCTGACATAGCCATACCTCCAAAGCCAGACTTCAGAGCTATACTGTGGACAACCAGGTACTGTAATGACCCACCCCAGACCTGGTATTTCCTCCCAAATGGCCCCCAGGGGCAACTAGCTAGCTCCTGGGTCTGGAAGTGTTAGTACTTGGGGTCCACAGTTTTCTGACTCTTCCTCAGGTGTTTCAAAAAACCTTGGTCCAGGTGAATTTGCTACTTGAGGTCTTAGGCATTTAAGTGAAAATCAAGGCATTGATCCCAGAGTCTCGTGTTACCAGCTCGTCTTACAAAAAGATATGCAAAGTCCTTGGATCTTTCAGCTCTTTTCCTTGTGAGACAGGAAGTCAAGTTTCTCTTGTAAGACAAGCCCCAAGCCTCCAAAGGTCTGGCTTCAAATAAGAACAGGTCAGGATGCTCAAGTCTTCAGTATGGGGGCAAGCTTTCACTCTTATTTACCATGGACAGTTGTATACTCTGTCCACTGCACAAATACAGCCAGCTGAGGTATCAGGGGAGTGAGCATGGGGCCTGAGAACCAGCCCCCACTGCACTTACCAAGGGCATGTATTTCCCCCAGGGTTGTGTCCTCCCAAAGGGGAGGCATGAAGGCATAGTACCTGCTCAAACTCCACTTCTCAAGCTAGATGTCCATCATAGTATGTGGTCCCTCTGCACATGACCGGAATGCTGCTCAGGTCAAAGGTGACACACCGCACAAGCTGGCAAGTGTACTGTGTACTGTCTAGTTCCCATTCAAAGAGACAAGTGCACGGATCAAAGCTTGGCTGTCATGGCAATGTAAAAGTTTGATGCCAGTGTCTAGACTTGCTCTATTTTTGTGCTCATCTTGTACTGACCAGTTAGCTGTTCGCACAGCCCCGCTCCCTCCCACGGCGGGCCCCCCAGGGACACTCTGGGGCCTCCTGGCCACACATTTTGGGTGATGGCCGGAAACCAAGGGCAGGGGTGAGGTATAATAAGCCTGACTCCAGGTGAGGGAAGGCTGTCCAGAGCACAGGCCCTGGCTTGTGGATCTGCATAAGCTCTCAGTGGAGGCTTCTTAGGTGGTGTGGGGGGCTCATTTCAGAGAAGGATCTTCTGATATGACCTTGGAAGTCACTCGTTCATGTCCAGTACATTCTATTACAGGGCCAGCCCGTATTCAGAGGATAGGGTTGTAGGAGGGCATGAACACCAGGATAGGGGCGTGCTGTGGGGGCCGTCTTTGAAGACTAGCTACCATAGGGGGGTTTCTGATGACGGGGCAGCGTGGGAGAACCAGGCCAAAGGCAGAAAAGCCCATCGGTTCCCTGTGGTTCAGGGCTGAGCTGCACTTTCTCGGAAATGTTATCCTTGATTGATTTCACAACTGGGCTCTGTTGCCTGCCCCAGTTAGGACAGAGCGCCCGCCCTGCCCTCAGGGTGCCTAGAGTCACCAACTCTTGGGGGAAAAAAGTATCTTTTTTCCTACAGGAAATTGTCCTTCCAGGTAGAGAAACAGTGTGAGATCCTCCTGGCCTCACTACTCGGTCCGATCACTGATTAAATATCTACAATGTATTAACTACAGCCCACTCCGTGGTCCAACTAGTTGAGAAATGCCCTGGATTTTTTTTTTTCCCCTCAAGCACAGTCTCAAAATTATTTAACTCACTTGTGGATTTTCAGCCAGAACCAGGACGTACACAGCTCTACATTCATCTGCTGCGTGAGGCTGATCAAGCTTCTCCCCACTCTGAGTGTCCGTTTTCCCCGTGGAAGAAGGGTAACAAGAGGGAGACGAGGTTGACCAGATGACCGGACTCTAAGAGCCACCGTTGTGACCCATGGACTCCAGTGGTCTCTGTGGCCTTGGGCAGATCCCTACCCCTGCCAGGCTCTTCATCTCCCACCTGAAACATGGGAAATCGGACGAGATGACGCTATGGGTCTTTCCAGCACCATCTGCCTCACTTTAGCACATGCAAGAAGGCATCCATTGCCTTAGGATTGGGATTCAAGCCCGGATGCTCAGTATATTGCTCTTCCCAGATCCAAGGCCCACTCCTAGCATTTCAACCCATTGCAGACAGACGTGCGCAGTCGCGGAAAGTGATCTGCAGCCCATCCACTGGCCCCCGAGCTGCCGCTGAGCCATGAGCCCGGGCGGTAGCTTGGTATAAGTGGAAAAGAGATAAGAAGTCAGCCAGCCTGGGTGAAAATCCAGGCTCCTTCTTGGGGATGGCACTGACCTTGAGAAAGCCCTTAACCTGGATGAGCCTCAGTTTCCCCGCCTGTAAAATGAGGGCAAGAGGGCACACCGCCCAGCAGAGGCCCCAGGACTCAAGAGCGTATCCAAATAAGCCGGTTGTAGTGTCTGTTATAATTCAAACCGCACGCTGGAAAGCAACGTCTGTTTCGAAGGCAGTGGCGCGGATTCTTGTCACCCGAGCGGAGCCTTCCCTGAGATAATTTAGGAGGTCTGGGCTCCGGAGCGCTCCCAGGCCAAGCTGCCACCTCCCCTGTCAGCCCCAGGATAGATAGGCCCCGCAGCCCCGCTGGAAGGGCCATCCGCGCCCCCGCCCCCTGAAGATGTCCTGGGCTGTCGCGCTTTCTGGCAGGCCGTGCTAAAAAAAATGACTCCGAAGAAAAGTAAGCAGACACTCCAGGCCATAAATATTTCAGAGCCGTATGAACGTCCTCTCCTCAGCACCGACTTGCCATATATATTATTTATAAAACCATAACTTGAGTTGAAAGGTAGTCGTCGGAAGAACAGAGAGAGTCTCACTCAGATTCACTTGGTGATTGGAAAAACAATCTGGAAAGGGAGAAAATAGCGTTGGCCAGATGAGGTCCCAGGAGGTCCTCGGGTTCTCCCTCTAGCCTGGCCCGGAGGGAGCGTGGCCTGAGTGAGCGGAGGGCACATCCGGGGGAGGCCCCGGACACTGGCAGACTGCTGGGTCCGCACAGCCCGGGGCCTCGCTGGCTTTTCGGGAAGTTTCCACGACATGACAAAAGTCGACGGGTAAGACATCTTTCATTGCCCCTTCGTAATAGGGAGCAGGGCTTGTCCCTTCGTAATAGGGAGCAGGGCTTGTCATGAGAGAACAGGCCGAGGAGGAGAGTGGCCACAGGCCGTTGAGGAAACAAGAAGAGCCCCGGACCTGCGGGGAGACCCACACTCCAGTTCTGTCCGGCCCATTCCTGGGGCCGCAGCCAGCAAGTCACGGGGCCTTCCTGGACTCAGTTTCCCCATCCGTGAAATGGAGGAGCCAGGATTTCTGCCCCAGAACAGATGTTCCCGGGCCTCTCCCTCTCTCTCCAGAAATGACGTGAACTGACAATACGACCTATTCACAGATATAATTTTGAAAATCGATATAATGATGTCTTGACCTGTGATATCAAAGAGAAATGGAAGGAACGGGATATAACATCGAACCACATTTGGCGTTAAATGTTTCGGCATGTCTTCCCTGGAGGTCCAAGCGAAGGTTTGGAACTGGGGATGGCGACCCCTGGTTATCTACTCACCATGAATGTGACGTGTCCGAACGCAGCCTAGCGCCGGGCCGCGACACCAGCCCCTCAAATACCTCGAGCAGCCCTGCGTCTGGGGAAAGACGTTTCTGGAACGGTGGAGGCTCTTGGTAAGATCCCAAGGCAGAACAAAAGACAGTCTCTCCTCACTGTCTGCTGGAGCTGCCCGCCTTGGAGATTCCGTTTTTGTTAAGACTGTGCCAAAAAAAAAAAAAAAAAAAAAATGCTGTTTATTAATATGTGAAACAGAGTCTGGCTCTGGGCTTAGACCATTTAAAAATATTTTTAAAAATTTTTTAATTTTGTTTTTTTTTTCTTGTTTTATTTTATTTTATTTTATTTTATTTTATTTTATTTTATTTTATTGCGGGGGGAGGGTTCAGTCCATTTTAAACAAGTTTTTCACCCATAGGAACGTCTGGTGGGACATCGGCAGCGTGTGGGGGATGTGGGAACCGTTGTTCACAGAGCGGGGCTGCGGGGCCCACGAGACATTAGAGTCCCGGGCATCCCTGCCCGCTAAGTGCCGGTCCTCCCTCCCAGCACTGTGACCGCTGACAAGTGTCCCCCCACACACGTCTGAGACACCCCCAGGGAGCCCTCAGACAAGGTGCTCTCAAGGTCATTCTGCACTGCTTGGGCCATCAGATGTCACCCACAAATGGCTTGGTGACAAACAAGGCGAGACTGGCCCCCACGGTGGGCACCTCAGTTCCTGCCCCACTGTCGCACCGTGGTGACAGCAGCGACCAGACTTTCCGGACACGCCCTACACTGCTTGAACGGAGCCTGGACCACAGCTTGCAGCAGGGATCCCTGCTCCTTCCCCTTCCCCAGTCCGCCTGCTCAGGAAGTTGGGGTGCCTCCTGGGCACAGAGAGAGCCCAGCGCCCCACCAAGCCACCCAAACAGCAGTGCCGTGAGCCCCCTCGGGACAGTGCGGGCTGTGAGACCATCTGCTGGGGCTGTGAACACCCACACCGGCTGCCCCCCACCGCACCCCAGCTGTTGGCCTCCAGCACCCCGACAGAGAAGATCTAGGTCTCTATGGGCCACTTTGCAGCTGCCTGGCCTGTGTCACAGGACAAAAGGGTCCCAAAGTTCTGAGTCTCGTGCCCAGCCCCAGGGCTCACAGCTGTATGAGGGGGTGGAGTCCCCCAGGAAGCCACAGAGGGACAAGGCACAGCCGTGGGCTACCACGGGTGGCCTGTGTAGGGCCTCGGGGCAGCCTTGCTGCCCTGTAAGCCTTGGTTTGCTCAGCTTTACAATGGGCGCAGAAGCCGTACCCACACCGTAAGCTCATTGGGAGGACCGCTGAAATGCTTCATGCAGACAGCTCAAAGAAACCTTGGGATTTTCATTTTTAAGATTTTATTTATTTATTTGAGAGAGAGTGAGAGCAAGCAGGGGGAGCAGCAGAGGGAGGAGCAGACCCCCTGCTGAGCTCAATCCCAAGACCCCAGGATCACGCCCTGAGCTGAAGGCAGATGCTTAATGACTGAGCCACCCCGGGTGCCCCCCACCCTTGGGATTCTTATGTCCAGCGTTTCCTGGCCCTCCTCAGCTGGTTCCCTGCAGTAAGTCAATCTCCCTGACTCTCAAGCCTGCTAATCTAGGTCCTCCGTCCTCCTGACCTTGCCCAGAACCGGGAAGCACCCAGGAGCATCCCCTGGGAATCCCTGGCTTTCTCTGGTACTGATGGCCCCGCCATGATGCTTTCTCCAAGACCACCGACCTGCACAAGAGCCCCTTCCTCATGGCCAGAAAGTAGACCCTGCCTCCCAGGGCACCGCCATGCGATCCCCAGTCAAGGCTGGGGCAGGGGGCTCCCCATTCTGAGCCTTGACTCTCTGTCATGCAGGCTCCGGGTAGAGGGAGTCGTACTGCAAATCCACAGCTCCTCTGGCCCGATGCCGACCCTAGGTCTTGCCTGCGGCCACCTCCCCACAGACCAGACCCCAGGCCAAGGACCTGACTAGGCGCAGACGTCACCTTTACGCCCTGCTCGGACTGCCCACCCCACCCGACATCCCACGCACGCCGGGATGTTTTTCCGTGCCCACACTGGACACCAATCTGGCACCCAGGACAGCACATCATGGTACTGGGCAATGGGAGGTGGGAAGGGCAAGGCGAGTGTCCATGGGCTGGGGACAGTCCGGAAGCTCTGCGGAGACAGCAGGACCTAAGCTGGGAAGGCCTGGGCCAGGATGGGGGGCCCTTATGCTCCTTTAGTTGATGGGCCCAGAAAACGTGTCCGGGAAACATGCTCAGGGGTAGCGAAGTTCTTCCTCAAATAGGCATTTCCTCCCCCAGGTCCCGGCAGGAGCCAATGCCACGTCAGCCTCCAGGAGCAGCGGTCCCCGGCCCCACTCCTCGAGCCGGGACCCCATTTCTCGCAAAGTCTGCGCTCAGCAGAACCAGGGGCCTTGTCAGAGCAGCTGCTCAGCTCCGGCCCCGGCCTCTGCCACCCCCTCTGTACCCACCCAACCAACACATTAAAAAAAAATAGAAATAAAAAACTGGACGAGTTAATTTGCTAAAATGGAACAGAGTGCAATAACTGATTACATTTTTCCCCAAAGGAAACTTGAGTTAATTTGGCTGGTGACTCACATGCTAGGCTGCCAGTTCCAACACACCACCCCAGACACAACTCCCCGCCGGGCCCAGCTGGCAGCCACCCTCCCCGCTTGCTGCCGAGGGCCCCGGGGTCCCTCCTTGGAGAGGCGGGGTGGGGCGGCCACAGAGCCCACCGGGTCCCGAGTTGCTGGTGGCCGTTCTGAACGTGCAGGGTGTGCATGCACGTGTGTGTGCACAGAAACATGTGCCTCTGTGCTCACAGCAGGCATGGACAAGTGCGTGCGCGCGCACACACACACACACACACATACACACGCATGCACACTTGGGACGCCACAACGACACTCTGGCCTGGGCTACGCAGTAGATCATTCAGTAGTAAGCTCTGCAAACCAATCCTGGGGAAAATCCAACTAGAGTACCTCATTCCTAAGACGTTCCTCTTTTTCCCAGCATCTTAAAGCTTCTGGGGAGCAGAGGAGGGACCAGTGGGGTGCTCATGTAAGCCCTGTGAGCTTTCGGTGGAAACTCCCGGCCCAGCATCCCATGGGTAGAGGCCCAGATGGCCTTCATCTCGTTGGGACCCCACTCTACGTCCGAGACTCCTCACATGGTCCCTGCCCTAATGATAAATAGCACCCACTTCAGGCATGGCCTTACAGTCAAAAGACCCACTTACACACTGTGTGACTTTGAGCAAGACACCCTCTCTGAGCCCCAATTTTTTCCAGAAAATACCTTCATCATCTGGTCGCACAGTAATATGAATGTACCTAGTAGCCCTAAACTATACACTTCAAATGTTAAGATGGTAAATTTTATGTTATGAGTATTTTAACCCAATTTTTTAAATTAAAAAAAGAAGAAGAAATAAAGGTTTCAACATTTCCCCTTCTTCTTTCCTCCTTGCCACACTGGCTGGGGGTGTAGAAATGATGGCAGGAGCTGTGGCAGCCTTTTTGGACTCGAAGATGGAAGTCACCTTTGAGCAAGGCAGTCCAGTGGAATGAAAGGACAACATTCCTATGACACTGAGGAGCTTCCCGATAAGCCCTGGACTGCTTGTGTGCAAGAAGTAAACTTCTGTGTTGTTTTTAAAAATATATATGCTCACACTATTTGGAGGGCTTGATTGGGACAAGGAAGAGAGATATTTCCTAGGACTCCTCACCTAGTCATCCCCAGCAAGGGAAGGAACATGGCCCAGGGTTCTGGGCTCCTGCCCAACTCACCTGCCAACTTCCATGCTACCTCAGGTAGATCAATTTCTTCCCCAAGCCTCAATCTCCCTACCTGTCTTTTGACAGTAATACTACTGGGCTCAGTTTTCCAAATCTGGTTAATGGGAGGTCCCAGCAGGAAATTCACTTGACCAAGGACTGGGAGCAGCAAGATTGGGGTCCAAGGGGGTCTGATGGAGAGCCAGAGCAGAGCAGGTGGAAGGAAGCCCCAGCACCCAGCACTCGTTCCTCTCTCTAAACCCATCTTACTGGAGAGGAAACTGAGAAAGAGCACGGAGGTCTGAGAGGCTGGCCAGAGCCCAGGGGCAGCCCAGAGGAACAGGAGCTGCAGTCCCACAGGCCAAGCCCTTACCACAAAGATACTGGTGGTGAGAGTTTTCTGGAGTTGGCGCCCTCCTCCCAGATAAGAAAGCAGAAGCAAAGTCCTCGCCTCTCCAACCAGTTCAGGCCTCCGTGTGGCCTCTGATAGGCCTGCACTGTGGGTCTCCCTGGGGCTCTGGGGGAGGAGCTAGTCAGTCTCTTAGGGGAAGACATCAAGGATCCTAGGAGCCAGTCCCAGCCCTTGGGGTGCGAAAGGAGGAGGAAGTTAGAGAGGGAATTGCTGGGAAGCGGGATGGCTCGGGGGGAAAAAAAAAATTTGCTGATTTCCAGGAGGGCCTCTTGCCTCCCTGGGGGAAACTGGGAGCTGTAACCAGAGCAAAGGACAGAGATTCCTGTCCCTGGATAGGCTCCAAGAAAGTCTCTCCCTGTGGGCTGACACATCATGGTGGTGGAAGAACACGGCTCACAGGGGGCAAAACCCCACTCCAGAATCCGGCCAAAACCAAGAGCCAAACGCTCAAGCACGAAATGGTTGTCCACACATGGCAGTGGCCGGGTGCCTGGGCAGCAGACACCAGCTGGGGGCACTCTGAGGCACACCCAGGCCCCACCAGGCCCCACCATGCCCTTGATATCGGTTGGCCCTCCAGCTTTAGGAATCTACCTGGCCCTGGGGTGGTCAAGCCAGCTCGAATCCTCCCTCTGTCGCTTAGAAGCAGGGGGACCTTGAGCAAAGAGTTTTCCTCCCCAAGGTTCAGTCCCTGCTTCTGTGAGGAGATACTCACACCGGGGGCTCAGCCAATGGGAGCCCCTCCCCCTCCGCCGTGGACATCCGTGGCCTGATCACTCCTGGGAAGGGCATCACGTACAAAAGGACAAACAATGCTGGACACATTCGTGGCCACCAGCCTCCTGTTTCCTCCGCCTCTCCTGTTTCACATGCTGACATGTCCCCTCCTCTCCAGCAAACAGAGACTCCCAGAGTGGAGTGGCTCTCAGGGAGCAGGCCTCCTCCTTCGGGGTGTGGAGCGTCAGGTTCTGGACTCTTCCAGGCCCCAGACACAGCAGAAGAAACACCCTCGTCCTCGTGCCCCTGGCTTTTTAAGGCACACACCACGCAGCTGCTGTATGGCTTCAGATTTTCTGCCTGAAGACCCTTACCCAGGGCTCTCAGACTGAGGCGGAAACTGGGGAGCCCCGGGGTCCAGCTTTAAGGAGGGATCTCCCTCAGCGGCCACAAGCTGAGTCATGAGGACAGTGGAACTGTGGGCTGGACAGAAGGGGCCCCACCTGGGAGCAGGTTGCTGGGGACAAAGGGGAGCTCGAGCTGCCCCAGGAAGGCGTGCAGTGGACGAAGGGCAGGCTCCTTCCCATACACACTGGCACAGTCGCACACTCGCACACTCGCACAGATGCACAGATGCCACCACCACGCTAATGCCCCTAACATCACAGCGCAGGTGTGCACGGCCTTGCCTCCCACTGAGGTTCCAGGAGTAATGGGTTCCCGTGCAGTCCTAGGTCCGTGTCCACCTAGGAGGTGTCCACGCCACAGACACCTCTGGTGTTTCTTCCTGCCTGCCTTACGGGCTTCTACCTTCTCTTGCTTCCTCCCTGGGCAGAGCTAGAGGCAAACAGCAGGGACCAGTGTCAAGGTCAAAGCCGGCTTCGCTCCAGCCTCTGCCTCCACCCCTTCCGCCCCTTAAGTGTCACCGCCGGCTCCTCTGGGCGAGGGGGGGGCGCTCCTCCCTTCTCTCCCCTGGGGATGCAGAGGCCAGAGGAGGAACCCGAGGAACTTGGGACCCAACTTGCTGGCAGGGACGAGGTCGCGCCGCCGCTTCCCCCGAGAGCCGCTAGGTGGCACCGCGCTAACGAAGATAGGGATGGACGGGCCGGCGCTGGGTGGAGGTGAGGGCCGGACAGCCCAGGTGCCCAGCCCATCCCTCCCAGGCAGAGGCTCACACCCGCTCCCCGTGTCCCCAGACCTCCGCCCACGCTCCCTGCCAGCCCCAGGCTCGGGCTAGGGCTCAGGACACAGCCCCTGGGCTCCCTCCACCCCGGCGCCGGACCCCTCTTGGCCCCTGGGCAGCTCCTTCCGCCCTCCCCAGCACAGACCCCACAACACCACCCTGCTCCCGGGGGTGGATATATTGAGAGCCTGGTGAGGGAGACAAGCCCGAGAGTCTGGTTGGGGCTTCCTCTCTCTGAGCCTCCATTTCCTTATCTATAAAATGGGATTGATTGCTCCCTGTCCGCAGACTAGATGAGGTCAGAAGAACAACTCAGTCACAGACTCTGCGCTCGGCAAGGAACCGTGCCTCAGTTTCCCCTTCACGTCTCCCTGGGATCACCTCGCCGTTGCCTCTGGCCCCTCCGTTGTCAAGTGTCTGTGTCCCTGGGCAACCTCACAGCAGCACGCGCTACAGCTCAGAGCGTCCAACGGAGGACCACCAGCCTCCACCCCTGCAACCCCAAAACAGGAAGACCATGCCCCCTTCCTCGGCAGAATCGGCCCAATCCCTACCCCTTGTTAGCTCGATTCCTGTGAGGAAGACAGGTCGCCAACAACACACGTGGACCCTGCTCTAAGCCAGGCTCCGAGTAAGGGGCTTCTTTTCCTGTATGCTCCCGAAGATTCTGCGGGGTTTCCAGACAACAAGGCAGCGTGGACTCATAGAGCCCGAGGTCACACACGGGGTCGATGGCAGCCAAGGTTGCCATGCTCCGGGGAGGCGGGGGGAGCGGACCCTCGCTGTCTGGGATGAGCCCCTCTTTCCCTGCACGAGAATAACCCCCCAGGCATGGGTGACTGGGCCACTCTCGGACTTTGTGACTCTGCGCTCCACCCCGGTCCCTCTGAGGCCAGCCTTTGCAGGAGCTGATCGTCCTGCCAGGAAAAACGTCTTTCTGGGGGTGCCTGGGTGGCTCAGTGCGTGGAAGCCTCTGCCTTCAGCTCGGGTCACGATCCTAGGTCCTGGGATCGAGCCCCGCGTTGGGCTCTCTGCTCAGCGGGGAGCCTGCTTCCTCCTCTCTCCTCTCTCTCTGCCTGCTTGTGATCTCTGTCTGTCAAATAAATAAATAAAATTTTTAAAAAAAAATGTTTTTCTGGGCGTTGTCCCTGAAGGCCCAGCAGCATCACCTCCTGCAGGAAGCCTTCCATGATTCTTCCACCAGCGGAGGATTCAGTGGGCCCTCCAGGGCAGGACATCCTTACCTGAGCCCCTCACTTGGCCTGTGGTTCAGACAAAAGTGGACTCAGCCAGCTGTCAAGGACCAGGGCACTGGCAGGATGCTGTACAAGAGGGAACCCCCACTTCGTGCTGAACCCAGTTTACAGAGAAGCTTTTAGAAGGGCAGTTGGGGGATGGCAGGGCCTGAACATGTCCCTCTAGCATCCCCAGTGCGGGGCTGGGGGGCGCTGAGAAGTGATTAGGTGCAGGAAAGGGCATGACGGTGGGGCCCCCGCAGTGGAATCAGTGTCCTTAGGAGAAGAGGAAGAAAGACCGAGCATGTTCTCAGCTATGCGAAGACCCAGCTGGGAAGGGGCCGCCCACAGCCCAGATCAGCCTCCAGAACCATGAGAAAGAGACTGCCTGGTGTTTAAGCTGCTTGGTCTGTGCTGTCGGGTCCAGCGGGCTGAGCTAGGACAGAGGAGAGGATAAGACCAGGCCGCAGAGGGGTAGGTGACCAGCAGGGTCACAGGGCAAACCAGAACAGTGACGAGACCCGAGCCAAGGTCTGTGGAGACACACAGTGAGAGGAAACGTATGTGAGAGAGACGACCAAGAGGACCCCGAATTTGAGACACACGCACGCTCGCTCAAGGGGCCAGGCACGGTGACAGCAGCTGGAGGGAGTGACTCACAGCCAGCGATGTCCCACGCTGGGCCCTGAGCTTTGTCACCCACCACGTGACATCTGTCATCGCCTGTGTAGCCAGCTCTGCCTCCAGTCCCCAGGACTAATGTCCCGGGTCATCTAAGGGTATGCTGGGCGGGCTCAGGCCGGGCCAGCCCTGGCAGCCCCCAGGACCCCAGAAGCCCACCGGCACCCATCCTCTCTCTCTCTCGGGATCTCAGGCTGAGTCACTGGGCACCATGGACCATTCTGGAAAATGCCCCCAAGATGGCCTCCTGGAGCTGGGCGTGGTGGTGTTAGAAGTCTGGGCTCTGGCCCTGCTCTTCCCCCGCCCCTGGGTAGCTTTGGTCTCTTCTCTGGGCTTCATCAATACAAACATGGGCTCTGAGAAGCCGTGTGCCCGGGGCTGCCCGTACCGCTCTAGAGGGACTGTGAGCATCTCAGCCTTGGCAGGAGACTGTCCGCCATGACAAGCAGCAAACACTGCTGCTTCCTCCTTCCTTTATTCCCCTTTTCTCTGTCTCTGTCTCTTTTTAGAGACAGCTATCCACCATCTAGCCTCAGAGGCCGGGGGACAGCGTGGGGACAGGACGGTGCAGGAAGCAAGTGGGACCTCCCAGCAGCAGACCTGCCCTGCTCCCCTGCCCTGGTGGCCGTGGGCCCCCCGGGCCATGCGGAGGAAGGCCACGACCTCTGTTCTTCCCCACGCTTGCTTCCTTCCTTCCCCTACACGAGCACCCAAATCTGTGCTGACTCTCCCCTAGCACCCCGCCCGTGCTCCCTGACAGGTGCTTCCAGCGAATCTGGCCTCAGAGTGTCCCTGCAGGAGCCAATATTTTAAAAGTCACCTCTGGGCCCTCTGCGGACCATCGATAATGGGATGGGCTGGTTTCTGAGGGTCCACGCAGGGAGACACGGTGGCAAACCCAAGCCACAGAGAATCTGGTCACACCGTCCCCGGTAATGGCAGAACTGTGACCCACCAGCGAGGTCGGGAAGGCAGGGCCCCTCCCGAATTCAGTCAGCGCGAGCACGGAGCTGGCCTAATTGGGACAGGGGCTCAGCTAAAGGTGCCCTTCGAACACAAAAAAACAAAAACAAAAAAGGTCTCGTGCAAGCTGTACCCAGCATCACAACAGAGATGCTTAACCTACTAAAGGAAGGTGATCCCCTTCAAACATGTTCACTGTGTGCCTTTCAGATGCACCAAAACCCATCCCCTGATCAGGGCTGGCCCTGTTGCTAGAGGCTGATCCCCTCCTTAGCCCTATGCAGAAGCCCAAATTGGTGCCCACGTTGAGCACTAATAAAACTCCCTTTTGAAAATAGCCAGCCAGCCAGCCAGCTTTTCTCTTTCATTTAGTAAATATTGCTAAATGAGAAATGGGACCACAGCCTGCTGAGTCCACACACTCAGACACTGTCCGGGCCCCGCTGCCCACTTTGTGGGGTCTGACTACAGAGGTCCTGGGAGGGGCAGGGCTGGGCCCCGAGTGCTGAGGCTGACTTCCCGCCAGAGCCTCGTGGTAGCTCAGTCACCATGTGCTTGGCAAATGCTGACCAGTCCTGCGCACCCCAAGCGAGTGTCTGGCAGGGCGGCCTCAGGGGGCAAGCCAGTAATCGCCCGCCCTGAACCAGATCAGTGGCTTTCCCTGAGGCTCCAGCAGCCAAACCGGCTTCACCAGTGAAGTCACACACGGAACCCCAGGACGCAAAGTGGAGGCGCACAGGGCGGTTCTGGCTGACGCGCGTCCCGCCGGCTCCTGGGCCCTCCCTGGACCTCCCGGCTCGGCTGGCTGTGGTTTCCACAGACGCTTGCTTCTCCCTGCACCTGCAAACCCGGCTTTAGAGGTCACTCCAGTCTGGGGAGTGTTAAAACAAAAACAAAAACAAAACAAAACAAAAAAAACAAGAAACAAAAACCAGAGGTTACAGAAATAATCCTAAAACATTGCTCCCTGGGCTCTAGCCTGTTCCCTCCATGGATGCTCTGGCTTCCTAGAGCCTCTGGATGAAAGAATCTTCTCGTTTCCCACCTACTGGGAGCCCTGCCCTCTTCCCTCTGCTGCTCCAGGTCGCTGTGGGGATGACATTTCTGGGGAAAGCCTTTGCCAGATCGGTGCCTGGAATGCTGAGGCCTACAGAAGAGCCCACTGTCCCTGCCTGCACCTGGGACAGACCAGGCCAGGGAGCCACATTCCGTGACCACATGACTGACAATACACCGTTCAGTCATCCAACAATACCTACGTGCCAGGCCCTGTGCTGGGCACCAGGGACACAGTGTGGCCCGGACAGACAAAGCTGCTGCCCTCACGGAATGTGGCATAGGTACTGGAGAGGACACAGGGAGTTCTAGCCTGGAGCCATACGAGCACTTATGAGAGCAGAAGCGGGGGAGCTTCAGGGCACATGGAAGGAGCCTGACTCAATCTGCCGATCAGGGAAGGCTTCCTAGAAGAAGTCACCTCTGAACTGATAACCTGAAACTGATAGCCAGAAAGAGAGGATGCAGATGAAATGCACTTTGCCAACAGGAACAGCATGTGCAAAGGCCCAGGGGCAGGCGAGAGTTGGAGAAACCGTGGGAGGAGCATGGGAGCTGGAGTCTGGTGTGTCTTGGAGTGAGAGGGCCAATCAAGGACCACGGCGGGGAAGCCTAGAGAGGGGCCGGCAGGAACATGGGCAGAGACGCTGGGGAGGGTGGCAGCCAGCTTTCGTAGGGAGCTAACCTTTTCAGTGAAGTTTGCACAGCTCAAGACAAGTGGCTGAAGGGGAAGACACTGGCTGCCCTGAGCCAGGTGTGCCTTGAGGAAGGATAAAGAAAGAGTCACCCTTTGTGTTTTGGTGCCTCAGAGCTCTTGGGAGTCAGTTCTAAGTCTGTGCCACCCTTCCCCCACGGCCCTCGCCTGAGTCTTGGGCACTCCCGGGCTGGGCTTCCGGGCACCGCCGAACAACAGTCCCCGCCCACTTGCCCATAAACAAGGTCACTGCCTTGATTTCCCTCACTGCCCCGTGGATCAGACCCAGGGCCTGGGCCCTCCCAGCATGCCTTCTCCTGGGCTGCCTATGTGCCCCTGTGATGGCAAAGTGTGCAGAACGCTGCCCTCCACCTGCCCTGGTGCTGGCCTACGGGGATGGGCAGAAGGCCTTGCTCCGGGCCTCAGTCCCTGCGAAGAATGTCTGTGTTCCTGTAGCTGCCTGGGTCCCTGGGCCACCGTGGATGTGATGGCTGATCAGTTTCCCTCTTTGCTTGGCCTACTAGGACCTTAGGGGTCCAATCGTCAAGGCCAGCAAATAGCTCTCAGGCCGTGTAATAATCAGAGTGCCATTATCGATTATTTATTGACTGATCATTGGTCATGTTTTGAGCCTATCACTATGTTGCCTGCGTCCCAGGGTTCTTATCCCATCCTTGGAACAAGCTGAGGTTCCGTATTGCCCCATTTTAGAGATGAGGGAAGGAAGGTCAGAGGTTATGGCCCCGAGATTCCAACCAGACCTGCCACCTGCTTCCTCCCCCTCTGGGGGACCCTGTCCCTGCCCCTTTGGGTTCATTTTCTTTTTAGTTTTCATCCTCTTGCCTGCTTCCCTGCATGCTTTGTGAAATTCCTTTCCAGACCAGGTTGATACACCTAACCAAACAACCAAATGTAAAATGAAAATGACCTCCCCACCCCCAGCCCCAGCACTGAGACGTTGTCCTCCACCCAAGATGTGGCTCTGAAGACCCCGATGGCTTTAGACTTTATTCCCAGGGAAGCTCAGTGCAGCTCCTATTAAAAAACAAAAGAAAACAAAAAAACCCACATGCCCCACACGGGGCAAGGCTTCAACCAAGCCGGAGTCTGGCCGCCCGCCGCCATCCATTCATTTGCTTGCTCGTTCATTCGTGCGGGGCACACACACACAGCTGGTCCAAGTCTCCATCAGGACCCCCAGTCTGGCTCACCCATGAGGGCAGGTGGGTCTTAGAGGCTGGGGGATGGGGCCAGTGGGGTGGGGACAACAGAGCAGGGCCTGGAGGGGGAGTTGCCCTGCGCCTCCATGGCTAGGATCTGTCCCTGGGCTGCACCCAGCGGCCGTTGCCTGCCCCCGGGTCAGGTCCCAGCATCGCTACCCATGCCCGGGGCAGGAGCTCCCTCACCTGCTCGGACAGACCCAGGCCTTCCTGCAGACAGAGCACCAGCCTCCTAAGCCCCACATTGAGGCTCCCTAAGGAGAACTGGCCACCCAGGCAGGCACCGAGCCCCTTCCTCTCCAAGCTGCCCCAGGCCCACCCGGACCTGGGCTCAAGGCATCTGGGAGAGGATTTGAGGAGCCTCTGATTCCTGCCTCAGCCGGGCTGCCCCTCCCCAGGATGAGAGGCAGTAGCGGAAGGGAAGCTTCCGTTCCTCCTTTGTGCTGACAGATGGGCAGACGGACTGGCTTTTCGGCACTGCGGGACCCCCAGGCCTGGCCAAGGTTTTGACATGACAGGGTGGCGGGTTCCCACCATGGTGATGAGGACGGGGAGCGGTCTCCAGGGGGGCAGCACAGAGGCAGGACGAACGGTTCACCTGTCCCCCTGCCCCCGGGGGCCACCCAGCCAGCCCCCCACGGGGCTCGTGAACTCTCTGTGGCTCCTGGAGAGCCCCTGCCCTCATCTTCCTGGAGGGCGCCTCGCGGGCCGAGAGGTGGGGAAACAGCGCTGCATTATTGTGCACTTTTTCTTAAGTCTGTGATAAGCTCCTTCTATTAGACTATAGATCTCGTCACATAAAATAGATTTGTGGACTCACAGCCAGGGAGAGCCACGTTCCTGAGCCGTGGAAATGGCTCATTTTTCCCCTCTTCCTTGAGTAACTGATGGTCATGAATTTTTCACCCAAATGTCGCCACTAAAGATGTCACCAGCCTCCCTCCCCTGGAGGTTTTATGATCTGGCTCTAATGGGGTAGAGGTGGGGGGCTGTGGGCAGAAGGGGCCTGAGTCCAGGGCCCGGAAAGGGACAGAGTGTAGGGGAACAGGGCCAAGGGCCGGAGGCTGGCGACAGAGCCTGGCTCACTGAGCGGCGGCTGTGTGGCAGAGCCACTATCTTGTCTCAAGTTCAAGTCAGGGGAGGGAGGTGGCAGATGGGTTGGGATTCAGAGAGGCTGAGGAAATTGCCGAAGGTCACAAAGCTTGGGAAAGCCCCAGAACCACAGGCAGACCCAGCTCCAGAGGCCGGGCTGTTAATGGCTGTGTTTGATTCACCGCATCTGTCACAGACTCGGCCCGAGGCAGGGGTCCCCTGCCGCATTCTGGCTAAGGACCTTGGCGAAGGAGCAGCAGGGCTGAGCGACAAGGCAGACACTTGCGTCCCCGCCTGGATGGAGGCGTGAACTCTTTTGCAAGGGTCACAGTCAAAGTCACATCATAGAGAGAAATAGCCTTTTCTCCTGCAGGGCTCACGGTCTGAGAAATTGAGCTGCTCTTGGAGAAACAAGGTGTGTTTCCCTCTTGGGTGACATCCACAGCTGTTGTGGGAGAAGAGAGAGATTTGGGGCCGGGAAGCCCCCACCATCTCCCTCTTGTAGGTGGGGGCACAGGCAGAGGTCCCCACACCAGTGCCCACAGACCAGGAGGGATGGGGCGACCGCCCTCTAGGGAGGGCTGGGCTGCTGGATTGAGAGAGAGGAGTCTGGGAAGCAGGAGGAGGGAGCTGAGTGTGGGGAGTAAGAATGTTCTAGAAGTCAAGGTCAGTGGGGTCAGCCTCCCCTTCGATGGTGCGGGGGAATAAAGGGGTCCGTTAAGGGTCCACTCCCTAGTCCTCCTTCTCTGAGCCACAGGATCAGAGTTCAATGACAGTGGGACCTTTGTCACAGCCCAGTGTCTATCTGAACTCCAGAGACTGCTTCCCAGTGGGACAGACACGGGTAAGGGGTTTTACCTGGGGGAGCAGACAGGGGGGGCCTCACAGAGAAAGAGCTGGTTTCCTTGCCCCCCTGTGTCTAAGCGGGTCCTTGCCATCACTGGCCACGCTGAGCCAGGAGTGCCCTCAGACCGGCCGTGAGCACACGATGTGTCAGGCATCATGGGAGTACCTGGGTTCCCGGTCCCCAGCTCCGCTGTCCCCACCCCAGCTCTGCGCCGGCAGGAACGGAGCGGGCCCTGTGTGCCCGGAGGTGGGGCGCTGCCGAAGCCTGGGGTCAAGGAAAGAAGTCTCCTGCTCTTTTTCTTCCTTTTTTTTGGTAAGAGCTCAAGTCTGTTTTTTGGGTGTGTGTACATGTCTGTTGATTTCCTCTCTTTCTCGTGGTTGATTTTGTTTTTATCATTTGGTGAAATTGATTATTTTCTTATTAATGTAGAGTTGACAGGCAATGTTGTGTTAGAAAGGAAATAAGTCTTCAAAGCAACCACCAGAGACTTTTCAGTATGGAAAGGGCAGAATAGCGTCAGAAGCTTGTGTCTTTTTAGAGCCTCCCGGCCCAGGGAGGTGTGTAGCAGAGAGCGGGTCTGTTGAAGCGGGAAGAGGGTTGAGGGCCCAGGGATCCTCTGGCTTTCACCCTACCTGTGACGGGGAACTCACCACCTCCTAAGCTCAGTCCACCTGCTTATAGCTCTGACTGGAGAGTGACATGGAATGGGCCAGCCCTCCTCCCCGGCTTCCTCACTGAGCCATTCTTCTGGGGACTCTTGGGAACCCTGCGGGGACCTGAAGACAACGCCACGTGCCAGAGTCAGCTTCCTGGTTCCCAGAGCACCCTCCTTACCACGGTCTACTCAACACAGCAGCCTTTGAAAGCAGGAAGAAGCCCAGGCCTGGTGTCCCATCTTTCAGGAGAGGGTGCTGAGTCACACAGGGAGCAGTAGAAGACGCGTCTAGAAGAGCAGGACTCTGTCCCCTGCACTGGGGTTCTGTGCCCCCATCCTTGCCCGCTTCCTCTGGCTCCAGCCTCAAGGCCCCGGCTCAGAACTGGCTCTGGCCGGTCTCTGGCCCTGCTGTGGGGCCTGCCCCGCCCTGCTCTGAGCCCTCAGTCATACAGGCCTGGTGAGCCATAGGGACGTGTCCAGGAAGACATGATGGCGGCCCTTCAGCTCTCCTGGACAAGGGTCCAGGACAAGTGGGGGTCTGGGCCCTCAGCCCTCAGCCACCTCTCCCAAGGGTGAGGAGGGCCGGCAGGGAGCCTGCCTGGAGGCCGCAGGAGGCAGCAGCAAGGCTGAGGGTCGGGGGCGATGGGAAGAGCCGAGAAATCCAGCACCGAGCCTCTAGAAGGAACTAGAAAATGCCCACGGACTGAATAACACTTCGCAAGAACCAAAGACTTTGCACGTGGCGCTCGGGCTGCAGCCAGATTATTGCCCTATAAATGAGTAAGGAACATGTTGACTGATTCATGACCAGGAGGACTTGAGCCTGAGACGAGTAAACAGGTGATCATAGATTATAGCGCTAATGGGCGCTGCGAGAGGAGGGCACACAGGTGCAGGCGAAGCAAGTTGCTAACTCTGCCCGGGGGCGAGGAGATAGCCAGGAAGACTTCCTGGAAGAGGTGACAGCTCAGCTTATAGCTATTAGCGGCGCTTAGACCGCAGTTCTCCTAATGGCGGAGAGTGACTGACACCCTGAGCCAGATCAGGGGTGTGTAGCAGAGAGCGGGTCTGTTGAAGCGGGAAGAGGGTTGAGGGCAAACTCAGAATCACTTCGAAGCTTTCAAGGTTTATCTTGAAAATACATGCAAATTTCGCATTCTGCTCCACAGTGTAGCCTTAGTGTTAAAAGAAAAACACATGTTCCAATCACCACATTCACAAGGAGATAGGTCAAAGGCACAGAAAGAAAGACTAGAAATACACCCCCCCCCCCCCCCAAAACACTGGAAGTTCGTGAAGGATGACTGTAACTTTCAGGGAGGTAGAGGCAGGAGTTTCAGTAAATGGTGTTGGCCCAACTGGGACCCATCGAGCTGGACCTATGCCTCACCAGAACACCACCAGGACAACCACCGAAGGGATCCAAGATTGAGAAGTAGAAATTAAATCCCTAAGGGGCGCCTGCATGGCTCAGTGGGTTAAGTGTCTGACTTTAGCTCAGGTCATGATCCCAGGGTCCTGGGATCGAGCCCCCCCATGGGGCTCCCTGCTCAGGGGGGACCCTGCTTGTCCCTCTGCCTGCTCTGCCTGTCGCCCTCCCTGCTCGTGCTCTCTTTCTCAAATTAAAAAAAAAAAAATCTTTAAAAAAAAAATAAAAAGAAATTGAAACCCTAAGACAATCAGGCCGACTCCCTCTATAACCGCGCGGCATGCGGAAACGCTTCCAACAGCGACTTGAAACGGAAAAGCCAGAAAATGTGATAAATTACATCAATAATAATAGGAAAAGAATTACAAGCAGCCCTTCAACCCAGGAGAAGATAGTCCACCTCATTCCTGTGAGGAGAGATGTAAAGGAGGACTAACAAAGATACCATTTCTCACCGATCAGATAGGCAAAAATCCAAAAGTCTGACAACACAGCCGCTCGGGAAGGCTGTCGTGTTGGGAAACAGACACTCTCCCACGTCGCTGATGGGAATGCAAAATGATACAACCGCGACGAAAGATGATTTCGGCGTTCTTATCACAGTTACAGACGCGTGGACCCTGGTGACCCGACAATCCCGCTGCTGGGAAGTTACAGACACACGGGGGACACGTGAGACAGGGAGCACGTGCACGCGCACTGGCCCCAGCTGTGTGTGATGGCGAAAATCTGGCGACAACCAAGGGTCCGTGTGAGAGGGGCAGGGAGTCGGAGCATGTTGGACCACACGGAGCACGGGGATGAGGAGGACGGGGAGGAAGGCAGGGGAGGAGGCTCTCCATATGCCGAAGTCTCCCGTATACGTTATTAAGCACAAGGAGGCGATCAGGACATAGGCGTGCAAATACGTACCACGTTATGCATTTAGGTAAAGAAATACTGGAAGGACCCACAAGAAGCTCAAGGTTTCTCTAGGAGGCAGGAGGTTGGGAGGCGGGGACATGGATGGAAATGCGACTTGCTTCTCCAGGGATCAATGACTCGCCAGATAACTAAACGTTGATGCTTATCAGGTGTTTGTCTGGCGGGCTGTTAATCCCTAGATACCAAGCCCCAGAGCCACAGGACTCTGTCCCCCTCCATTTGGGGGGAAAGGGCTGTAGGCAGTGGGAGCCACCGCAGGTTCTAGGCAAGGACGTGTTTGTGATTCAGAAAGCCCACAACCCTGTGACCGGGGCTGGGGGTCAACAGACCTATCTGTAGGGCTAGGGAACTCGTGGCCAGAGCCCTGGGGACAGCTCTAGATCAAGAAGGGACCTCTTCGGTGCCCGAACCCACAGAACCCCACAGGCCCGATGTCCCTGAAATTCGCTTCGCCCTGGCTCCAGCCTTCTGTGCGGGCTGCTTCCTGCTAAGGAGGAGGATTCTCTGATTCGGGGAGAGAAGCCACCTCAGTGAGCTCAAGTAAGCCCTCGGGAGCCAGTTTCTGAGCCAAGGGCCCATCAGCTGACATGCTGGTTGGTGGCCAAGGCTCTGGTGCTCAGTGGGGACCTGGAGGGTGTCCCTTTCCTCCCTTTCAAAATGGTTTCCCTCAGGCACAGACAAGGCTTAGAAGGGGAAGAAGGAATTCCTAGATGGCTCTCCACACCCCACCTCCTTCAGGAAGCCTTCCTGGATTGGTTGAGATGGTGGGACACCCCTTCAGACATCCTCTGTTGGACCGCAATCTGTCCAGGGCTGGGACCCTTGATCCTGATGGACCCTGGGAGGGAATCAGCCCTGGCATGTTGGGGTCCTGACCCGCAGCACTCAGCCCCTCATGGTCGGGCCCCAGCATGGGTGCGGCTCTGTCCAGAAGGAGCACGCCAGCAGGAGCAGTCTGTAAACTTTAAAAGGCTGTGCCTCACCAGTGTCTCCCTGGGGGAGGGAGGCAAGGGGGCGGGTGGGGGTGGTGGGGGCGTCTCCCTGTGCTCTCCCACCACAGGCCTGGGCTTTACTGCCCCACTAAATGCCGTGTTTGCTCGCACCCCACCCGGCGGCTTGTACGCACCTGTACACGGAAGGCTGTAATTTCTCTCTGCATGATTCACAGGTAGGATCACACCCAAGTTACCGGCACTCCGCTCCTTCGGGCGGGCTGGCCAGCCAGTCGCCTTTGTCTTCCAATTATGCTGTGTTTTATTGCTCTTTTAACTGTAACAGAAACACCCAAAGAGGCAGGGTCTGGAGGGCAATAAATGACATAGGGATATAGGGAACAGCCACGCAAAACCACTGGATTGGGGACCCAAAGGAAGCTCTCTGTCTGGACACGGGGGTATAAGGAAGCTGTGTTGGGCAGTGGCTTGTGCCTGCGTTCAAATCTCGGCTCTGGTGCCAACGAGCTGTGTGACCCCGGACAAGTAACTCCACCTCTCTGAGCCCGCATTTCCTTTCCTACAGAATGATGCTGCTGGGAGTGGGGCGGATAGCTGAGCCGACAGGAGGCATTCCATCCATGCTGAGTCTTCCCAAGGCCCTCCTCCAGTTCAGGTTTACAGGCAGACCTCCTCTCCCTCCAATTTCCTGTCCATTTCTACAGTCCTTGGCACACTGCCGTGTACGCCATAGGTAAATAGGACTGTAGAATGAGAAATGGCTTCAGAGTCCATTTTACATCCATTCCATAAATGTTAACTGAATACCTTGATGTGCCGGGCACTGGGGATCCCGAGACCCAATCCCTGCCCTTGAGGGGCTCATGGTCCAACCAGAGAGAGGAGGTCCAGAGCAGTAACTGGGGAGAAAAGGCAGGCAACGAGTGCCACTATCAAGGGAAGCCTAAGGGACACCGTCGCTCCTAAGCAGGTCCCAGACAGGTGTGAGGGTTCAGAAGGCATCCCTAGTGTGAGGCATGCCGGACTCCGCGCCCTGGAGAAGAGTCGGAGTGTACTAGGGAAGGAGTGGAGTGTCTCAGGCAGGAGGGCATGTGCAAAGGTCCTGGGGCAAAACACTGCTGGAGCCTGAAAGCAAGGACAGGGAGAGACAAGACCCGAGGAAGCACCCGAGGTGACATCCAAAAGGGCCTTTTCACCGAGGCTAAGGAGTCTGATGTTTGAGCTCAAACTAGAGAGGAACCCTGCGAAGGATTCCAAGTATTCTGGTGCTCTAGAGTCAAGGGCAAAGACTAATGGGAATTACAAGGCCAAGGGTGGAGACAGGCAGTTCAGAGGCCACGGAAGTGATCCAGGCAAAAAGACAGACGGGCTTTGAATCTGGTAATTTTGATGCCGTCCTCAGACACTTACCGGCCGTGAGAGCTCGGGTGAGTGATTCACAGACTCCTGACCACGGCTCCCTGTTCCTAAATCTCAGTGGTGACGTCTAGTCCCCAAGGTGGCAAGATTTCATGGGGAGGAAGAGGGACTCATCCACACAGAGAAAAACAAGGGCATGGGGACAAAAGACAGCTCTTCTGCGCACTAGAATGCCAACTGTTACTGCAGAAGGAAAGAAGGAAACAGAAATTCGGCCCTCGAGCAAACAACTGGGTGATTACTGTTGCCAGGGATGCTGAAATTAATGGACAACAGTTTGAAGAGAAACAGGAGTTGCCTCTTGTTGAAAGATCACTCCCCAGATACTTACTCGCTAGTGACGGGAGAAGGACAGTAACTCTACAAGGAGACACAGGGTCCACACAAGGCAGACAAGCGATCGAGGCTAACATAACAAGACATTGAGCCACGATGCATTGAGGACAGCCCACCGTTCCCAAGGCACTGTCGCTAAAACGCACAACTGCACCCCAATTACGAGAAAACTCAAGACCGACCCACCAAGGAAGGAGACATTCAAGGGAGATTCAAAAAAACACCTGAACGGGATTCTTCCAAAGTGTCAAGGTTACAAAAGTGACAGACAGACCAAGGACCTGCTTGTGAGTGGAAGAGAAATGAAAGTTGAAGCCAAAGTGGCGTCCCGGCTAGGGTCCTGGGCCCACCAGGGGGACGGTAGGGGACCATCAAATGACATTGGAGCAAGTTCGGCTGTTGACTGCCTTAGGATTGTGCCAATGTTAATTTCCTGCTTTGGGGCTTTGCACCGTAGTTCTAGAAGATGCTAACTCTATAGGGGAAGCTGGGTGAGAGATACATAGGGATTCGGCAACTGTTTTTGCCAGTTTTCCCTGTGTCTGAAATTAGCTTAAAATAAACAGTTTTGTTGTTTTTTTGTGTTTTGTTTTGTTTGTTTTTCACAGGAGTACATCAGTGGTTCTTAAACTTGGAAACACATCTGATTTGCTTAGAGGACGCTCAGCCCCCTCTTCAGACCAGCTGCATCAGCGTCTCCCGGGGAGGAGCCCAGGCAGGAATAGTCTTCACAAGTCTCCAGGATGCCATTTACAGCCCGGGGTGGGGAAGGGTAACCACTCGGCCCAGAGCAAGCCTTCAATAAATCATCCTCGGCTCACACCGATGTGTTAGCTCAACATTTGACACCTCTGTGCCTTCAACAACTATTATTGAGTACCTACTGTGTGCAAACACAGCCAGGATGCTGTGATGGGCAAGAGAGACAAGATCCTTATATTCTCACAGAAAAGACAATACATCAGGGAGATTATTACACCTGATAAGAACTCTAAAGGAAATAAGTGGACACGAACAGAAAATAACTGGAGGGGTGGGAGCTCCATCAGAGGGAGTAGTTCAGGAAGGCATCCTGGAGGAGGTGACATTTAATCTGGGACGATGGGAAGGATGGAGCCAGCAGAAGAGATGGCTGGATGGAGGAGCACATGGCTGCAAAAAAGCACAGCAAGTGCCAAGGCCCTGAGGCAGCCTGAGGGAAGGAGGGGGCATTGGAGAGGGGTCACGATGAACAGCCTGGATTTCATTTTTGGCGCGATGGAAAGACTTCAGTAAGGGTTTGATCAGGGCCAATCAGGTGGGAGGGTGATTTTCGATCTGGCTTAGGATTTTAAAAGATCTTTGGAAAGCAAAAAGATCCCTCTGGCTGCCAGGCGGAGACTGACTTGTCAGGAGGCTCCTCACTCCGTCTAGGAGCGAGATGATGGTGGCCTGGACCCAGGGAGGTATGACAGAGGACACGAGATGCCAACCCATTGAGACAGGACTTTGTGTCAAGCTGAAGTTTGGGGTAAGCAGTCCTTTGGCCACCCCTACACTGGGCAGCAGAGCCACACCACCCTTCCATGTTCGGCCTCCTGTTTGACCCCCACTGTCCCCCCAGCTACAGCCGTCCTGGCCACGAGATCCCCTCTTGCAGAGGTACTACATGCCTTAACATATCACAACCCACACTGACCCCAGAAGTCACATGTTCTCTGCATCCCTAATACTGATGGGGAAACTGGAGCTCAGAGAGGGAAAGACAATTGCTCAACATCACACAGCAAGTGACACCCAGGACCAGCTGTCCCACTGCCCCAGGCTGGGTCCCTGATTGAGAGCCTACCAACTTCCTCTGAGCCAGGAGGATGAGGGGAGCCTTGGGCAGAAGGCTGCCCCAGTGCTCTTGAGGAACAGGGGCAGGACTGACAGTCCAGGCTGGGCTGGGGCCGCACAGCCTGAAGATGGCAGCACTCTCATCTCCGGGGTGTGAGGCCAGGCTCCCAGGGAAGCCGTTCTCACTAAGGTGTGAATGACTGATAGTACGTGGGGACATGCAATGGGTTCCAGAAGCAAGAGAAACAGGAAGGCAAACCTTGGTCACCCCTCCCGTTTGTACCCTCTTGGCAGCCGTAGCCCCTTTGGGGCTCCGTTATTAGCTGCAAACTCCTCCACTTAATTCCCCAAATCAGCAACAGATGTAGGAGCTCAGCCTCTCATCCACCCCCACTAATGCTTTAGTCCCCTCTGCAGTTGCTGGCTGTCCCTCCCCAGGCTTGGACGCCGCCAGCGTCCTTATGCTTTGCGAGGGACCTTAGGTCATCCAACAGAAAGGAGCAAAAAGTGCCTTCGTCTAGGTGTGCAACATGGCGGTGTGTATAACGCAAACACAGGTAGATCCACTGGATGAAGACCCCGAGGCCCAGAGAGGCGGCGGGAATGGAGCTGGGATGCAAACCCACAGCGGAAGGCTGATTCTGGAAACTTCTCTAGCAGGTGATCAGCGGGTGCCAGGCCCGGCCAGCTGGCCCTGCCGTTAGTTCCCCCTCTGGCTAAAGTGTGGTCTCCCGAAGGCCACTGCAGGGCTGGGGGCGGGAGAAGTCACAGTGTTTGGCGGGGGCACATGCCCGGAGCCAGGAGGAGACTTCCTCTTCTTCTGGTGGGGGGTGGGGGTGGGTCGCAGGATGTCACTTCTGAGCTGCGCTCAGAGCAAAGTAAGAGCCCATAGCCCGACTCCCCATGGGCCCTGACAGAGCCTCTCCCTCCCCAAACTGCCCCAGCAGGCAGAACACACGCAGGGCCACCCTGTGGCGGTTCAGGGACCCTAGGACAGTGGAGGCCAGCCTCTCCTCCTCCTCTAGCAGGAGCGCTCCCCCCAACCTACCCTCTGCCCGTTCCCACATTCCTCCGAGGCTGAACCAGCCCCTGTCTCGCTGTCCCCAGGACTCTAGGCCCCCAGCCCCGTCCTCCCCACCCAGGCCGCAGCCGCCTCCCTCCCGGCCCCCTCCCTGCAAAAGGCTGCAAACGCTTCTGAGGGCTGGAACATCTGGCTAATGACGGAGAAAGTGCTGAGACGACAGGTTATTTCAACACTGCCATCATCCGTTGGGTATTTCAACACTCGGTGCTTGTGCAAGAGACATAATGGGACCTGTCATAAACTCGCGCTGTCTCAAAGCTCAGGCACGTCGCGGCGGGGCTGACGGGGAGTTGTTGGGGTTTAGCAATCGGCGCTGTCTTGGGGCCCGCAGCCTCCTTAGGGTTATTTTGGCTCCGCCATGGAAGGCCCTGGAGAGAAATCTCAAGGTGTCAGAGAAAACCCAGAGCAATTACCTCTCGGGGTAATTAGATGGTGGCAGAGATAGCTAGCCCGCCTTCCTGCCTGCCAGGGAGAGGGAGGGGGAGAGGGGAGGACCAGGCTGCCCCATCCCCCGGGGCCAGCCCCCGCCGAGCCCAGCCCCCGGTGCGGAAAGGAGGCCGCAGATGACCTCATGGAGGCAGCCTCGGTGACTCATGGCCCCGACCACGTTTCCACTTCCCTGGGGGTGGGCACGCGTGTGGGTCCTCAGAGGTGCAACTCAGCACCCATGGCCACCCTCCATCATGGCAGGGGAGGCTTCGGGAAACTGTTGGCCTCCCGTCGGTAGACCTAAGTCGGGACTTGGACTGGGACTCCTTGCTTCAGCTCAGCCCCGACCCAGGATTTTGCCGGAACCCCAATCACCCTGTTAGGAGGCTAAGCGGAGAGCTGGGAAGTGGAGTCCGATGGCGGAGGCAGCTGTCCACTCTCGTGCGGCCAGCCCGAGTCACTGCCCTGAGTTGGTGACGCCGGAAGGACGTGTGATCGGAGACCGCGCCCCCCACCAAAGCCAACTAGAGCTTGGCCGAGTGGATCCAGGCTGAGAACCAGCCCCCACCTCCCCTCTGACCTCCCCTCCCCTCCATGCCCACCCCCCACCCCCAGCACACATCCGCAAGGTGTCCTAGGAGAAAGCATTCTGGCCGGTGATCTGGCGAGAGCTCAGAGAGGAACGTGGGTCTGAGAGCAGGAGCCTATGCGGGAACAACACGACACAGGCCACAAAGGAAACACACAGGCCTGGTCAAGGTCAAGGCCTGAAGCAGGGGAGCCCCAGGAACATGGGCTCCCTTGAGTGGGCCCTGGGGAGCTATACAAGGTCTTTGTGGGAGTTCTAAGTGCCCCACGGGGCTTTGAGCCCTTTTTCTTGACTCCATCGGACAGCAAGAAGCAAGAAGAGTTAGGGGAGACAGTGCAGGAAGGCGGGAAGCCCTGAGTATACCAGGAAGCTGGCCAGGCAGCCAGAGGGGGACGATGGCCAGGAGCGAGTGGAGGAAAAGGCAGAAGAGGTGCGGGCCCGGAGGACATTAGCGAGCAGACCCCAACAGATTGGGTACCACGGTAGGAGAGCAGGGACGGGAAGCAGGCCCCTCTCGGAAATGGGCCGCGGTGAGGAGGGATTCGTAAAGACTATGGGGTCTTTGTGGGGAGTCAGCCCCTAAGGGGACCCCAGCTTGTCCCTCCACCAGCAGGGATGCTAATCCTCTGCTCTGATCAGACCTTCTGGAGCCCGTCGGAGACTCTCTCAAGGGGACGCATGAACCGAGAAAATGGTTTTATGTGGTTCTTGGCCCCGGGTCCAGGACTCAAACTCCTTCCTGGCCAGAGAAGCTTCTCCCCGCGGATCCCACCTCCTGGCCTACCTCCTCGTTCTCCAGATAGACCCCCCCCACCCCACCCTGTGGCCTCTTGTGACCTTCATTGGGGTCCCCCGGAGGGTCACCAGGGTGGCCATTCCCGGCCCACCAGCCCCTTCAGCAGGCTCCCATGGAGCCCTCAACACAGCCCAGGCCTGTCCCTCCATGGTGCTGCCCAGGCTCACCCCCACTCCGGGCCCCACCTCCCTCCTGGGCTCCCGAGGCAGGCTCCCTGCCCCCCCACCCACCGACCTGCTGGAACTGCAGGCAAGTCCTGTCCCCTCCCTGCAAGCCCCAAGCCTCTGTCCCCACCCAGCTTTCCTGCAGGAAGAGCCGACACCTGGCCTCAGTCTGGCCTCCAGTGCCTGTCCCGGGACAGGGACCTGTCAGCAGGACTGTCATATCCCCTCTGCCCGAGGCTGTTTTCCAAGTGCCACGTGTCACCACACTCAGACATACAGAGGCTAGGTGGAGGACGGCGCCTGAGTCTCAGTGGGTGCCCACTCCTGTCCCCCATGGCAGGCGGGTACCATCATCAACCCATTTTACAGAAGAGCGCAAACGCTGCTGGCATAGGGCAGGGCCAGCAGCAGCCCTCCTCTGCCCCTGTCGCAGGCGGGAGCCACCCAGCCGCCACCGTCCCCAGCAGCTCCCCAGGCTCCCTCCCAGGCACCTGCCTGCCCTCCCACGTCCCAGACAACGTAACGGCCGTGAAGCCTGCAGGACCCTGGCCTTGGCCTGCACGGGGGCAGTCCCAGCTCTGCCCTTCACTTTGCTCTATCACCTTGGGGAGGTTTCTTTTTTTTTCTTTTTTCTTTCTTTTTTTTTTTTAACCATCCCTGGGCTTCCGTTTCCACCCCTGCAAAAGGAAACAGTAGCCTCAGTTTCTCTAGATAAGAGACGGCCTCCTGGCACAATGGAGGACTGCCACTGAGGCAGGCCGGTCATCCCAGAAGCTTCTAGCTCGGGTGCCCTCATGGCTCTAGGCCGTGTCTTCTCTGTAAGTGCCATGTAACCACATCCCTGTCACACACAGCCCGGGACAGGTGCAACGGGGGTCATGTGTATTCATGTGATGCAACGGGGGTCATGTGATTTCAGTGTGACGGTCAAGGCTCCCTCTGGCTCTAGAACTCTCTATTGTTCTTTGACAAACCATCTTCCCAGGGGACAGCTCTAAGGTTGGACCACCAACCCCTGCCAAAAACAGGGCTGTGGTCTCAGTAAAGTCACAGCTGCCAACCCAGAAACGGGCCCATTCTCCAGAAGCCCTCGGAAGCTGTGGGAACCCAGCTGAGGGGTCTCTGTGGGGCTCTATACCCCCGAGGAACAAGCCCGTGTGCCCTGAGTGGAGGCAGATGGGCTGGAACATGCTTTCACACACACACACACACACACACACACACTCTCTCTCTCTCTCGCTCACACACCCGCACTCTCTCTCTCTCTCTCTCGCTTGCTTTCCCCCCCACTCATCCTCCCCCTGCCCCATGGACAGACGCCTCACCAGGGAGCCCTCTTGCCCTTGACCCATCCCTCCCGGGGTAAGTCCCACTCATGGGACCTGAGGCCGAGTCACGGCACAGGATAACCAACTCCGAAGCGAGCCGAGGTGCTGGGGACCCAAGATGGGGAGCAGAGAAGGGGAACCAGGCTCCGCACGAGGACTGGGGGACACGGACCCCCGTGCTCCCTCATGCCCGCTCCCTGCCAGGCCCACACCGGGCCCGGGGCCCAGAGGCCTCTGCTCCCCTGACCCTGGGGGCTCCATCCAGCCTGAAGGGAGGCCCCGGCCCTGCCCGATGGGGCCCACCGGGAGCCTGAGCAGGGCGGCTGCGTGGGCACTGCCCGGCCTCCCGCCTCGTGAGGGGCCGCGGGGACCGGGCCAGCCTCCGGCTGTCGCCTCCCCCAGCGCTGCGCCGGATGGCACCGGCTCCTCGTGCGTCTGCCTGTTTACATTCCCCCCAACGAAAAGCAGCTTTGTTTATGGAAAAGAGCTATTTCGGTCGCACGATTTCTCTCAGCTCCTCTGACTCGCAGGAATGGCTGCTGCTCTCTTGAGGAGCCGGGAGGAGCCCATCTCCACCTCCCCGCGGGGAGGCGACTCGGGGCTCCCACAGGTGGAGCCGGGCGCGGGGGGCCACCGCCTCCTGGACGGCTCTCGGGAAAGGAAGGGGCGAGGAGCGACGTTCTTCACGAGCCGGGCAGGACTCGGCCAGGCTTGAACGGGCGACGGGGGACACCGTTCCTCTCGGTGGACCCCACGCACCCCTGGGCTCATCACCCAAGCCCGTCCCTTCCCCCCGCCCCTGGTCAGGTGAGTGACAGCATTCCCATTATACAGACGAAAAACTGAGGCCCCAGAGGGGACATGGTCTCTCCAAAGTCACACAGGCAGGGACACCCAGGAGTTTCGCCGCGGATCCCAGGCCTGTCCGCCACCAGGCCGCTGGAGGATGGAAGGGGCTACGCGTGGCTACTGCAGGGGGTTTGGGGGGACGTCCGTGGTTAGAGCTCTTTCTGTAAAAAGCCGTGGTACACATTTCGTTGCAGGCTCAAGAAACAATGAACAAAGTGGGAAAGGGAGAACGAACAAGTTCTACGACGTGGCAGCTTCTCCGGAGAGAAGCCACCATTTTCCAGACAGGCACCGCCAAGCTTGGAAGGGACAGGAGGAAGAAACGAGTCATGGCATCCGTCTCGGGAAAAGCCAGAGGGGGGTTCCAGGGCCCTATGCACCTGCCTCACCACCAAGCGAAAGAAGCCAGCACAGGGCACCCCCCCCCGAAGGCTCACAGTGGCTCTGGGTGGGGTGCCCACACACCCCCACACTGGGGTGCCCCCACACACCCCCCAACCCTTCCCTCAGGACCCTGCGCACTTCCTCTGTGGGTCCGTGATTGCCGGTCAACCGCTGTCACCATGACAACAAAGAAAAAGAAAAAGGAAGGCTGATGGATGTTGGACACCCCCTAGAGAGACGGCACAACAACTTCAGGACTAATCCCCCTGCCCTGAGAAGGGGAACATTCATAGGGGCGGGGACAGGGCCATGGGGAGGCCTCCCAGGCTAGGGATGGCAATAAAGGCGTGTTTAGAGAAGACCATCAGTGTTCCCCAGCAAGGAGGGAAACACACTCAGAGCTTTGGGCACGGGTTCCCCTAGTCCTCTGGGATGCACAGCCCGCGGCCCCTGGTGTCTGAAACCTCCCAAGTGGCCAGGGCAGGGATGCGGGCCTGGAGTCATCTGCTCTGGAACAAAGCCATGGGCTCCAAGCCTTGGGGAGACTCGGCTTCCCTTGGGGCCTTTTGCCCTAGGGTCCTCCTGACCTGCCTTGCCCGCCACCCCATGCGCAAAGCCACAGAGGAAAGTTCTGGACCCTTGGTGGGGGGGACACTTGGTACCAGGCGGCCTTGTTTCTTGGGCCAACAGTGTTAGTCCCTCGGGGGAGAGGGATCACAAAACAAGGCGACTCCACCCCTCACCCACCTGCCCAGACACGGGGGAAGCGTGATGGGGAAGCGCTATGCTCATCTAAGGGGCAGGCAAGGGCTTTCCCAGATGGACCTCTCAAGGTCACCATCACCAAGTCAGCGCCCAGGCCCCTTCTCCCGCAGAGCTGTCCCCAAAAGAGGAAAATGTGGCCACTTGACCTAATGACCTCCTGGCCTGGGGTGTTCTCCCCAGCACTGATTTCTACACGTCCTGCTTGAACAAGGCCTCTCTTGCTCCCGGGGAAGGAGCAGGGACAGGTGATAAAACACAGCCTCAGTCTTGGCTGTCCCTGCCTCCCTCCTCAATGACCAGACGCATGAGTTGGGGGGACCCTGGGACAGGGCCCAGCCACAGCCCACGGATCCAGGCCTGGAGCCCAAGAACCCCTCCTAGTTGAGCACAGCCCTTCGCAGTCTCCAGAGGGCTCTCCCTCGCCTCATCCCTACTCACCCTTCGAGGTGGGACCTCAAACACTGGCGTCCGAGGGGCACGGGGGAGGGGACAAGCAAGGCCGGAAGTGACTCAGCCCAGGGGCCCTAACCCGCAGCACAGCTCCACGACCCACCCCCCAGCCCCGAACATGAGAACTATCATGGACCCAATGAATGAGCAAAAGGACAAATAAAATAAGAGGAAGTCAAGGCACCCATGGCCCATCTTGGGGTGCCCTTAACAGCAGCGCTCAGTGGGCACAGCCCTCCCCCTCGGCTTCAGCGAGCGCCCGCACACCATTCCTTGGCCTGCCCAGCGCCCCTGGACTGTCTTCCTCCTCCGGGGACGTCCCCCCCTTATGACCTAGCATCTTCCCTCTTCTCCCACGAAGCCGGCCGGGCCCCCGCAGCCTCCCTCACAGAAGAGGTTTCATCACGTGACCTGGGCTCCAACAGCCATACACCTGCTGGACTCGGGGTGGGCAGGGCTGGCCCAGGAGGCTACCCATTCCGGCTAGTGGGAGGCAGCTCTGTGACTAGGGTGGGAGCCCAAGTGTGCCCCCCCTGCCCCACGGTAGTTCTCCCGTAGGGTATGCTGTGAGATTTGCCATGGGACTTGGGTCCCCGCTCCTGGCTCTGGTGCATTCTGGCTTTTTCAAAGTCTGAGCAGAGGCTGCTTTGGATCCTGAGGTCGGCTCCATGGCTATGGGGCATGGCTCTCCCCTCTGGGCCTCTGCCTATCCACACCCCTAACCACCTCTGCTAACTCCCTAGCATCCTTTCACTCAGCCTCTCGTGATCTTTTTCTGGAAGCTTCCAGCCCCACAGCCTCTGGGCTAGGTGCCTCCTCTGTGCTCCCAGAACTCCCAGGGCGACATCTGACAATGCCCTTCCACGCTGTTCCATGGACACATGTTCTGTGTCTCTACTGGGTGGCGACCCCTGGAGGTCAGGGGTCACATCTGGTCCGCTCGGAGCGCTCAGTGCTCTGGGCATACAGGAGATTTTCTGGGAACGTTTGCTGAGTGACTGAGCGCAGGGTGGGAAAGGCCAGAATTCTCGGGGCTCTGTGAACGCCGGGAGAGGGAAAAGCAGTTACAGCCTGGCCCTGGGGCGTGGTGGGCACACCCACCCCTACCTGCACCCCCCAGGCCAGTGATCACCGGCTCCAGCTCGCATCTGTGCAAGGGGAATTGGTAGGGCTGGTCAGGGGCTGCCGCTCCATCTACTGTGGGTTTCCTAGCAAATCCAATGGAAAACTACTTCCCAGGAAATAAATCTGGAGTTACCGACCGGCTTCAAGGTCTCTCTATCCCACCCTGATTTGTATCCTGGAGATTTAATCCTCTCCATTTGTCAGGGACGCTTGCTGTGTGGATGTCCAGGCGCGTGGCAGCAAGAGGGGTTTCCTGAGGGGCGTTGGGCAGAAGTCAAGGGCATCCCTTTGGACACAGGACATTCCTGAGGAGCTGCTCAGAGGCCACGAGGCTACTCTACTGCACCACCCAGGCCACCACGGTCAGCACAAGCCTCAAAGGGCCAGGGGTCTCTGCCTCTCTGGGTCATGGTCAACGGAGACTCACATCCTAGTGTTACCAGCTGAGGTCAGAATGATCCACAGCCTGCCCCGGCCTGTGGATGGTTGGAAAATAGGAAATCCTTCCTCAAGATACCTGCAGAATCTTGTGGCAGGGGCAAGATGGGCCACATCCCACGGTTGCCCGTGACCCGGAGCCCTGCTTCGACTAAGGATCAGTTTGGATGGTCTAAGCTCCTCGCTCAAAATTCCTCCAGCCGCCCAGGTACAGAAGCCGCTTTCCCTAGTTTCCATCCCCAAACCCTCTCATACCAGGGATTTGTGTGGGTAGAAGGCTAACGGACATCTGGAGAGGCCGAAAGATCTGCTTTGCAATTGTAGGAGCCTCATTACAATCCTTCTCCCTAGATGTCTCTCTGCCATCTCTGCCTTGGCCTCCCCCCCCCTTCCTTCCTCCCCTTGTCCCTCAAATCCTGCCTACTGTCAAAGCAGAACAGTCCAGCCCCTGTCATCCCCTTTCCTCCCCTGGAGAGGCTGATCGATTTTCTTGAACAAGGAGTATTTGCTTCTAAGGGGGAATTTGGTACCAGTTCTCAAGACGGTGGATTTTCAGCCCTTTGGACAGGATCACCTTCACACCCAACCCAGTTCCTGGTACCTCTTGCCTTCCAGGGACCCAGAACTGAATGGGGCACAGAAGCAGGGCCAGGGGGCAAGCCCTAAGGGTTCACCATGGCAGAACAGGTTGGAAGATACTGAGAGGAGGGGAGCACGATGCATACGGACGAAGACGGATGAAGGGCAGCTCCCTCCAGGTGGAGGAACCAGAGAAGGCTTCACCAGAGACATGATGGGAAAGATGGCCTTGAAGCAGTTCCGTGATGGCGAGAGGCAGCTGGACCGGGAGTCCTCATCAGCACGTCTCTAGGACGCCCTTCTCAGGCTGGTACTGTCATCATTGGTTGTCATGTCTGCCTCCTCCATCAGACTGGGAGCTCTGGAAAGGGATCCCCCTTCCAGGGCCAAGGTAGGGCGAGGTAGTCTGTAATTAACCACCATGCCCCCTGGTTGCCAAGTCAACCAACCTCAGTCCCGGGAGGAAGGAAGAAAGGAAGGTGAGTAGGGGTGGGAGCTGTGGCGGCATCTTGAGTCCAGGGGTGCCCGCAGCCACAGGCCCCCTGATGCTGTAGCCAAGAGGAGAGGCAAGCTGGCCAGACCCGCCTCCAACACGCAGCGGAGCACGCGATCACGTCGCACTGAAGGTGGGCAGGCTGTGGGGCCGTAGGTCCTCGGGTCACTCCTAGGAAGGGCCTTTTCCATCTAGTGCCATGACCCACCAGCCGTGTCCCCTTGCAATGCCAAGGGCCATGAGCTCACGTGTGCCCAGCGATCTACAGCTAGGAAGATGTCTGACAGCCCATGAGCTCGGTGCAGTCAAGGTATGGACCCCACACATTAACCAGAACCCCTGGAGGGTTGAGGGAGAAGACGGATCCCAAACACTTGGTAAGCCTGAGGCACAGTGCACCATGTGGGATTAGAGCGGGCCCTCCAGGCCCCTGGGTGGCCCTGTTCTAGGAGCTTCCAGAGCTCAGAGAGCGGGCAGCAGGGGGCATGGTGGTTAATTACAGACTACCTCGCATTGTTCTCTGATTGCTGTTTCACTCCTTACCTGCACTGGCTCCTCGAGCCCAGAGCATGTACCCTCTGCATCTTCTCTGCGCCCACCGCCCCCGGGGACCCTGGGTCCTCAGCACCCCTTCTAAAGCAGCAGGGGCGGGTGATTCCTCGACACGCATTAGAATCACCCAGAAAGGTTGATAAACCGCTGATACCCGGACCCCACCTGCAAGGAGACTGATTTAACTGGTCTGCGGCACCTGTACCTTATTAAACAAACATACGATCCAAGGGTGCCTGGAGGGCTGCGACCCTCGGCGGCAGCGTCTCGTGCAGCACAAGCCAGGGCCCACAGGAAGCTTGTATTCGAGAGGAAGACGGGCTCTGGGTCCTCAGTTTTGCTCGCCTGTCCTGGTGGCTTCGGTTCCCCACTGCGGCATACGACGCCCGGATCTCGGCATCCAGCCGGGAGAGGCTTTCGGCTCCAAAATCCAAGCCCACGGGGACAGCTGCGCTCAGCACGGAGCTCCATCTGTCCTAGGACCCCGCCGTCCCGCTGAACAGCTGGATTAGTCATATGCTCGAGACTACCAGCGACGGGCAGCCAACTTGAACGAGCCTAGTGCGTGGGAGGATTTGCGGGAATCATCTGCCGCCACCCGGGCTTCACCAGCGGGCCCGGGGAGCAGTGGGCTCTAGCATTCACAGGTCTCTCCGCACTGAAATCGCCCCGGAAGTGGGAGGGGGCGGGGAGGACTCTGATTGGTCCGGTCAAGCGCCCACACTCCGCCCCCTCGGCGGAAGCCGGAAGTGCGGGCAGGGGCGCATGCACACGAGCTCAGAGACGCAGGAGCAGAGCCTCGCGTCCCAAGCATCCCTACCCCCCCAGACACCGAGCATTTGCAGCATCAGAGGAACGACCGCAGCAGCGACAAACTCCCGAGAAGGCATTGTGCACTGAGGGTATTTGTAAGAAATAGATGTCGCCCTCGAAGGGGTGCTGGAAGAAATTGAACAAGGGGACTGGCTACAAGGGCGAGGGCTCAGAGGACCAACGCGGGATCCGCCGGTCGTCTGCCCCCCTTCTCCAGGCACGGAGGGCACCGGGAGGAAGCAGCATTGCACAGCGTCGCCCAGCCGATGCCTGCCTCCGTGGGATGGATCCAGCCACTGGCACACTTGGAAGAGTGGGCTTTGAGGGGGAGACCCCAACCCCAATCTCTGTCCTGTAATCTGCTGCTCTGCTCTCTCATTGGCTGAGCATACCTGGAAGCCAGAGAGAGCCCGAGGGATGCAATCCACCAGCGGTCAGCCTTCTAGGCACAGAGCAGGTGGGAAGCATGGAGAACACATTTGCAGGAATGAATATGAAACACTGGGTACCCTGAAGAGCTGCCCAGGTGGAATCTACCCTCACCTTTGCTTCCCCCATTGGATCCCCCCACCCCCGTTCCCATCAGCAAGGCCTACCGAGTCACCTCCGAAACGTCTCTGGAATCTGGCCTCTCTGTCTTCATTCTCTCTCCCCTGGACTTTGGCAAATTCTCTTCTCCCCTGGCTTCTCCGTGTCCAGTAGAATCCACCCACCAAGATGCCATGGACTTGACCCATGGCCCTTCCCCGTGGGAAACCCTTCCAGGACCCCGCCCCACCCCCACCCCTGGCTGCCTTTGGGGTAACAGGCAGACCCACCCTGTGTGTTCCAGCTGGGTTGGAGTGAAACCAGCAAGGCTGGTGACAATCTGGCTAAGAAATTAGAACTCTTCCTTCAGCCCTGAAGGAGTTCTGAAAGCAAGATTTCATTGTCCTTGTTGTTAACTTCTCATTCGAAATAATTTCATACTTTCTAAGAAGTTGCAAAAGTGGTACAAAGAATCCCCATCTACTCTATCCAGATCCACTAAATGTCAACACAGGCCACAGGACAATGATAAAAATCAAAAAATACTAGTACCTAATCAATAGACCTTATTTGCATTTCCCGGGTGGTTGCCCTAGTGTCTTTTTTTCTGGTCCGGGATTCAACCTAGGGCCACCTTGCTTTCAGTCATCACAAGTGTCCTGTCTTCTCTCAGCCAGAACAGTCCTTCCCTTTGGCTTTCACGACCTTGACACTTTTGTGTCCATACTGGCCACTTTTTTCTAGCGCACCCCTCTATTTGGCTTTTCTGGATGTCTCCTCACCATTCAATCCAGGGTATGCATTTGGGGTAAAAATGCCACAAAAGGCAGGTTTTATCTTTCTGAGTGCTTTATATGAGGGGGCGCACAACGTCAGCTCACCCCAATATGGTTGATATTAACGTGACCCGTTTGATGTAGATGCTGCCTGCCAAGTTCCCCCAGTGTAAAGTTGTTATTGTCCCCTTACCAGTAAGTGTCCTGTAGGGAGGGTACTTTAAAACTGGAAATGTCCCATTTCTTGTATACACTCTGCCCACCAATTTTAACACCTGCTTAGGATTCTCGCTGGAAACGATCTCTACCCCGGCATTTGCCAAGTGGTGGTTCTCAAGCCAATCGCTCCTTACACATTTACTCATTAGAATTCCATTGTCAGGAAAAGAAAAGCAGGGTCCCACCCAACAGGGGATGGTCGCCAGGAATCATAGCAGCTCACCTGATATATTGCAAATCATATACTTGATAAGGAACTTCATCTGGAAGTGTGTTTTATATATAATATTATACATATATATGTATTATGTGTGTGTATGTATATATATATACATATATATATATATGTATAATACATAAAACCCTTACAACTCAATAATAAAAAGACGACCGAGCCGTAAAATACACGGACAAGGGATCAGAATCAATGTTTCTCTAAAAGAAAGACTTACAAATGACCAATAAGTACACAAAAACATGTTCCACATAATGACTAGGGGAACATAAATCAGAACCCCTGTGAAATGTCACTTCACCCACTAGGATGGATGTGTAATAAAAGAAACAGATTTTGGGGGCGCCTGGGTGGCTTGGTCAGTTACGTGTCTGCCTTCAGCTCAGGTTATGATCCCAGGGTCCTGGGATCAAGCCCTGCGTCGGGCTCCCTGCTCAGCGGGGAGCCTGCTTCTCTCTCTCCCACTTCCCCCCCTGCTTGTACTCGCTCTTCCTTTCTCTCTCTCTCTGTCAAATAAATGGATAAAATCTTAAGGAAGGAAGGAAGGAAGGGGGGAGGGAGGAAGGAAGACCAAAAGGAAGAAAGAAAGAGACTCTAACGAGTGTTGGTGAGGCTGTGGACACCAGATCCCTCTCTTGCCGCTGGTAGGAATGGAAATTGGTGCAGCTGCTTTGGAAACCAATCTGGCCTTTCCCCAAAAGGTTAAATATGGAGTTACCATGGGACCTAGCTCCTCCCCAAGCAGGTGGATACCCCAAGAGAAAGGGCAGCCTCTGTGCACACGAAAACTCGCACGCAAGCATCGTAGCAACATTGTCCGTGCCCAGAAGTGGCCCAAATCCAGTGCCCAGCCAGTGACAAGTGCCTAAAAAGTGACCAAGCCACATGGTACGCTATTATCGGGGAACACAAAGGAATGATGTACGGATACACGCGACATCACCGGTGACCCTTGCCAACACCATGCTAAGCAGAAGCAGCCTGACCCAAAGAACCCCGTGCTAGATGACCCCATCTACAAAAATCCAGAATAAGCAAATTTACTAGTCTGCAGAAAGCAGACTAGTGGTTGCTACAGGCTATATGGCAGGGGAGAGAATGTAAAAGGGACTGCTCACGGGCACGGGGTCTCTTTTGAGGGTGCTAAAAATGTCCTAAAATTGCAGTGATGATCACACGACCCCATGAATATACTAAAAACCATTAAATTATACATCTCAAATGGGTGGATTTCATGGCATGTGAATTATATCTCAATAAAGCCGTTATCACACACACACACACACACACACACACCAGCAATGACCTCCTTAGAGCTTCGGGGGAGTGGAAAGCCCCCACGTCCCCACTCAGCCCAGCGCCCTGCTTTCCTGCCCCCAGGGCTCTTTGTTTCTTTTTGTCATGGTCGTCGTTGTCGTTGTTTTAAGATTTTATTTATTCATTTGAGACAGAGAGATACAGAGAGAGAGCATGAGCAGGGGGAGAGGAAGAGGTAAGGGAGAAGCAGACTCTCTGCTGAGCCGGGAGCCCGACACGGACGTGGGCTGCATCCCAGGACCCAGAGATCACGACCTGAGCCGAAAACAGACCCTTAACCATCTGAGCCACCGGGTCCCCCCCTCAACCCCCACACAGCTGCTCTTTGCAGGCAAAGGTGCTCCCACCCAAGGAGCCAGCAGAAAAACGACATTCTCTCTCGTGCCAGGCAAACCCGGCGCCCACTCGACAGGGTTTCCCGTGATTAAGACCCGGCGGGTTCCCGGCTGCATTTTGACCAGCTGTCTCTCTCTACTCCCCAGTGAACTATCCCGAGCCAGGCTGTGGTTTTGCGACTTGAGGCCCAAAGCCATGAATCAACGTAATCTACTTATCAAGACCAAAGGCTGTGGTCACTGTGCCCAGAGAAGGAACAACGTGTATTTCTCTGCACCTTTGAGTCAGAGGGCCGGGCCGCAGTCTGGTGCCCACTGGGGAGCTGTTCCCCGCAGGTCGCGCTGGACTCAGCACACCCCGCCCGGGGCATAACTTTCCAGCCACCATCACGGCTGTACCATTTGGAGCCTGATAGTCTGAGTCCCCACTTGTTGCTTCTGTGACTTTGGTGGCTTTGGCAGGCCCGGCCAGGCCTAGGCTGTGTCCCCTGGCTGTGGCTTTCTTGCTCCCCTTGACATTAGGTTCTAAAACACAATCCCTATGGGGGGTGGGGGTGGGGAGTGGGACAAGGGGGTTACAAGTAAAAGCTCCCAGCCATAAAATAAATAAGTCCCCCACGTACAGCACGGGGCCTTTGGTTAATAATACCGTATTGCATATTTGAAAGACGCTAAGAGAGTAGAACTTACGAGAGAAAAACTTTTGTAACTACGCTTGCCAACCACACTGGCTCCGTTGCAACTTCTCCAAGTCCCCTCGTCCCCTCCAGCCTCCGGGCGCCTGGACAACCTTCCCGCCTGCTTTTCACACACCTACTTGGTTAGGTCACACCACCTTCTAGAACATCTTCCCTCAGTGCCCCAGGACGCTCGCGCCTTTCTTTCCAGCTCTGGTCGGCGTCGCCAAACTTGTCATGATGGTTGGATTAATGCGTGTCTTCCCTCCGCAGCCCGGGCACCCCCTGAAGGCGGAGGCCTCTCTGGTTCACTCATGTTGACCCCCAACCCGGCCTCCTTCCCATGGTTGGCCTGGGGCCTGGCACACGGCAGACATCCCAAAAGCCTTGTAGATGGAAAAAATAAATAAATAAATAAATAAATAAAGGAATGCTGTCCTGAAGACTCATTGGAACCCATTCCTGGGTTCAGCAGCCTGAATTATCCCATTCTCCCCAAACGTCAATCAGGTCACGGCCCTCCTCTGCCTAGATCCCTCCCGGAGCTTTCCACTGGGATTGTAACCAGATCCGAAGTCCTTGCCTCGGTCTACGAGGGCTTGCAGGGGCCTCCTAGCTTCAGCTTCTCTCTTCTGTCATGAGGCCAAGCCCTGGAGGGTTCTAAGCAGAGAAGGGCTTTGCCTTCTAAACTGCCACTTTGACCTCTCTGGGCCCCTTGACCCCTGCAAGTGCATTTCCGTCTCTGCATTGGAAGGTGGGGGCTGGGAGGGGTGGGCCAATCAGAAAGGAGGGCCAGCATTGGGCACAGAGCAAGAGCAGAAGAACCAGCTACCAGCCTCCCAGGGGCTTGTGTCCTACCCCCTCCCCCCCCCCCCCCCCACTCCACAAACCACCCCGGCCCCGCCTCCTAGAGCACAGCAAGAAGGGGAGGGGGCGCTGCCCTGCCCTGTGCGGAGAAGTGTTCTATCACTGACCCCGTGTCGCCCCAGCAGCACACAGTGATAATATGTGCCAAGCAAACTCTAGATCGATGTCATTATTGTTATGAAATCTACAGATGACGCAGCCCCTTCCCGCCTGCAAGTGGGAAGGACCGCAGACCACTTCCTGCCCCGCCCCCAGTCCCCCTTGGCACATCACTGTGCCCACCGTGGCTTTCTATCCCGGTCAGGTGTAGGAGAAGGGAGGGCACAACCTCGAGTTCACAGCTTAGGGGTTCCCTGATACAGGCGTGGATTTTCTGTCCCTCCATGTGGCCAGGCGGGCGCGGGAAGGAGAGGAGAGGAGGGGCTAGGCAGTTCTGACGCCGCCACGGGCTTTCTGGATCGGAGCTCCGGGAGGGCAAGGCGTCCACTTTGGAGCTGCTGGCTTCCTCTGAGAGAAGCGTGGGGATTCTAGATCCTTCCTTCAAGCCTGCATAGCGGTGGGGCTGCTGGGGGGGGGCGGTCCCCGGCCGGCACTGCTGCTGGTGGGGGGCGAGAGCAGAATAGGAAAGCCTCTGAATGTTCTTCCCGGTTCTTCCCTGCGCCGGCATTCCCCTTGCCCTGATCCACGCATATCTTACTCCCCTATCAGGGAGGCTGACTTCTCTGCATTTTTTGGATGAGTAAACTGGGGCAAAGTTACAGCCCCGGGAAGCCAGCTGGTCACACTCCAGTGGCGAGCGCCCTTCTGTGCTTCTGTCCCCCCAGAAGCAGAGCAGAAATAAATGGGGAGAAGAGGCAGGATCGGGGCGCTGTTCTCAGAAAGGATGGGACAAGGTCCTGCATGGTGACGGGTCAGGCAGTGGATTATAAGGATTGTTGTGAATTGTAAAATTTCGGCAGGAGCACCAGGGAAGGAAACACCGGCCAAGTGGGCAGAGGAACCCTGGCCAGGAAAGCAGCCTTCCGTTCCAGGTTCTGCAGGGGGGACTCAGACAGATTCGGCTGCTCAGATCCAGCCCTCGTTAGGGGCCCGCTGCCCATCCCAGACTTGAGCACGCACACCATGATGCGTTCTGTCCTCACCACCACTCTCGGGGGGGTGGGGAGCACTAAGGACGCCCATTTCACAGATGATAAAACTGAGTCTCCAAGCAAGGCAGGAACTTGTGTAAGAAAACCAGGAGCTCGGCCTTCTAGCCCAGGGCTGTTTTCAGGGAGATGGGAAGCCTGATCTCCCCAGCCCACTCCCACCTCCCACCCTGCACAGGACCCCCCTGGGGCTTCCCCACTTCCCTGCTGGTGGCTGGTTCCTGCCAGAGGAATCCAGGGACATTCCTGCCATCGACCCCGACCCTGAATATTTTGTAAGAAGGGAATGGTCTGCAACTTTGGGCCCAACATGAAGGACATTAGTAGGTGTTAGAAAAATAGTAACGTGTGTAATGAAGTCTTGGAATCTCGCGGGCCGGAGATCTTCATTTCACTCTCTGACAATCCCGTAGCTAACAAATCAAAGAGGGTGGCCAGGGCTAGAAGGGCTGCATGGAAATACCAAGAGGCCAGGGAGGGACTACAATGGCCCTTGGCCTCTCCTCCTTATCTCTGGCTTCCTGAGCTTTCTGAGCGGGATAACTTGCTCTACCAGGCAGACCTAGAATCTGGGATAGCCCCAGGAGGGGAGAGTCAGGGTTCTGGATGGACAGATCAGCCTCAGGCTCTCCACCAGTGGATACACCCTCCCCTCGAAGCCTCCTCTCGAAATTTCATCGGCTCTGAACTATATTCCCAGCTGACCGAGCCTCCCCCTGTCCCTTTTCACTATAAACCCGAGTCCTCGAGGCAGGGATTTGGGCCCAGAGAGCAGAAGAGACTTGTCTAGAAGCTCACCTTAAATTCTCTGTCTCCAAGCCCCAACATGTTTGGTCTGTGCCTCAAAGGTACATTTACAATCTTCTCGTGTGGGCATTTGAATTCCATCCCACTGGCCCACCCAGAATCCGAGCTCGGGGAAGGCAAGGCCTTTGGGCTGGGCCTAATTTTTGCATGCCAGAACGCTAGCTCAGGGCCAGGCCACAGAAGGAAAGAAGAAAGTGGGGAGCAGAGGGGAGGTGGGATGCCTCCTGAATGAGGCAGGCGGCCTCATTCAGGACCCGTGATCTTGACCTGATGCGGCCACCGGACGATGGGAAGGGCCCCCCAGCTGATGTTTATTTGAGCACCTCCCATCAGCTCCGCATAGACACTGAAGTGACAGCCGAGAACAATGCAAAGTCCCCATTCTCGTGGCGCTTCCCTGCCAGAACATTCCAAGGCCACAGCAGGTAGGATTTGGGGATGCAAGTGACAGAACCCATAGGAGATGAGCTTAACCCAAAATGGAAAACTTATCGATCGACTCCAGTGACCTAAGTGGAGGCCAGGCAGGGGAGGCGCTGGCCTCTCGGCCCTCCGGGGGCAGGGCCCAGCACGCCTCTGGCTCTGCGGCCTGTCGCTGCCTCCCTCCACGGGCCAGCCCCGTTTGCTTTCACCGCGGACCTCTCTCTCCCCCGGGCAGTTTCAGGCTCACTTCTTCAAACTCCGGCACCAGAACACAGAAGAAGTTTTGTTCTCCCCACTCTAGATGGTAAAGCCCCCAGGGAAGGATTGTGATAGGCCTCATCTGTGTCCGGTGACTACCACTTGGCCCAGTCCTGATGGCCGGAGAATTGGGTCCATTAGAAGAAACAAGGAAAACGGTGTAGGGCGGACCGACTGTCTACCACCCACCGATGCAACTGAGTTTGTGGCTCCCATGGGCTCTGCAGAGGAAGGTGTCTTTGTCCCTCCCGGCTGCTGCCACGAAAACACCAGAGACTAAAAGGCTGATACACCACAGAAACTCATGTCTCATAGTTCTGGAGGCTGGGAAGGCCAAGGTCAAGGCTCCGCCAGATTTGGTGTCCGGTGAGAGCTCTCTTCCTAGTTCATAACCCCCTTCTTGATGACAGAAAGGGCCAAGGGAGCTCCCTGGGGGCTCTTTTATGAGAACACTAGTCCCATTCAAAGGGCTCTAATCACCTCCCTAAGGCCCCACCTCCCAACACCATTACAAACCGGGCGTTAGGATGTGACACACAAGTTTAGGGGGGGGACACAGACATTCAGATCACAGCAGAGGCCAAAAAGAAAGAGCAAGTACTAGGGAACCCGTCTCACTCCCACTCGGATCAGAACCCCAGGGCTGTTCATGTTCACATAGGAAGGCTTAGAGGAACGATATCACCCACCCAGATGGGTGCCCTAAAGCACCCCTGAGAAGCTGGAAATAGGAGCTGTGATTATCCTATTTACTGAGTGCTGGACACTCTCTAAATATCAGGGAGGAATTGCTTCCCCACCCCCGAAGTTTCCTTTGAGGGTGTGGGGTGCCCCCTATTGACTTCCTGCTCCCCATCCCACTTCTTCCCCGGGGAGGAGAATGGGCTGCCTGAATTGGTAGAGTTTGGAGAAGGAAGTGATCATGCCCAGCTCTGTCCCTTCTGGGCAAGCTCCTTTCCAATCGGCCGCCCTCAGAGAGGGTCCAACTCCAGCAAGAGTCCGTGTCCACTCCGTTCTGAACATGGGAAGAGAAGAGAATGTATTTATTGGCCTCCCCAGACCCCCAGCGACACGTTCGTTGTCCTTACCCAACAATTCAGCAGGGTGAGTCTTGTTACTGCTGTTCCCATGTTAAGGACAGGGACACAGAGACTAAGACCCCCCCTCCCGCCCACCCACCGGTCAGGGACAGGGCCGGGGCTCAGAAGCTGGTGTCCCAGGCATATAGCCAGTGTCTCGGGCCTCCCTAGAGCTCAGGCTTGGTGACTCCAGGTGTAGTGCTCTCTCTGGGGCCCCGGGTCATCTCCATTCACAGAACAGGCCTCAGAGAAGGCCCTCAGGGGTGTCACCACCGCCTTCTGGAAGCTTGTAGTGAAAAACAGACACGTCAACGGAGCTCTCAGGAGAACGGGACTGCAGGAGATGCCGTGTTCAGCCTTGTGTGAAAACGGGCTTCCGTTTTCATGACCCTATGTACTTCCCAGGGTTAGTATGTGAGCCTTCCGTATGAAAGTTGACATAGAATGCTGAGAACCAGGCATGGAGGGCGTGCAGAAAATGCTCGATGACCGTCTGCGTGACCTTAGACCAGCCGCCTGCCCTGTGTGAGCCGTGGCTCCTTTCCCTCCATCACGGCCACGGTGGTGGCAAGCCAGTGCACGAGGCAGTCAAAGGAGGGTCTTAGGAGAAGGGCACGGAGAACTTCTGCAACGTGTCCAGCTCGAGGCAACAGCAGAGGGCTGGGATTCTCTCTGCCACCCCCCGGAAGCCCCAGCGAACGCTCCCCGATTCCTGACCCTAAACCTGTAGTGGCCTGACTCACGGAGGGCCAGATGGCCGCAGCCTGGCGTGAAAGGGCGATTCTGGAGGACGGAGCCCTGTGCCCTGGGCTTGGTACTTTGTGTCACCATTCCTCGGCCTGGGCACACCAGCTTCCCACCGCCCCCCACCCCCCGTTTCCCCAAACCAGTGCAGGACACAGTGCAGGGGAGGGCCTGCATGAACAGCTGTGCAGGCAGAACACGAGTGAGCATGTCCTTGAGTTCGAACCACTAATATTTACGGAGATTCCCCCCGACCCAGGCGTTATGAATTGCAAAGGGAGTAGAAATTGTCCCCTTCCTGTCCTCATGGAGCCTTCCGTCCACAGAGACGCAGGACTGGTCATGGAGGCCCTGGGGACGGTGGCACAGAGTTCAGGTTTTACCTTAAATCTCACTGAAAGCTGTAAGGAGTTCTCTGCAGGGAGAGACGCAACCTGAGGGGCATTTCGGCTGCTCTGGCTGTTGCCTAGAGGGAGGGTGGAAGGCATAGCCCGTGCCGTAGCTGCTCCGGGTGTCCAGATGCTGGGCTGTGGCGACTGAGACCAGGGTGGTGGCTGTGCAGTTGAGGGGCGCGGGTGCCCACACCATGTGATTCTCCATCGGGGCCCAACGGCGAGAAAAAGAAAGGAATTTCTCCTGAGCAGCGGGGAGGATGGTGGCGGTGTTTCTGGAGAGGAGAAACGGGCGGAGCTGAGCAGGGGACCTGGGGAGATGGGCTTCGCCTGGGGACGCACAGGCAGGGGTGCTGGGGGCAGCCGGGTACCCGGGCTGGTGCTCAGCGGTGAAGGCCGGAGGGCGAGGGAACAGAATGGGGGGCAGATGGGCGAGTGGGTTGTTGCTACAGCTGCTTGGAAGCAGCTCTTCGGGGTCCCTAGGTGGTGGGACCCCACATTGGGAGACCCGGCTGGCCCCACCCCCCACCTTCCTGCAGTTTGGGGGACAGAGGAAGCTCGGGCAGGAAGAGGGGATGGAGGCAGCGTGGGCCGACTCTGGAGAGGACAGAAGGACAGAGAAGTGGGGGAGAGAGTGCGGCCTGGACGCCCCTTCCTCTGTCTGTTGTCACGGCTGCCCAGGCCGAACAGAGTCACTGGCCACCTCCACCTCCAGGGGAGGCCAACTTGCTGTCAGGGACAGGTATGGAACTCGGTGACCAGGTCCTGGCCCCGGGGACCCTCCTCTCTGTCACCTTCCCTCCTACTGAATGCTCAGCCTTCCTCCGCTGTCCATGACCCCAGACAGCCGGCAGTTTCCAGTCCCCGCACTAGACGGTGAGGAGTTGAGGACACGCAGTGTCTAGGCAACTCCTCCATCTTTCAAGCTTCCGGCCGTGCATACTGGGTGTTTAATCAACATACTGGGTGCATTGAATTAAAAGTGCTTGATTCAGGGGCGCCTGGGTGGCTCCGTCGGTTAAGCATCTCCCCCCCCCCCCCCCCCCGCTCAGGTCATGATCCCAGGGTCCTAGGATCGAGCCCCTCATCAGGCTCCCTGATCATCGGGAGGCCTATTTCTCTCTCTCCTCTGCCCCTCCCCCTTGCTTGTGCTCCCTCTCTCTCAAATAAATAAAATCTTTAAAAAAAAAAAAAGTGCTTGATTCGTATTTCTCAAGCTAGGATTGAGATCTCTCTGTCTCTGTCTCTGTGAGGAGATGCTCAGGGTAGAGGTAGGGGGAGTTCTTTAGGAGACCTAACCCTGCTCTTGATGATTGAGGGAGTATTCTCTCCCCAGGTTCCAGACAGCAAAAGGCACCAGCCAGGTTGTCCCCAGCGGCCTCTCTCCCAATCAGTCAGCCACGGCTGGCGAGAAGAGCAGGGACCTTTCCTCGGGCACTCACGGTGTGGCGGGCACTGGGGGTGGGGCACAGGCACGTCACCTGCATTAATCATGTCAGCCACTTCCCTCAGCATCCCCAGGACGTGGTTCGGGGGTACATCCAGAAGGTCTCAAGAAGGGCACTCAAGAGGGCCAAGTGATTTCCCAAGGACGTTCAGCAAGGTCAAGGTGGGCTTGCCTGCCCTCAGGGTCTCTGCTCCTGGTCCCTGTGCCTCCAGGCTCTCAGAAGTGACTCTGCAGAGGAACCTTGGCAGAAGCCAGAGGCTCACAAGAGGAATCAGCTTGACTCAGTGACTCCACTCCCTGGTACCCCCAGCCCTTGCCCAGGTGCACAGAGTTCTCTCCTCTGTGACTCCCCACCACCCCAGCCTGGGAGCCAAAGGCAGAGAGTCTCTCGCCCAGAGACAGAGAGACACAACCCTCACAGCATTGCCAGTAACGGTTTACCCACTTGGCTTCCTGTTAGGTTTTTTTCTTCCTTCCCCGTAGGGGTGTCTCTTATCTTAAGCCTCTTAGGGGGGGCTGTGCTGGGCTGTTTACCATTTGGTGACAGTTGGTGGCAGAACCAGCCTCTTGCGGAGAATGAGGAGGGGGAAAAGCAAGCCCAGGTGGGCCCTGGGTCCAGACTGGATGGGATAAACAGTCCCCATACAGTCAATGTCAAAGGTGTGTCCAGCTGTCCTGCCAGAGTCAGGCTCCGTCTTCCAGACAGGGACAGTTGGGGCAGGTGGAAGTGATTCAGTTCGCCCCAAGCTCCCTCCAGCTGTGGGGAAGAGGCTGGGGGGTTGCAGATAACCCCCTAGAAGGGTAACCAAGACGTAGTTGGGTCTGCTGGGCTGAGAAGTTTGCTTTGGCCCCTGAATTGGGAGCTCTGGGTTCTTCATGAAAAATGCAAAGTAAGAGAATCCGTGACGGAAACTGACCCTTCGCCATTCTTTTTTTTTTGTTTTTTAAGATTTTATTTATTTATTTGACAGAGATCACAAGCAGGCAGAGAGGCAGGCAGAGAGAGAGAGAGGAGGAAGCAGGCTCCCCGCTGAGCAGAGAGCCCAATGCGGGGCTCGATCCCAGAACCCTGGGATCATGACCTGAGCCGAAGGCAGAAGCTTTAACCCACTGAGCCACCCAGGCGCCCCGCCCTTTGCCATTTTTTCACTTCCAGCAATCTTCCAGCAAAGAGGTCTTGATGCCCCGTGGTGTGAGCTCTGTCTGACCTGGTGGTCCTGTTCTAAAGAGAATCTCGCATCCTCCTAGGGAACCGCGAAGGTATAGCCCAGCCCCGGGCCTTGGGCCCCACACCACCCTGGGCCCCACCTTGCCCTTGTCAACCTGCCCAGAACGCTTGGCTGTGTAGGACCCTGTCCATACCTGCTCATCCCCACCCTGCCAGGCCCCAAAGCCCCAACCTCAGCTGTACCCAGGGTCCAAGTTCAAGGCTGACCCCATCTGACTAATCCTGAACCTCTCTGTCGGTTCCTCTCAACCTGTGCCATGTCTGGGCCACTTAAGGAACAGAGGCACAGAGTGAACAGAGAGGGAGAGCTCGCTTGGATTCAATCAGGAGAAATGATCCTACAGCAGCCAGGCACAGAGGGCCTGAGGCTGGACTGACCAAACTCTGACCAGTGATGGCAAAAGAAACTCTCTTACCTATTATCCAGAAACCGACTCCTACAGCCAGGTGAGGCTCAGAGAACCAGAGCCTTGGATCCCTGACTTATAGTGGAGATGCCACAAAACACAGGCAAATGGTCTAAATGGAATCCCACCCAGCCTAGGTGATCTAGGAAGGAAGTTGGCGCTGAAGAGGGCCGAGCCATCTCTCAGACACTGCCTCTGGTCATGGTCACGTTAAAGGTCAAGTGTACCGGAAAAAAGCAACACCTGAGGAGGAAGGAGAAATCGTGAGAACCCCAGCTGGCCGTCTTCATGGCCGTCCCTGGCGCCTGGCTGCCTCCCCTCCCCATACAGGCTGGGTAGCACTGCCCCAAAGCTGCTCAAAGGAGGGCTGGGAAACCAGGGCAAGAAGGAGACAGCAGCAAGGGCAGGGAGATTGGCGATCACAGACCACCACGGTGAAGACACACATGGGGACCGCATGTGTCCAGGGCTGTGGGTTACATGGAAACACCAAAGGGAAACTGACATGTGTGCAAGCCTCTGAAGTTATCCATTCCCCATTCATTCCTTCAACAAATATCTATCGAGCTGCTCCTAGGTATGTAGTCTAGGACAGAGATAAGAGTGCAGACTCTTGGACCAAATGGCCTGAGTTCAATCCCTGCTCTGTTTCTTTTTAAAATTGTTTTCTAATTGTGGTAAAACACACACAACACAGCACTTACCATCTTTACCGTGTTTAAGTGCACACTTGACCGTGATCCGTGCAGAGGGTCTGTCTGAGCTTCTGGCTCCATCTAACAATATTTTCCCAGTGCTTTCTGTCTCCTCATGGGCACGGGGACATAATGACATGGGCAGAAATCCTGGCCCTTGAGATTGCACCAGCTGTGTCTCTCCTGGGCAAAGTGAGGTCGTGTGTGTGTGTGTGTGTGTGTGTGTGTGTGTGTGTAGGGGGTCCCCAGGGAAGAGAGTCCCTGCGCTTCCCCTCAGTCTGCCTCCCTTTGAACATTGAGAAACTCAGGGACTCTTCTGGAAGCCTGAGTCAGCCTACAATGTGCTTTTACCCTGGAGTCAGGCGGGAATCCTGGGATGTGAGGGTGGGGAAGCTTGGTGGGGGGGGGGGAGCTCAAAGCGCCAGGGGCAGGGGGAGGCAGAGGGCTGGACCATTGGGGAAGGAAATCCCAGGGGAAAGGTGGACAGGTGGTGGGTATCAGGACAAAAGGGGCTCCACGGGGGATAGGAATGTTTGGGGCCTGTTTGGGGAGGGAGGGGTGTGTTGAAGACCCCAGAGGTTAGAATGGCTGGGAAGGAGAAGGTTGCAGTGGGTGAGCTCACCCCTAACCCTGAGGAGCAAAGGCCCCTTTCACTCCCCTGCCCCAGCCAAGCTGAGACTGCTCAGGAAGGTGGATCTGGCCCAGCTCAGGAGACAAACGCTCACCCAGAAGACGTCATTGGCTCTGGAATGTAGAGACAGGGCTGGGAATGCAATGACAGCAGCCCAGGAACCCGCAGGACATCATGAGGGCTCCTCCTGTTCCCCACCCAAGGGCTGGTCCCTCTCCCACCATCAGGGACGCGCAGAGAACGACCAATGACAAGCAAAGACTCTTGGAATGTCCCCCACCCCCAGGAAAAGCCCAGAAAATCCCGGCCCCTCGCTGTCCAGACTGGGAAACTGAGACTCGGAGAGGGTGCCCCTCCTCTCGGGTCCCCGCCCCGCGCTTGTCCCCTATCCGCCCGCGCCAGGCAGGGGGCGCCCTTCCCCGCCGCCGAGCCCCGCGGCCGCCCCGCGCCCCGCAGGTCCCCGAAGGAAAGCCCTCTTAAAGAGTTTTTCCTTTCGCGTGAACTCACCGCCTCCATCCAGCCGCGCGGTCTCAAAGGTGAACAGCACGTAAATGCGTTGCAGATGTGCTTCCTTCCATTTTTGGCTACCGCTGGGCGCCTGCGAGCGGCGGCGGCCGCCCCGGCGCGATCCAGGCCGCGTTTTCCGTCCCGCCCGCCAACTTTCTCAAGCTGTAGTTATTTGATAATGATTTTTTTTTTTTCCCCCAAACCTCTCCCAATAATTGTTATCCACCCCGCCCGGTGCAGTTCAGGTGATGGGCACAGACTGCAGACGCCTCCTCCTCCCGGAGCCCGGCCGGCGCCCAGGAGGGTGAGAAGGCACAGCCCAGGTACTTTGTGCAAAGCCAAGGTCAAGGTGTCTAGGTTAGCCTGGCCTGGCAGGGAAGAAGCCCCCAGCCGCCACCATAACCCCACGAGGCTTCCCCCCACTCCTACACCAACACCAGGCCACCTCCCCAAAGCCCACTCTCCAGGGGTCCTGGCTGTCTGATGGATGACTGAACAGAGAGGGTATGCTGGGCGATGAGCACCATACTGCAAACATTTATTGGGCACCTGCTGTATGCCCAGGCCCTGAGAAAGCCCTGGTCTCCAGGACAAGCAGTAACAGCGCCTGCCTCCAGGTTTCCCAGTCCAGAGGAGACTGGGACCACACATCCCTTCCCTGGAAAGATGAGAGGGTTTCCAGGGCGGGATTCGGGGCCAAAGCTGCTCAGAGTGGCAGAGCCGGACAAGGTGGGCTTGGCACCCCTTCCCCCCCAACAAGGGCCCGAGGTAGAGGTTCCACACTGTCCTCCCTTAACCTTCGGTCACCACCAGTCTGGGTGGAGGTCTCTTCTAAGAAGCGATAGGGCTCAGAAAATCGGGTCACGCGGGTCAGGGTAGACAGGCAGAGCCCCAGACTGTTGGGGGACTCGGAAGCCACCCAAGCAGATGGCTGAGAGGCAAAGCCAGGTGTCCCTTTGGGAGTTCAACCCCCAAGGGAGGAGCCAGGTGAGCTCTTGCTTCCCTATTTGAGGGCCGCACGTGTTTCTGATGTTCAAGTACAGTGGTTTGATGGGGCCCTTTGCTGGGGGAAAGCCCGACATTCTTTGGTTAAACCTGAATGAACTCTGTTTTTACATTGATACATTTGGGGTGGAATCCTGGCAGCCAGCAGCGGGAGGGGCAGGAGGAAGAATGAAAGAAGGTGGAGAGGCAGCATTGGGGTGCTGAGAAGAAAGGGGTGCTGGCTTTAAGGCCAGAAATCCGAGGGTTCTGCCTTTCCATTCCCCTCACTGCTGGCTCTTCCACAAGCCCTCTCCAGCCTCTGCAAACGTGGTGCCCAGCACGTCCCCTACCCGGTGGACGGGCTCAGAGGCACAATGTGCTCAAGGGTGACCGGTCAATCCCAGCGAATCCCAGGGTAGCTGAGGGGGGCAGCATGGGGGGCGTTGCACTTGCCTCTTTCACAGACCCGCCCCCCCCAAGTGGTGGGACCCCCTCTTCGAGCCTTGGAGAAACCCCCCTCTTCCTGTCTCCCTGGGTCCAGCGGAGGCCCTCACAGCCCTCCAGGAGGGGGGCTCCCAGAGCCACCTCCCCTCCTAGTCCAGCCTGGAGGAGGGGCGTCAGCTGCGGGGCTGGAGGCCCCCTGTCTGCAAAGAAGCAGGATTTATCTCAGTGTGGGGAGGTCCGGGGCCCCAGAGTCCTAGATCATCATTAGTTCCATCAAAGAGGCGGCTGTGATCTGAAGGGGCAAAGAGCCATGGCGTCCAAATTGGAAACAGGCTGGTGGGCTACGGGGCAGGGGCCGGGCTGAGAGAGGGCTCCGGCCTCCCCCGGGGAACCCGGGACACCAGAGGAGTCCCACAGACAGTGCACAGGAAGAGGAGGAGGAGAGAAGAGAAAACATTCCACTCGGGCTCCAGGGAGGAGAGCCGAGTGAGATGGAACGGAGCCAAGTCTGCGAGTCAAGGCGACCTCCCTAAGGGGGCGGCGAGAGAAGGCGGCCAACCCCACGCGCGACCCGAGGGCCTGCTGGGGCTCTGGCCCCGTGCCTCACGCCCGTGTGTGCCTCCTGTCGAGCTGTCCACAGGAAGAGAAAGCGCGGCCTTTGCTTTACTGATGGGGAAACTGAGGCTAACAGGGGAGAGAACAGATGTGCCCAGGGTCAGCCAGCCCAGACGCCTTGCTCTCCTGGACCTCACACCTCCCAGAAAAGGCAGAGCAGAAGGAAGAGCTGCTCCTGAGGCTCCCTACCCTCCAGTCTGGGCCCAGCCTCGAGCAGCGGCCCAAGTTTAAACTCCAGGTGTAACACTAAGCTAGAGAAGACAGAAACAGCTTCTTCTTCCTTTTTTTTTTTTTTTTTTTTTTTTTAAAGATTTATTTATTTATTTATTTGACAGATCACAAGTAAGCAGAGAAGCAGGCAGAGAGAGAAGAGGAAGCAGGCTCCCCGCTGAGCAGAGAGCCTGATGTGGGACTCGATCCCAGGACCCTGGGATGATGACCTGAGCTGAAGGCAGAGGCTTTAACCCACTGAGCCACCCAGGCGACCCCAGAAACAGCTTCTAAATACTGGAAAGTGCTGATACGCCAGACAGAAATGGAAAACATATTGGAAAGATGCCTCCTCGCTTCTAGGGCTCTTTGCTAATGAATACCTTCTTCCTAGAAGTACTCCCAGCCCCGATTCCAGAGCATGTCCTCTAAGCTCAGGCTTCCAGGGGCCTCCAGACCCCTGACCCCCATTCCCACAACAGGCCCCTGTCCAGGGGATGGAGAGCACCTGGAGGTGTTCTCAGCTCTCGCAGGGCGCTGACCCGTGTGGGCACCTGGGTGGAGCCCCACCCGCCTTGGGCTCCAGGGCCCCACCTGGGAGCAAGGCCTCCAGCCCCAAAGGGGCCGCAAGACGTAGCCCAGAAAGGACATCAAAATGCCGTAAAGGGAGGAGCGCCTGGGTGGCTCAGTGGGTTAAGCCTCTGCCTTTGGCTCAGGTGATGATCTCAGGGTCCTGGGATCGAGTCCCACATCGGACTCTCTGCTCAGTGGGGAGCCTGCTTCCTCTTCTCTCTCTCTCTGCCTGTCTCTCTGCCTATGTGTGATCTCTGTCTGTCAAATAAATAAATAAATATCTTATTTTAAAAATGCCATTAAGGGGAGCTAGAGCCAGAGAGTTGCTCAGGCTCCAAAGCCATCCCGAGGGAGTGGGGAGGACAGATGAGCAACGAGACTTCAGCCCGCGGGCGTTCCAGAAATTGTACGGATAACGCTAAAAAAAGGGAACGCAGCCTAAACTTCCAAGAACAGGGAGCTAATTTCCAAGAACAGGGAGCTAATTCTGTGTGACAGAATCCCCTGTCGCCGTTGCAAAAGATGCTTGTGGACGCGGTTCATTGACACAGGAGCTGCGTCACAATGACACAGGATTAAATGAGATAAGTCTGGGTAAGCGTCTGACCCACCAGTAATGCAAACTCCTGACCGTGGTGGGTATGTGATGAGAAGCAGGAAGGAAGTTATGTAGCTGGAATGATCTCGATTCTGTAAGACAACGGAGGCACGGAAAAAGGCAGGGGGGGACAACGAAATACTGCTGAGTTGTGAGATGAGAGATTTGTCTGTAATCAGCGGGGTTTTTAAAATTCATTTTAATTTAATTTTTCGCAGCACTTTAATTTGAAAAACTTCAAACATACAGCAAAATCGATACCTCTTCCTAGGTTCTACATATATATATATTTTTTTTTCAAGAGATTTTATGTGTTTACTTGAGAGAGAGAGCACGAGCAGTGGGGAGAGACAGAGGGGGGGAAGCAGGCTTCCTGCTGAACAGGGAGCCTGAAGCAGGGCTCCATCGCAGGACCCTGAGATCATGACCTGAGCCCAAGTCAGATGCCTAACCCACTGAGCCCCCCAGATGCCCCCCACCACTAACTTTTTATTATGACTTATCATGTATCTATCTGCCTAACCTTTTCCTCTATCCGTCCATACATCGGTGTGTTTTTTTAAGGCATTTTAAGTAAATTGCAGGCCACAGTAACTTCACCCTAAATACTCTGATAACGTGAATGTCAGGAGGAACGGTGTGTGAGAGCTACCAGGAGGTTGGCAGCTGTCCTTGGCTCTCAGAGCAGCTCCCAACCCCCCACCGCACCCCCGCAGGTTCGGGGTGAGGCCAGGCCCCACTGTCTTACTCTGCGTGACCTTGCATCCCCGGAGTCCTGTGGTTTCTCTCCACCTGAGGCAGGAATAATGAGATGGAAATAAATCTCTCTTCTGGTCATCTAAGGGCATGGGGAAGGTTACTTAAAATGGGGCCTGCCCTCACCTTGGGTTTTCTGCAGAGACAGAGATGTTGGATTTCACAAAGAAGAATATAGCGCATCTGGTTAAATTTGAATTTCAGATAAACAACACATTTTTTCTCAAGATTTTATTTTTAAGTCATCTCTACACCCAACGTGGGGCTCGAACTTGCAACCCCAGAGATCAAGCGCTGTATGCTCTACTGATTGAGCCAGCCAAGTGCCCCACTCATTTTTTTCTTCCTTTTAGTATAATGGTGTCCCAGGCAATGCTTGGGACGTGCCTATATTAAGGAAGTATCTGGTCTAAATTTTTATCTGACAGCCCTATGCAAGATGGGAAAACAGAACCCCGGGGAAGGAGGCATGCCAGGAGATGGGAACTGGGTTGGGATTCTCGATACGGTGACGTCTCATTGGTGCTATCCTAGGGAAGGTATTATTTTATTGCCATTGAACTTAAAATTAAGGTTTAGGGAGTCCAGGGTCCCCACCCAGATGACAAGGTGCCCAGTTACAGGTTCAGCCTCAGCGTCTGGTCTGCAGGGGAGCCCTCCCCCACCCAAGTTCATCTCTTGGAGGTCTCAGCAGATCACGTACACAGGCCCTAAAACCCACCAGTGGGGCTCTGGGATGGGGTCTGCAAGCCCACAGCTCCAGTAGTCAGGGCCTGCCTCTCCGGTGGGGGTGACTTTTGAGGATCAGTTTAACCAGGAGATGGGGTGCCCAGATGTTCAGCTAAACTTCATTTCTGGGTGTGTCTGGGAGGGTGTTTCTAGATGAGATTAGCGTTTGAATCAGTAGACTGAGTCAAGCCCATGGAGCGCCCCAATATGGGTGGGCCTCACCCAATCAGTTGATGGCACGAACGGCTTCTCTGCCTGACAGTTGAGCTGGACCTGGGTCTTCTCCAGCATTGAGACTGGAATGTACAGCACTGGCTCTGCTGTTTCGCAGGCCTTCGGGCTTGCCCTAGAACTTCACCATCGGTTCTTCTCACTCTCAGGCTAAAACTCACCAGTTTTCCTGGGCTACCAGCTTGCCAAGGGCAGATCCTGGGACTTTGTTTGCAGACCCCCATAATCACAGGAGCTGATTTCTTTTTATCTATATGTATCCTGTCGGTGCTCTTTCTCCGGAGAACTCTGTTTCTGTCTCCTCCCTCAGAGAGTCACACAGAATGCCCTGGGGTGCTGGAAGGGATCATGTGAGTTAACGCCCTCCAGCAGAGGCCTTGGCGGGTCACAAGTCACAGGCTGGGGCTGAGGCTCCCAGAGGTCATGGGGCAAGGTCCGTACAGCCGGACAGAGGGAGTGGGCGCCGCAGATGGAAAGTAGATACCCCCGAAACAGGAAACCCCGCCGAATCCTCCTTCTGATTCCGCACATCTGCTTTCTCCCATAGCAGCCACCAGCTGGAGCCCAGGGCAGCATTCTGGAAGAAGGGGGACCCAAAATGGAAGTTTGCAGAAGGGACGCTGGGCCAGTCCGGCCCGGCCACCTCGCTTTTCCTTCCAGGCTTCGGTTCGTCTTTCGTCTGAATGCCGTCCGAGTGTCTGACCATTGACTTGCTTGCACACGGCGATAACTACCCCTTCCACCGGTGGACCTAAGACAAGTCTCCGGTTCACTCTTTTCCAAAAGGCTTATTTTTAAATCACCTGTGAGTGTTTTCACAAAGCAACGTGAGGATTGCTATTTTTGTCTCTCCCACAAGCACACCTCATTCCACGGAGGCGGGGACAGCTAGTTTGGGGACCCATGATTTCAGGTTTCAAGGGAAAACTATGGAATCCGGGCCCACACACCTCGAAGGGCCTAGAAGGTTCTCTGTCGCCCCATGGAGCTTCTTTGTGCCCTTCCTCTTGGTGCCAGGACCCACCCAGCTGTTATCAGTGTCGGCCACCAGGACCAGCCCAGGGTCCAACACAAGCCTCCTCACTTGCCACAGGGTTTGGTTAAGCCAGGGCTGAGCAGAAAGCCCTGGTTTCCACTCCACCGATGATGGTGTAGAAGGTCCGATCCACACCAGCCCTCACTGGGAGGCTGAGCCCTGGGCGGCTCTGCAGACTCAAGCTCTAGGGTCTTTCTTACATCGGGTCTGCAAATGTATCCCATATGTCCGGCCATCACTTCACTCACCGGTTCATTGCATTTCAACGGCTATTTAAAAATATCATTTGTTTTGCTGTGACTATGCACCGAAAAGTGTGCACGTAAGTTCAGTGATACAGTAACCAACACTTTGCGGGTCACCTGTTGTTCAGTGCTCTTCTGACAAAGGAGGGAAAAATTCACTCTGAATTTCCACAATCTCCGCCACCGCATGCCCCCCAGCATGAGTGCGTGCACACACACACACACACACACACCCCCTCTGCCCCATGCCAGAAATTTTCTTCTCTTTAGTAAAGGGTGGGTTGGCTTTTTTTTATTTTACTTATTTATTTTTTTGTTTCATTTTGTTTTTACTTTGAACCCCCCGAAATTAGTTTTTGGCAAGTTTCCTTTGCTCTCTACCAAACGGTTTTGAAATAGTCATCATTTCTCTAAGATGATAAACAGTGAAAGATTGCTTTTACTTCTGAAGGCAACAAGAAAACATGTCTACGGTTTCACTTTGAAGCTCATCAGGAAAAGAAAAAAAAAAGAACTATAACATTTAGCACGTGTAAAGGAATTCGCAATTCATCGGCCACCTGTGTGTCTGATAATCGTTTAATGCTGCCTCCAAAGTTTCAATAATCTTTGCGAGCGGCTCGATCACAGCAGATAAAGCCTGGCGACGTGTGGCCCCGTGTGACTCGCGCCAGCTACCTCGGGTGCCCTCCCAACCCCCGCAACTCCGTGTGGCTTCATCGCTCTGGTTACATGTGTTTTGGGTAATCGCCAGTTTTTTCACAGATGAATGGATGGCGTGGAACAGAGAACCTAACGCAGTGAACGCATGTCACTTTTTTTTTTCTTTCATTTTTCTGCAAAGGCTTCGACATTATAGGGTCCCACCGATGGATGTGACAGGACTCTGGAATGGTTCGGGTTCTTAGTCCTCACGCCACATGACGGGGCAGCCCAGTGTCTCCGAGTTGGTTGTTGTAGGTTTGATCGCTCGTGTTAGGAATCCCGCTTTGATTGTCCGCAGATGAGGTATAGTACCCCATGTCAGTTGCCACGGGTCAGGTTTTTCAATACCAGCAGCATCTGTGCGTCTCTGTAATTGACATCGTGATTGAGACCTTTTCCTACCTGAGCCTCGTGTTGGTGGGGGGCGGTGGGGGCCTCTTTCTCCAACCGACCCATGGTCTTGTCCCGTGCGTGTTATTGAATCAGGACACATTGATTTCATCTGCTGTGCCCTGTCATGTTTCAGGTTGTTTTGTGTGTTTGTTTGTTTGTTTGTTTTGGTTTGGTTTGTTTTTCCAGGTCATTTCCCTTTGAATTTGCTGACTTCTTTAGGCCTCGATGAATTCACGAGTTAGAAGCTGGCTTTCTCTCTCCTTCCAAATCGCCTTTACTCGTAGATGAAATACACTTCTCATGACTTCTTAACGGTAAACACTGTTTTCCACGGAATAAAATATGTTTAACTCTGAATTTCAGGTATGTTCTAGTTTCCTCGAGCTGTTAGGAGTGAGCAGATAATAATTTGTTAGTGACAGTTTCACAAGGAAATCAATATTTGCTACCCCCACCCCCCCCGCCCCAACTCAGTGATTTTCAGGTGCATTTTACATCCTCTGTGTTTTCAGATTTTTTGCAGAGATTTTTTTTCTTTCCTCCAAAACAGAAACCCCTTGTGCCACGAGAAGGAGTCTTCTCTGCAGGTGTATTTTGTTGGCAAACCGTGGGCACGGGTAATGAGGGGAATGTGTTTTATACACCTCCTTTCCCACCCCGTGCAAATCTGAGCTTTAGGAGTCTTCAGAATTTCCAGATTTGCCTTAATCTCCTCATTTTATTTTTCTTTTAAAGATTTTTATTTATTTATTTGACAGACAGAAATCACAAATAGGCAGAGAGAGAGATTGGAGGAAGCAGGTGCCCCGCCGAGCAGAGAGCCCAATGCGGGGCTCGATCCCAGGACCCTGAGATCATGACCTGAGCCGAAGGCAGAGGCTTTAACCCACTGAGCCATCCAGGCGCCCCAAACTCCTCATATTATTAAAAAATAAATTTTAAGGGACACCTGGCTGGCTCAGCGGATAGAGCTTGCATTGCTTGATCTCAGGGTTGTGAGTTCAAGCCCCACGCTGGGCATGGAGCCTACTAAAAAATTAAATAAGTAAGTAGGTAAATAAATATTTTGGCGTATCCGTCACGCATCTCAAACTATGGGTGGCGACCTGACTTGAAACCATATTACTTTCTGTATCTATATCGGTGTCATTTGTATACAGTTGAATTATTGACAATAAGGAACCACTTGAAGAGCTGGATTGCACCACGCTGAGTCCATTATTAAAGACTAAGAAATGGGGGCACCTGGGTGGCTCGGTTGGTTACATCTGACTCTTGGTTTTGGCTCAGGTCATGACCTCGATCTCATGAGATCAAGTCCCCTGTTGGAGTCTGTGCTGAACGTGGACCCGGTGTGGGATTTTCCCTCTCCCTCTGTCCCTCCCCTGCTCTCTCTCATGCATGTGCATGCCCCCCCAGGGGGGTATTTCTAAGCTTGGGGCCAGTACCCTCCGGGTCAGACTGTCCTACAGTCAAAATACTCATTGGAGCCCCATTTCGACTACCCATATGGTTTTTAGATTGGCTGAGCTGAACTCAGAAATATGAACACAGCCTCTGATTTTCACATCTTTCCCCAATAATCACACTCACCCAGAAAGAAACCATAGCTGACCATGAGCGGTATATCCAATAACTGGAGGAGAGCGAGACGTTTGTCTTCCCAGGGACATAAAGCTGTGCGTTCGTCACCGTGAACATGGGGCTTCCCCAGGTGAGCGGGCAGAGTGGCCGTCAAGAAAGAGGGCGTAGGGGCGCCTGGATGGCTCAGTGGGTTAAAGCCTCTGCCTTCGGCTCAGGTCGTGATCCCAAAGGTCCTGAGATCAAGCCCCGCATCGGGCTCTCTGCTCAGCAGGGAGCCTGCTTCCTCCTCTCTCTCTGCCTGCCTCTCTGCCTACTTGTGATCTCTGTCAAATAAATAAAATCTTTAAAAAAAGAAAGAAAGAAAGAGGGCGTAGCAGACAGGTCCCGCCCTTACACACGTGGTAGTGTCAGCTCTCAGTTTCTGTCGTGATGAGAAGACTGTTATTACTTGTACTACAACAGCACAAACGCGAATGTGAACTGTGTTTCCCGCCTGGGTAGCTCATCCCACGGCTTTCAGACTCTTCTCTGTCAGGTTTCCGGCATGTCCTTCTCCCTATCTCTTTGGGAGGCTGGGGTGCCTCTGTTCATTCTCTCACTCCCTGGTCTTTCGCCAAGCCCTTCCTAGCCTGCAGCTAGGCCCTGGATGCACAGAGGAACCACCCAGCCCGTGTCCTAGCTGGGAAGCTCCTAGCGTGGAGGGTAGGATGGAGGTAGACCCTTCGAAACGGTTCTTGCCTACAACCCTCTGACACCAGTTGTGTACGTTTCCTGCCCACATGGCAACCGATTCTCCAACTTTTTGGACACCAATGGGGTGTCCTACAATTCAAGTCAATTCTAACCTTAACTCCCTGGAGTTAGCACAGACCCCACTAACCCAGCTCAAGGGCTCCGTCCCACAGGACCCCCGCCCCACTGCAGATGTCAGGCGTCAGGATATTGGGTGCCAGGGCACCCACACTTCCGTCTGACTTGGCTGCAAAGTCACGGGTTACTACGACCTCCTCCTTTACCTGGTGATATGTTAGAATGCTCAGAGGACTCGGGGAAACCCTTTACTGATTGTTGTCCCTTTACCCTAAAGAGTATTATAGGGCGCCTGGGTGGCTCAGGTGGTTAAGCGACTGCCTTCAGCTCAGGTCATGATCCCGGAGTCCTGGGATCGAGTCCCGCATCGGGCTCCCAGCTCCACGGGGAGTCTGCTTCTCCCTCTGACCTTCTCCCCTTTCATGCTCTCTCTCACTGTCTCTCTTTCTCTCAAATAAATAAATAAAATCTTTTTTAAAAAGAGTGTTATAAAGGTACAAATGAAGGTCCAAAAGAAGAGGTGCATCGAGCAAGAAGGCGGGGGTTAAGGGACGCACGGAGCCTCCCCTCCCCTGCAGTGCAACCCCTCCCAGCACTGGTTACCGCCACCAACCGGGAAGATCTTGGAACACTGTGTAGGGATTATTTTTAAAATTTTTTTTTTAATTTTATTTATTGGGGCACCTGGGTGGCTCAGTGGGTTAAGCCTCTGCCTTCGGCTCAGGTCATGATCTCAGGGTCCCGGGATCGAGCCCCGCATCGGGCTCTCTGCTCTGCAAGGAGTCTGCTTCCCCCTCTCTCTCTGCCTGCCTCCCTGCCTACTTGAGAACTCTGTCTGTCAAATAAATAAATAAAAATCTTTTTAAAAAATTTTATTTATTTATTTGACAGAGAGCGTGGAAGCAGGCAGAGCAGCAGGCAGAGGGAGAAGCAGACTCCCTGCTGAGCAAAGAGCCCAAAGCGGGACTCGATCCAGGGATGCTGGGATCATGACCTGAGCCGAAGGCAGACGCTTCACCAGCTGAGCCCCCCAGGCGCCCCTGGAGATTCTTATTACGGAGGCACCATTGGGTAAGTCATCGGCCACTGGTGATTAACTCAGTCTCCAGTCCCTCTCCCTTCCCAGGCCAGGGGGTGAGGAGGAGAGTTCTAATCTCATAGCTGGGTCCCCTGGCAAGCAGCCATTCGGAAGCATCAAGGGGCACACCAAAGGTCACCTTGTGAGCAGAAGCTCAGGTTGTGGATGAAGTGGCCTTGTCACGAATAGCAGAAGATGTTCCTAACTCCCCTACCTCTCAGGAAGTTCCGAAGGTTTGAGGAGCCCTGTTACAGGAACTGGGGACAGGAGCCTAGTATCTGCAGGTGCCCTTTGAACAACGCACGGGTTAGGGACACCCGGTCCCTGCAGCCAATTATCTGCATATAACTTTTGACTCCCCCAAAACGTAACCAGCAGCCTCCTGTTGGATAAAAGGCTTACCGATAAAGTAACGGTCGATAGGCACATATTTTGTATTTATATGTATTCTGTCCTGTATTCTTACAATAAAGTAAACGAGGGAAAAGGAAATGTTATCAAAAAAAATCATACGGAAGAGGGGCACTTGGGGGGCTTGGTTGGTTGAGCAGCTGACTCTTGGTTTTGGCTCGGGGCGTGATCTCAGGGTCGTGGGATCGAGCCCATAACCGGATCCCTGCTCGGTTTGGAGTCTGCTTGGGATTCCCAATCTCTCTCTGCCCCTCCCACCCACGCGCTCTCTCTCTCTGAAATTAATTAATCGATTAACTGATTAATTAATCAATCAAGTTTTTTCAAAAGGTAGAAAAAAGAAAATCATATGGAAGAGAAAACGCAGGTATGTACTATCCTGATTTATCCCCCAAAAAACCCGCATGTAAGCGGACCCGTGCTGTTCAAACCCGTGTTGTTCAAAGGTCACCTGAACTCCTCGCCGCCTCCCACGATACAAGGCGGTGCCTGCAAAAGACAGGTTTCTTCTGGCTCATCTCTTCTGGCGGCCCCGAGGAAGGAAGAAGGAGCCATAGCTTCCCAGAAATGACTGTGGCCACCCATAATCCCCACCGACACCCTCAAAACCACACAACCCAAGGAGAAGCAATGTGCAAACTCCGTTTCAGGGTAAGTTCGCGGTCCCTCCACCCAACCTGATTTTGGCTTTCAAAGCTCCGCCCAAGAGAAGTGGGTGTGTGCCGCTGGGGTGCGGTGGGGGGCTTTCTCAGGACCTCTGGCCATCTTTGCGGGGAGAGGCAGGCTCTCTGCCAGCACTGGGAGGCTCCTTCACATCCAAAGAGCCCCCCTTTCTGACCATCAGCCCCCAAGCCTTGTTCCACCCATGATGGGTAACATGTCACAAACACGACTGGGGCCCCAGCTCAGAGGAGGGACAGCAGGCTCTCCGGGCAGGGGACCCAAGTGTCTGGACCTAGGTGAACTGCCTGATCACAGGTCCTACCTGCCCAAGTGTGACCAAAGGAGGGTGGCATTTCCTGAGACGCCACATTCCCTGGACTGCTATTTAGGGTCACTGAGGCTGACCTCGGTGAGGCAGGCAGCTACCTGCTCCGTTGTGACCTTGGGCCCTGCCCAGCGGCCTCGCCGGGAAGAGTGGGCCCTGTCAGGCCAGCCTGACCTCCACTACAGTCACAGGAGGGGAGGAAGGCAGCCGTGTCTGGATCCTGCTGGTACCTCGCCCACTTCCTTATCCATCTGCTGTGCTCCTAGCCTGGTCCTCCTCCCTGTCCCCCTCGACGCCGCTGGGGAGCGACCTCCCGATCCCTTCCTGGGCTCCTCTGCCTCGACCTTCTGGCCCTCCTCTTCCATACGCCAAGCGGCTGCCTGGGCAGTGGTCCACGATGCAAATTGCTCTCATTCCTCCCCTGTCCAAATCCTTAAATGACCCCCGTCCCCGTGGTCTATAGGGAGATGTCCAAACTCAGCAGCCCAGCATTTGGGGCCTTTCAAAGTTCTGAAAAGCTTCCTTTGTCTCTGAATAACCCCATTTCCCCATTTCTCCCCTTACCCCCTACCTCCCAGACCCTCATCATGGCATGTTTTGGGCATCACCCATGGAGGGTAGAAAAAGTGGTTAGGAACTTGGCTCTGGAGTCCGGCTGCTTGGGTCCGGATGCTGGCAAGACCAGGTCCAAGACTTGGGGCACGTGAATTTGAGCAAGTTGTTTAAATTCGCTCTGCCTCAGTTCCCACAGCTGAAAAATGAGGATAATAAGGATCCTACCTCGGGGGGTTGCAGCGAAGACTAAAGGATTGAGCACGTACCTTGAAAGCCCCCCGGAGCTTGCCTCCCATAAGGTGTGCATCAAATAAGAATTCACTATTTCTGTTGTGGTTTAGCTCACACTGGTCCTTCCAGTCTCATGCCCTTCCATACTTCTCATTGAACTCCTATGCATCCTTCAAAACAAAATGCAGCCTCGGAGTTCGCCTGTGACCCCTCTCTAGGGTATCTACTCCCTCTTCTGTGTTTCCTCCACCTCTTAGGCACCCCTCTATCCCATCAAATGTCCCAGTGAGCCCCGAGTCACTGCTTCTTTGCCTCCGCAGTTAGACTGTGTTTTATCTACCTTTTCCTGAAGCCCATGGGGCCTATTTGATGAGTGAATGCATAAAATTTCTGAAAGAGAGCCAGGAAGAGATTTCCACCCAGTATCATCTTTAAGAACAAACACAAAAGACCACAGTATATAAAGGAAAAACCTGCATCTATCTATGCAGTCTTTCTTTTTTTTTAAGATTTTATTTATTTATTTGATAGAGAGAGAGAGATCACAAGTAGGCAGAGACAGGCAGAGAGAGAAGAGGAAGCAGGCTCCCTGCTGAGCAGAGAGAGCCCAATGTGGAACTCGATCCCAGGACCCTGAGATCATGACCTGAGCTGAAGGCAGAGGCTTTAACCCACTGAGCCACCTAGGTGCCCCCTATGCAGTCTTTCTTAAAGCCATAGAAGACTGGAAATGTTCCATGCACCCCTCCCCGCCGCCAACCCACTGCAAAAAAAAAAAAAAAAAAAAGTGCATTAACTAAAGAGAAAATAAGGAAGGATATCTATCAGAGAGACAATAAAGGAGAAAAAATAAGTTTTTTGTTTAATTAGTCATTATGATCAGGTATCTATGGAAACAGATGGATTTTCACACTCAAGATAGACGAACATCTATTCCTTTAGCAATGTATAAACGGACGTGGAAGTTCGAACCCGAAGCATCAATGTTGGTTCCTTCAACAAGTGTTTCGTGACCATGAAGGAGATAGTAAGAAAACAGGAGCCAGTCCCTGCCTTCAGAGGTGCCGCGGGCCAACAGGCAACTCCAGCCCACCTTGTTCTGATAAGCAGGTACGTGGGGTCAAGGGAGGGCATGCCCGAGACTGTTGGCACACCGGTGGGGAAGACCTAGCAGCAAGGGATATGGAGTGGACGATACGGGAGAAGAATGTAGGAGCGTAGCCCTTGAGAAGGTTGGCTGGGGATGGGGGCTATCAACAGCCAAAGGGAACTTTGGAGGCTTGTGGAAAGTTCTAGAGTTCCATGGGTAAACGTTCTAGAACTTGATGGCTACACGAGTGTATACAGTGATCAAAATGCACTTAAAAGAGATATATTGTATCGTATGGAACTTACACGTTTTTTAAAAGGTCTTTGAGAAGAAGGGAATGATGGCGGTGCTCGTCCGTGCTGTGGGGAATATAGGATTAGGGCAGGAGACGGTGTGGAAGAGGAGACTCTGAACCCTGTCTTCCACACATGAAGGTTCAGGTGTCCGTGGTTTTCTACTAAAAGGGAGGTCCCTACTCCTATAGGGCATCACCCAGTGGCAAAGCTTCTCCCCTGGACCCAAGTTTACACGCGATCCCCTAAATCATCTTCAGCGAGGCCCTCCCTTTTAGATTTCCATGCTTGTTTCAGCCTTGTCCAGTTTTAGCAAGAATCCTGCTAAGTCAGTTCAACCAGAATCCCCCATTCTCCGTATCAGATCACCCTTGATGTCTGACCAAATTCCACACCCTTTCCACCACCCCCTAGGGGATGCCGACATGTTGGCCTGCTTTTGGCAAGAATCTTACTAGCTCGGTTTGGCCAGAATCCCCCTCACTCCTGGTGTTTCCTCCGACTAATTTGCTATCACTGAGCCCACCCTGCTCTCCTTGCCTCTGAGTTCCCATCATTGGTCCTCGGAGCTGAGCCCAGTCTTCCCCAACTGCAAAACCCTAGGCTCTAGCATGACGGTCCCTCCCATCTTTAACAAGTGTCATTGGATAATGTTTTCCTAAACCCTGGGAGCCTGTTAGAGACGCGGGATCTCCGGTGCCCCCCTCCCCCACCGCCAGACCTACCGAACCAGAGCACTCGTGTTAACGAGATCCCCAAGTGAGTCATGCACACGTTAAGTCTGAAAGGCACCGATTTACAGGGGACTTGGAGTAGCTCCTTAAGGTGAATGGCACACAGCTGGGACAACTTAGGGCCACAGGCAGGCAAAAGGGACGTACAGGGTGGCAGGACTCCATGGGACACCCCAACCCACAGGTGGCAGGCTGGTCAAAGGGAGAAGGCAGAGTAAGACGTCCAGGGGCCCTGATTTGGGTCCTGGTCAGTCTCCCAGTGTAAACCAACTTGGTTGTAAAGATCGTCACATTCACCAAGGGTTTCCCACCCACAGGGTCGTCTCTGAAGCTGACCTAACCCTAGGAGAGCCTAGGGTTTTCCCAGCTTTATGGATGGGAAGCTTCAGCCCCAGGAGTAGGGGATTTAAAGGCCCAGTCCAGGTGACTTGGCTGCAAAAGGCCCCCTGGGTCAAGGCGAGAGGCTGGGCTCGGTGGTCTCCATGGGCAGGTACTAGAGTGCCCTGGGAGGAAGGGGCCAGCCCCGGCTTGGAGGGTCTCCCTGGAGTAGGTCCTAGCTTGCCCAGGCGCCTTGCTATAGGCTGGCTCGTTTTCCAGGAATCCAGGCCAGCTCCCCACAACACCCACTCAGACCAAGAAGTCTTTCAGGTGTTGGAACTGCTCCAAGCAGAAGACACCACAAACAGCTGTGCCTGTCACCTGCACATGTGGAGGCGGGAGGGCACCAAACAGGCCACCGGTGCCCACTGTGAGGCTTGTCCCTGCAGCCATTGCCACCAGGCAGGGTGAGGGGGTTCAAGTGTAGGGGGCCACGGGGCATTTCTCTGTGCCACAGCACAGGCCCATTTTCTGGTCTCCAGATTTCAAGCTCACACATGTCAGAGCCCACCCTTGGAGCTCAGGTCAAGCCTTCCTTATGCAGAGAGAGACGCAGAGCCCAGAGAGGGAAAATGTGCTGTCTGTATCACACAGTAGGCCGGGGGGTAGGCAGAGCTAGCTCAACATGGAAGCTTGCCCTTTTCAGGGTTTCGGTCTGCATGTGTGCCTCTAACCTGGGGCTAGCCAGAGCCATACTCAAAAGAAGTGTTTCATGGACCATGGCCGGGATGACACTGCTGGCCCCGAATGCCTGCCCCAGGGCCCTTGCATCTGCTGTCCCTCTATCTAGGAGTCTCTTCCTCTCAACATCCTGTAAACAGGAACATCTCTGTTCCAGGAGAGGCCCTCCCCACACAGCCCCTTGGTAAACCAGCACTTCTCACCCTGCTTTACTGCTCTTCAAAGCTCTGAACAGCCCCTGCTATTATGCTATATGTTAATGGTTTTCTTTTGTTTACTAGTCTTCCCCAGGAAAGAGGCAGTGACTTTGTTTTGTTAATTGCTGTATCCCCAGTGCCCAAACAGTTCTTGGCATTTAAGCGGTGCCCACAAGGGGTGCCTGGGCGGCTCAGCTGGTTAAATGACTGACTTGGTCTCAGCTCAGGTCTTGATCTCAGGGTCGTGAGTTCAAGTCCTGCACTGGGCCTCTATACTGGGCCTGGAGCCTACTTAAAGAAAAAGAAAAGAGAAAGGGAGAGAGAGGTGCCTATGAAAAATTTGTGAGATGAATGAATGAATTGAACCTGTAAATGCATTTTCCCTTTTTCTACCCTCCATCGCCTCCATGGTTGGCCGATTCAGCCCCTTGCCCTTGGACGGCTAATCTTTCCCCCTTTCCTCCTCCTCATGCTGCCCTGAGCCCCAACATTACCACTATCCCAAGTCCTTTTAATTACTCATCAGAGGATGGGCTCTCCCCTCTCCCAGGTGAAGTGGCGGACAGTCTGTAATCCCCTATCACTGTCCACTCAATCCTCATCCCCACCCGAGGAAGTGGACACCGTTACCCCCAGAATTCAAGACTCAGAAAGGTTAAGCAATTTCCTTGAGGCCACACAGTGAGTGAAGGAACAGAGTGGAGACTCCAACCTGATAGCCCTGAGTCTGAGCCCTCTGTCTATCCTCTGGGACGGCTCCAGGGTCTGGCATGGAGGGAATAAGGCTGACACCGAATCGTCCCTCGGGGATAGATGGAAAGGGCCTAGCACGTAGTTGGCTCTCAGTGAGGACCCAAGAACCCAGACAGGGCTCTGCTCCTGGAGTCTGTTCTCTTGGAATGTTGTCTGACCGGTCAGGCAACCCTTCTCCGTCCTTTCTTTTAGAACACCCACCAGGAGCTTGGGGAAGCACCAGGCAGGGGGGCTATGAGCTCCCATCTCAAGGATGCTGGGGTCCAGGTTCTCTAGATGGTTCCAGACAGCAGCAGCAGCAGAGGGAGCTGGGTGGGTAACAGGGCTGCCCAGGCCCAGGGGTCCATGCTGCCATCCCGAGCAGCCTTCGTCCCTGGGTCCTGATGCCACAAAGAGCAGCTCCTGCTGTACCTCTGTGACGAGGCTATCTTCCCTTGGCCTCGGGGGAGTGAAGAGTGACAGGCAACTCAGTTCCCCATCATGCTTCCCAACAGCTCCGGTGGGAAAGAATGTTCTTCCCTACATTGAACTGAAATCCTGCTTCCCAGAAGCTCTGCCCGTGGGCCCTTTGAGGCCTCCCATGACAATCTTTCCTTAGGGGAAGGAGGGTCCCTCGCCCCACCAAGTTTTCCCCCAGTAACATGCTTGTGGGTTCCCTACCTGTTCCTACAGGAACACCTACATGTGTTCCCTACACATGACAGAGCTCTCTCATCAGCCTGCTGCTTCTATAAAAACTCTCATTTCTACAGAACAGACCAGTCACCTCCCTTTGCATGGGCTACTAGACCTCTAGTAATGCAGCCCAAATTCACATTTGCTCTTCGGGCAGCCATCTCCTAAACCACAAAAGGTGTGAACTGAGTTTGAAGAAAGACAGGTTTGTCATCTAGTATCCAACACAGTGATCAGTAGTCGGCCTCAAAAGTACATAGAACATGGTCATGGGGCGCCTGGGTGGCTCAGTGGGTTAAAGCCTCTGCCTTCAGCTCAGGTCATGATCTCAGGGTGCTGCGATCAAGCCCCGCATCGGGCTCTCTGCTCCACAGGGAGCCTGCTTCCTCCTCTCTCTCTCTCTCTCTCTCTGCCTGCCTCTCTGCCTACTGGTGATCTCTGCCTGTCAAATAAATAAATAAAATCTTTAAAAAAAAAAAAAAAGTACATAGAACATGGTCAGACAAAATGGTATGGCCAAAGCCGTGAGGTCTAAAACAGTTTATTTGGAGGAGAAGGAGATCTGGCTGAGCCAAGGGTTCATGATGGGGAGTCCCTAGGTTGAACAGGGGAGTTGGGACAGTTCATGCGAAGCCTTGAATGACAGGTTCAAGGGTTTGGACCTGTTGCAGGCCTACGGAAACGACTGAAGTTTTGTTGGCAGAGTGACATGGTGGTCCTTGATTCAGAAAGTTTGTGGGCTGGACTGCAGACAGGGAGGAGAGGAAGGGACCCCAGGTTAGGAGGCCACCTGCCCTCCAAGTGCGAGGTGAGAAATCATAGAATGTCACTGGGGAAGAATAATAAATGGTGACCCACTTCTTCCTTCATGCATCAGTTAGAGAAATCAGGGCCCAGAGAGGGAAAGTGACTTGCCCAAGGTCACACAGCTATGAAGGAACAGAGCCTGGACCAGACTTGATTTTGGGGTGTGTGTGTGTATGTGTGTGTGTGTGTGTGTTTAATTCCCAGCAAGATGTCTTTCTATTACATCAGGCCCTTGCAGGAGGAAACTCCGATCTCGGTAGCTAGCAGGGGTTCAAAAATAAATATGGTCTGGGTTTGATGTGCCACCTGGCCTGGGTTGGTGGTGACAAGGAGGCATTGCAGAATGTGTAGCAACAAGAAGAGGTTGGGACAGAGTTCCACTTGGGCAAGCAGAGTTCCAAGGGCAAGCTTGCTTCACGGATTCTCTTTCAAGGATCAAGCTCCTGGGAACCCCTGAGCTTATCCAGATAGATTCAGAGCCCTCTCTAGTCCCAAGGCCAGGGTGTGGGCACACGAGGGATATCCACCTGACCTGCAGAGGGACCCCCCCCCCCCAACCCAGGATACCGGCAATCCTCCTGCCACCGTGGAGGTACCCAGCCTGGGAGCACGGACGGACATCCCAGACTCCTGCAGGCTGACCCAGTGGGCTCTCTGGGCCACCTTGAGCTAATCACTTACCCTCTTTGAGTCTTGGCTTTCTCATCTGTGAAATGGGGGTGATGATACTTACCTACCTCATCGCCGAGTTATGGGAATTAATTAATGTTTATAAAGGACTTGGAGATCCACAGATGAAAGGCGCTAGGGAACTACAAAGTATCATTACCATAATTACACTACACTATTATATCTCAGGCCAAGGGCTTTCTGCAGCTTCGCTTATTACTGAGAATGGGCGATGGGGTGCAGATAAAACCCAATCTCCCCCAACCATCGCTCCAAACTCCAACCAAACTCCATCCAGATCTAAATTCCGGGAGATTCCATCAGGCTTGGAAAACATGACAAGCGTCTCCAGCCCCAGAACTCCCCCAGGGGCAGAGAGACAATGAGAAAGACTGTCTTCTGAGTCTCCTTCTGGAAGCAACAGTTTTGGTGGGGGGTGGAGGTGGTCTTAGGAGATCAAGCGCTCTTCTGAATTCCTGCAGGCACGGCACCCCATGGCCCCGACCCTGGGGTCCTCGAGCCATGCTCTCTCTCTCTCTCTCTGGGGGCACTTTTTGTGTTAAACTGGGACCACGGGGTCTCGTCCCACAATTTCCCTGGCCCCAAGTCAGAGCCTACTTCCAGACCAAAAAAAAAAAAAAAAAAAAAAGGCGGCTGCCCACATGTATTGAACCTCCAGCGATTTCTGCATTCAGCCATCATCACCTATTTCTCAACTCCCCAGCCTGGCCAGGTAGGCGAAAGCTAGATCAGAAAGAAATATAATTACCTTTTTACGAGCTTATGACATGGCTGCACCCTTCTCGGCTGCCAGCTCGTCCAGTCACTCACAAATGATGATATACATACTATAAATTATATCATTATCGACCTATAATTACAGGCAACATATATACGAATCCCCCTGAAGGAACTGGGGCTCCAAGATTATGTACCCTCGCCCCTCGATCCCCTGGGAAAAAAACCCCGCTGCCAGGAGGGGAGTTAACCTATTTCCAAATCTCGGGGACGCACGGTTAAGACAACAGAGACGCCCCCCGCCATGTTTACGCGCACACCCCCGGGCTTCCCCAGAACAGATCAGCTCTCCCCACAGAGGGCACAAAGCCTGAGATGTTGGCGTGGACAAATCTGGACATGTGAGGGCAAACTCTCAGGGGGAGACCGAGAGCAGAAACACCCTGGCACAGAGCTCCAGGGGGAAGGGCTGGCATCCAGACAGCGGGAGCAGACCCTAGGACACTCCAGCTGGGTGGCCAGGAACCCTGGGGCTCCCCCTCCGGCCTTGGAGGCCACCCTCAAGGACACCTCTGCCTCCCAGGACTAGCTGAGCACTGGCGCGCTCAGAGATGCCCTCACTGCCCTGGGGTTATTCCCAGGACCTGGCACTGTTCTGCAGGGTGGGGGTGGGGCTAGGGGTAGAGGGCTGCAGGTGCCCGATGGGGGCTGCGGACCCTCCCTGCCACTTGGCTGATGACAGAGCCCAGCTCAGTTCCTCCCCGGGGACCTGTGGGCAGGAGGGAGGTGGTCGGCGGTGCCGCACCCCAGTTCCACTCTGAGTCCCGGGGCTGGGCACCCACTCCTCTCTTCTTCGCTTGCTTTCTTCTGTGGGCCTCCCGGGGCAGGACGTGGGGAGAGTCACAGGCATGTCCTGAGGGAGCAGCCCAAGGCCGAAGGAGCCCTACCCTGAGACACATGAGATAGCATCGCGCTGGGACAGCACTCGGGGCGGGACAGGACGGTGGGGCAGGACCGGTCAGGGAAGGCAGAAGCTGGAATTTAAGGGATCAGCAGAGACTTTCTAGGTGGCCAAGTAGGGGAAGGAGTTTGGAACAGAGAGAGCACCCCCTGTAAAGGCACGGATGACAGGGGATGGTTCATCCAGAGCCTTCTAGCAGGATGTCCAGGGCAAAGAGGGGCGTGTTGCCAGGCTGGGGCTGGATCCTCTAGCCCTAGCTCAGGGACCCCTGCCCCATCCTCTGGGCCCCCCCAGCATGCCTGGTCACAAGGAGTCCGCAAGGCACGGATGGTTCTCTGCTCTGATTCCCAAATAGTCAGGTGCTGGTCAGCTCTGAGAACCGGCCAGCCCCCGGTGCCACCCCCCCCCCCGCGCCAAGCGAGGAGCCGGGGACGGCAGGCTTCGCCCCGAGTCACAAGTGGCAGGCGCACAGCCTCCCAGAGCCTCCTCCATCTGGATGGCAGGCGACCCCAACTGTAGCTCGTCCTTGAATCACATCTTGTAAAAAATCATTTGCACATTTGAATTCAAAGCCCCTCAAAAGAGTATAAACACCACCATTCCGAGTACCATAAAAACCGCGTTGAGCATTTATGGAAACTAAAACATGTGTATTAACATATGGCAAAAATTTCACTTACTGCATCTTTTTAGCATTGGACTGATGCATGAGGCATCTGTGCTAAAAAGCGTTTGAATGGAGGCTTCAGAAAAGAGCAGAACGCAGAAAAGGCTGTCGCCAAGCCTGGGCTGTTGGCAGGGCTGCAGGGAAGCCCGAGGACCCGTTCCCCATCCCCCGGGGAGAGCTGCAGGCTCTGGCAGAGGGGCAGGGGGGCCACCGGCCAGAAGGCAGGATGGGGGTGCCCGCACGGCCCCGGCGCGCCCACCCCAAACTCAGCAGCACAGGCTCCCCAGCTCCCGCTCTCTTGTCTTCTTGACTTCGCTCGCCTGTTTCCCTCTCCCATCTCAGAGAGCAGATGGGTCTCAGGGGAGAGGGTGGTCAGTGTTGGAAACAGGAGAGGAAAGCCCTCCCGGGTCTTTTCTCTTCCTTTGGTTCTAGGCAGGAGAGAGTTGAGCCCTTGGGCACCCCAGGGCCCACAGTTCCAGCTCTTGACGGGGCCCCCAGAACAGGGGGTTCCACCAGCTTTGACCTGGAGCGAACTGTCCCTGGGGCTCTCCATGGGTACCACGCCTCAGGGGCCGGTCAGAAACAATCCTTTTGTTCTAGGATTCTAGGCACCGGGGGTCCCGCTCCCCAGACTCAGGTCTGGATGCCAGCTTCTGTTTCCAGCTGTGGGAGATGCTGGTGAGAACGTCCAGGCCCTCACAAAACCCAGGCTGGCTTAAGGCTTTGACGAGGCTGTTTTTTTACGGTTTCACGTTTCTTTGACTTATTTTGCTACTGTGTGTTGCAGAAGAGGCCAGGTGGGCTTTCAAGTTCCCTAAGGTGGGAGACCCATCCGGAAGGGGCACGCAGAGAGCCTGCCAGGCAGCTGTGGGACACGTCTATGGAGGGCTTTGCCACACATTTGTGCTCCTGATTACATGAAATCAAGCACGGAGCAACGGGAATCTTGAGGCCACAGCATCTTGCAGCTTTAGGCCTGGGATGGCCCTCCGCCATTCGATTGGAGGGAAGGGTGTGTGAGTGACGAGCCGCGTTCTCGGTAGCAAGTTGGAGCCCCTATGACCGTATCGTGATCATGCTGACCGCCAAGCAAGGCCCTTGCAAGGTGGGTGCTAATGGGCCCTGGGGTTTTCTGTCCAGGGCTGAGCAAGTCTATTTCTCTTTCAGGCGACAGGATGGCCCCCCAAGGTGGGCAGCGTGGGGTAACCAAGCCTGCCTGGCACTGGGAGCCTCCGGTTGATTTTCCTCCCTCTGGCCCCCCTGGTGATCTGTTGCACCCTGGTGTCTGGTCTGTCAACTGATGGGATAGGTTGGGGACTGCTGGCCAGATCCCCATAATGCCCATCAGAACACGGAGGTCCAGTCTTCCAGGTTCAGGAGGAAATTAATCCCCTGCCCTCCTCTCCACGAGGGAGCTCCTGGCTGCACCCAGACACACCGTTTGCAAAGTGCCTTTAAACACATTGTCGCAGTTGAGATACTGTGCTCAACCCTTGGCCCATGGGCCTCTCTCTTCCCCGATGGTTCCCAGGCATGGAATCTTGACTCTTATACCAGGAGCCCATCTCCAGAGAGCAGACCCCCCCCTTCCTTGCTCAGTGGGTGCTAGCTGGGTGCTTGACGACTCCTTAACCAGAAAGTGGCCTCGGAGGGTCAAACTAATCATCTGGGTCTCCGTGTCTGTCACGATCAGAACCCGACATGGAGAGAAAATTATATCCCACGTTTCCTTCCTCGCCTTGATAAAGATCAAAGCCCACGAGGTAATGTCCAAGATCACCAGCCCTTGCCCAGAGCCAGCATCCTGGCTTCAGAATTCATTCCTGCCTGACTTTCCCTTTCTCTCCGATTCGGAGAGAGCGAGAGTGAGAAGGAAAGCTCCCAACGCACAAACAAGCTAGAAGGAGATAAGATGATACCCTCTCGTGACCCCCCGCGGTATTTTGACTTCCAGAGAAGGCAGCCCAGTGTTTGCCTTGGCAAAGAAAGTGGGGTAATTGATCTGCCTTACGACATCTCTGAGAATGCGTTCCTCCCTGCGTTCATTTCAGCCTCAAGGTGTGGAGAGGAAGGCTGCTCTCCGAAAAACAGGAAAAACACAATCCTCCCGTTAACCGGTGTGCAACATGGCTGCTGGCCTTTCTCACGCCTACCACCCGAGCCACCACCATCCACCCCACCCCCCAGCCCCAGATGGTCCAGGGATCTCTCCCATCCCCGCTTCTTCCTTGCCGGATGACCTTCCAGAGTGTTCTGTCCTGAACGGCCATGGGAAGCCATCCTGTGGCGTCTGGAATAAAGATCCAGAGACAATTGCAGGGAAAGGGAAAGGCGGTTATGATGTCTCTGGCATTCAATGTCCCCTCTTCCCCGTATGACGGGAGGATGAGGCCCCTCTCGATTTCTGAGGGAACTTTGAGTGGCCAAGGGGGGAGGAGGCACACGAGTGTCCAATGGGTATTTGGCAAGAGAACGGTGTGAGACAGAGGCTGGGCCTGGGGGACCAGAAAACGCTTCTTGGGACACTCATGTTGGGCAGGGGATGCCACACGATGACAGCTCAAAGGGCCGGAGGACCTACTGGGGGCGTTTAGCCCACACTGTCCCATTCCGTGGACATGAGCACGATAAAAACCTGACCCACTGCCCGGGGGAACTCATGCTGCCAATTCAGGGACCTGACATCGGTGTCCATCCTGTAGTAAGAGGTGAGAACTGACCTTCCAGGGTCCCCGGAAGGCCCAAGGGTGGTGATGGGCATCCAGGAGACTCACGCACTGGAAAGCCCTCTTCAAAGGCCAGCAAGATCCCAGGGTGTGTGGACGTGGGTCCGGGCTGGGGGACAGTTTGGAGGTCCCCCTGAGAATTCACCACCATCAGCCTTCCTTTGGGAAGAGCCTGTCTTCGGACGGCCATGGAGACGTGGCCGGGAGTGGGTGCGTTTCTCGTTTTCAGAGGAAGAAAAGGCATCGGCTGCCCTGGCTGGCTCACGGTGACACAGAATTTCTGGGTCCTTCTCAAGCAGGCAATGACATCTGGTAACCCCATTGTCTGCTATCTGCAGGGAAGAAAGTGTCAGACTCGAGGGGCAGATGGAGTTTGCCTAGCGTGTCTGTTCTCTTCCCCGCTGCCTTTTCAACTCTTCTTGGGAATGCGGCAAAATAGCAGCTGTTCATAATTTCATGAATAAAGAACTATGTAAATTTCAGCTATGAAAATGTGTTGCATCTCTTGTGGGCAAAGTGTGGTACAGGCTCCGGCTCAGTCTCTATTTCCATTTCATGTGCATCTTGGAGTTTATCGGAACGGTGTTCCGTGGGGCAAATGCTCAGTTTGGGCATCTGTCCCAGCTCTCGGAGGATAAGATTCATTGCTCCCGACCCCTATGGGCCAGAGCAAGAGGCTGGCGGGCCAGGTTCCCAGTTGCGGCCCCAGTAAGCGAGGTGCTAGTCTCCATGTGCTTTCTTTTATTGATCTGTAAAATGGGTACAGTGGCGTTTCTCTCTTTCGCAGAACACTTGCATGATAATTAGGTATTTGTGAACTAACTTCCAGCAGCCTTTGGATGAGGAGGCCAAGCCTGCTTACGGTTTTCTTCTAAATACCTGCACAAGGCCAGACTTGCCAGCGAAGGATTCCACCTTGACTGGGTCCAAGCAGGTACACGCAGCTCCGTCACTGCCTTCTGCCCCATTTCTTCTCCTCCTGGGAGCTTCCAGAAAGTGTGTTCACGTGGCTTCTGAGAAGCCTGTTGTACTCTTTACTCACGATCTTTACCAGCTCAGCTAAGAAGTAGCAGGAGGGTCTGCCCTCTTTGATGGGTCTCATATGGGATGCATCAAGCCTACTGGGAGTGGGAACCCCTGTGTGTTCAGCTCCTGGGAAGGGGAAAACTTCTGGTGATGCCCCCAAGAGAGGCACCAGACTTACTGGGAAGGATGACGGCAGAGGGCTGGTGGCCGATGGTCAGTGTCCTTTAACGAGCCATCAGTCCCCTGGGGACCTTGTTAAAAGGCACATCTTGGTGTGCCTGTGTGGCTCAGTCAGTTGGGTATCTGCCTTCGGCTTGGGTCATGGTCTTGGAGTCCTGGGATCAAGCCCCACGTTGGGCTCCCTGCTCCTTGGGGAGGCTGCCTCTCTCAAAAACATGAAAATGCAGATCTCGACTCAGCGGGCCCAAGGTAGGACCTGAGACCCTGCATTTCGACCCAACTTCCAGATGATGCCAACACTGCTGATCCCAGGACCACCCTTAAGTCTAGCCGGCCCTTGGCGTGTGTTCCAGCCCCATGAGCCTCACACTTCTGTGATCTTACGATCAGGTGAGTTAATTCCCTGGAGGTCTCGGTTGGCTTGGACCAGACAAGGCGGAAAAGGAGTCAGAGAGCCTCCCTCTACAGGGTGCCCCCCCCAACACCTCCCCATCCCACTTGTTTCCTGATAGAACAGTGACTTTTGGTCTTGTGATGAACAGCGTGACACTGGTTGCTTCTGACCCTGTTCGCTGAGGCTGTTGGGGGCCTCTTGGAGTCGTGCTGCTTTGGAAAGCTCAGCCCCAAAAGGTTTCCATGGAGGCTGGGGCTAGTGTGATCAGTCGGCTTCAGAAAACACAGTGAAAGCTCCCTTCCACAGTCAAGGTGAACAAAAGAGAGCAAGTTACAGGAATGCTATTGTGCCCACAGGAAACTGGCTGGCCAGGGCCAAAGGAATTGTGAACAAGAACTTGTTTCTGCCCAGTTGTCCTTTGTTGCCTGAGGCTCCCTCCATTCTCCAAGCCCAGCACTCTCCTGCACACTCCCCGTCACCATCTGAACTCCATCCACCGGGTCTAGCTGCCATTTTCCAAAGGCTTCCCTTCTCTTGCCAGGTACCAGGTCTAATGCAGGGGAAACAGAGGTGGGCCAAGCACAGGGCCCTTCCTCATGTCGTACCATGAAGAGAAAGCAACCAGTACACAGAGTGAGGGCTGAGGTAATCAGGGAGGGCTTCCTAGAGGAGGTGAGGTTTCAGGTGGGCTTTCAGGATGATAAAGATGAAGATCATTGGAAATGGGTCAGCGGTGAGGATAGGAAGGAAGTACAGAAAGCACGTCCCAGAAAGACGTGCCCAGGAAAACCTATTCCAAAAGCATGAGGGTTACAACGTGTGTAGCAACGTCCCAGGGTACGGCTGCTTTGGAAAAACAGTCTGCAGTTAATCAAAAGGTTAAACGTGGAGTTAACCTATGACCCAGCAATTCCTCTCCTAGGTACAGACTCAAAAGAAGGGAAAGTGTGTGGTCCCACAGAAACGTGAGCACGAACAGCAACATGACTGGCCACAGCCAGACAGCGGAAACAACGCCCGTCACTTAAGGAACGGAGAGACAAAACGCGATGCATCTGCACACTGGGATATTATTTCAGCCCCAGAAAGGAAGGATACATGCTACAACGGCGCTGAGCCTTGAAAACACTACGCCAACCGAAGGAAGCCAGACTCAAAACACCACAGATCATAAGAGGCCATTTATAGGAAATGTCCAGAACAGGCAACTCTGTAGAGATAGAAAGCAGTTAGTGCCAGGGGCTGGGACAGAGGAATAGGGAGAGGAATAGGGAGTGCTTACTCATGGGCATAGGGTGGTGAGAATGTTCTAGAACATGGCTGTACAACTCAGCATACCACACACCATGAAAGGATACGCTCTAAGTGGATAGAGTGTGTGGTACATGAGTTTATCTCAATAAAGCTGTTAAAAAAGACGAAAGAAGTAGCATAAAGGTAACTCTTGGCCCAAGAGTCATCCTCGTGTTCTTAAAGCTTTACCCTCGAGAGGCAGCCCTGGGACCCTCAGCAGCCCGTTCCCCCTCCCGGCCCGCGTTAGGTCAGGTTCTCCAGGAAGCAGGTTCTGAAGCAGAGACTCATGGGTAGGAAGTCTACTGGGAATGGATCGATACTTCTGGATCCATATTTGTAAGGAAAGCAGGCTTCAGCAGGGAGAAGCGTTGACCTGGGATGCAGTCACAAAAAGGCCTCGGGCAGTCCTATGGCTCTGGGATGACCCATGAGAATTGTCACCCTTTGAGGCAAGGGGCTGGCCTTCTTTAGTTGGGAGCTGCCTCCCAGGGAGGGGCAAGACCTTGAACAAGGGGTGGAGGTGGGGGGGGGCAGTCCTTGAGAAAGGAGTCAGCTGAGCACTGTGGGCCCTACAGCACTCCCAGAGGAAGGCAGCCTGACCGTGTCAGTCTTGGAGGGAGGGTCTGGGCAGGGGCCCCATCAGTTACCATGTTGCCCTCCCAAAAGGCTGGACATCCACTTTCCACCTGCTAAAAGCAAAGAGTTTTCTCTTCAAGGCATGAGCCTGCCCTCCTGGCCTGCCAGAATGGATAAAACAGAAGAAGGCAGACTAAAGGGGCCTGGGGCTGGCTCAGCTGGTAGAGCCGGCAACTCTTGATCTCAGAGTCATGAGTTCAAACCCCACATTAGGGGTAGAATTAATTAAAAAAGAAGGCAGACTTGTTTCCAAAGGACCATAATAGGGATAATCTTTAAAATAGCAACATCAGAGCACATTTCTGGCATAAAAAGGAGGAAACTGATCCCCGCCTTGTCTCCTGCTTTTTTCCCCTGTGGTTTTTTGTTTTTTGTTTTTTTTTTTTTTTTAAAGACCGTTTGAAAATGGAGATACCATCCACATAACATAAAATTGGCTCCTCCTTGTTTTTAAATATTTTTTTCCTCCCCTTCCGTCACTGGAAGGCATTTGGGCACAAGGTTCACCGGTGAAGAAGCAGCGACTCTGACCGCGGAGGAATAAAGATCAGCAGGAGGATTTTAGGATGGGAATGGTAACAAGCGTCACTGGAGAACTGGCAAAGTCACTTTTTACTCCCAGAGATGGGAGGTCCCTTGTTGGTTATATCTGCCCCTGAAAAACTTGGATGTATATAGTCTGGCTAACCCTTTAAATATTCTTTCAGTATAAAAGAAGGTCAATCGACTTTAGGGTGTTTGCTGAAGCTTTTTTTGGTGATGGTGGGGCGGGCAGTGATACATGATGTCCAGTCCCACCAATGAAAGCCAATTGGATCATCAGATTTTCTGAGTCACCTGAGAAGCCATGATTTGAAGCCACCTTTTACTACCCAGAGTTCCTGTCTCCAAACCAAATTAAGCAGAAAAACAAGTAAAAAAAAAAAAAACCAAGAACAACAACAAAAAAAAACCCTTAAATAATTATGGAAGTAGGCAGAAGTTTTTTTTTTTTCTCTTTTTTTTGTGATCAAAATGGTTGATAACGCTTGTCTAAGGAGTGAAAAACATCGCATATAAAAATTTAATCTGAGTGTTTTCGTTGTTAAAAATCTCCTGTGAATCATGAATTATGAAAAACATGACCGGGGAAGGCTGTGAACAAGTTGATTCAAGTATCTCAAACATCTGATGATCTCATGCCCCAGTCCAGCTTGGTTTCTGGAACTGTCAGGGTTTTATCAGGTTCAGAGCTCACTGATGGCCTCATGCAGGCTCCGGGCCTCGCCCGCCCGGCTCCTTTCACACGGGCGCCAGAATGCTTGGAAGGCACTTGGGACATCACAGAGAGCCGGTGCCCTGTGGGGAAAGAGGGGGAGTGTCACTAGGGAATGGAGTAGCGGAGGCCGGTGTGGCTCTCCTGTTCTCAAACTCAAGGACAGACCCCAAAAAGGAGGGGCTTGGTGCGATCGACTTTGACCTTGTGATCTCTGACCTTGGACTTTTCCCTGAAGCTCGAACCTGGCGCCTTCCTTCCTTTATCATGTGTTTACTAAGCACCTACTATGTGCCTGGCTTGTAGGTGATGAGAATGCAGAGAGAGAGTCCAGTGGCCAAAACTAAAAAAGTAACTGAAATAGGTTTTTAATTTTTTTTTAAGATTTTATTTATTTATTTGACAGACCGAGATCACAAGTAGGCAGAGAGACAGAGGGAAGCAGGCTCCCTGCCGAGCAAAGAGCCCGATATGGGACTCGATCCCAGAACTCTGGGAGTCATGACCCGAGCCAAAGGCAGAGGCTTTAACCCACTGAGCCATGCAGGTGCCCCAGTAACTGAAATAGGTTTAAACAAACAAATTGCAAGTGACTTTTGACTCTGGGTAGGAATCTGTCGTTGGGAATGCCAAAAGATGGCTTTGACCTTGAAAGTCGGGGGCGTCTGCCTGTCCCAGAGAGTGGCTGGCTGAACTCTAGGCGAGAAAAATTGCCTGCCTCTTGCCTGGGGGGGTTAAGCTCTGGGCAAAGAAAGGAGTCAGCGGCAAAGCTGGTGTCCGGTGTTAGGAGATGCTAGCAAGCTAGTGTCCATCAGGATAGAAGGGCACTGACCTAGTAGAGTGGAGCCTGGCCATGCTGGGGCTACACTCTGTGTGTGTGTGCATTGCCCAAGCAGGGAAGTGTCTGGAGCCGTACAGGAGGCTAAGAGTTTTAACTCAAGGGAAAATGAAGGAGAAACTAAAAAGTTAGCTGGAGACAGGCCAAGAAAGAGTATTTCCGGATGCTCGCCCAGGTGGCCCTGCGGACTGTGAGATGGGTGATTCAGTCCCTATGTCCTGCACACTGGAGGAGACAGAAGCCAAGCTTCACGGCATGGAAGGGACATGAGAAACAGAGAGGTCTGGGCCCCTGGTGCCCTGTTTCTGTTCTTTCTGAATGCAAAGCCAGCAACCAGCCCCTTGATGTCCACTTCTATTACGTCCTTGACAAGCAGGACCTAGGTCATGCAGACCTGATTGGTTTTTTTTTTTTTTAAGATTTTATTTATTTATTAGAGAGAGAGAGAGAGATAGAATAGAAGCAGGGGGAGCAGCAGAGGGAGAGGGAGAAGCAGGCTCCCTGCTGATCAGGGAGCCCAACATGGGGCTCGATCCCAGCACCCTGGGATCATGACTTGAGCTGAAGGCAGAAGCTTCACTGACTGAACCATGCAGGCCTTCCCAGATCTGATTCCTTAATCACCTTCTCATCTCCTTTTTTCCAGTCCCACCTAAGACCCGGAGCAGCCCAGCCCAGCCCAGCCATGCTCTCTCGGGGTGGGGGCCAGGGGCATGATGCCTTCCCCAAGGCCTGGTCTGTCTCCTTTTAGCTTGGCCAGAGGACTTGAGATGTCCCCATGAGCAGACTGAGAACGTCAAAGTGGAACCCCAGTGATGTGTCCGAGCTCCCAAGAATTTGAGCGTCTTCTACGTACCAGACACCATAGCCAGTAACTTACACACATAATACCTCATGTATTCGCCATCAAGCGTTTTCACTTGTCCTTGCTCCAAAGCACAGGGTCACCAAATACACTGTAGCATAGCTCTACCCCTCAAAATGGGTCCACAGTGGCAGACGGAGCTCAGTAAGGATGCCGGACCAGCTGTCAGAGAACTCTCTGGCAGAATGACCCGCTCCCATGCCCTTGCCCACGGGCTGCCTATGAATCTGCAAAATTAGCACCGATCACAGACCTTCAGGGTTGGGCTCAAGTCCTGGAACCTGCAAACGCTAACCCCACTGTGGCCGAGGGTCTGTGGAATTAGTGCCACTTCGCAGATCAGAAGCTCTCCACCTCCCCCTCTCCGCATTCAGTGTCTGTGACTGGCCCGCAGCTGTCCGGCAGGACAGTGGAGGGGACAGGTCTCCCACCCAGACCTGCTCTGAAGTCTGTGTTGTATTCCCCTCCCTTGCCTGTCCTCTCGGTGATGACTGCTCCCAAGTGATCGTCACGTTCAGAACTTAAAATGTCAGAATTCTCACGGGAGCTGAGATGCTGCTTTGCCTTTGCCTCCAAGAGGGTCTGTGGGAGCTGGATCGGACCAAGTTCCTTCTGTGAACAGAGCCTTATCTTCAGATCAGCCCTTCTGGGCTGAGTGTCATCGCCCCCACTCTTTAGGTGGAGAAGGTGATTATCCAGTGGCCTCTGGGCTTCCTTCTCTGTGGCAGTCCCTGGTGGTAGGGGAAGGCCTTGCCTTCTGACCCAAGGACCTCAGCTACAGCCTTCCTGGGCAGAGATGCCCTTCTCCATCACCAGGCCGGCTTAGAAACCGCAGGTGTCTCCGGGGAGCAGGGGGTCTCCTGTGTGACTTCCCAGCCATTTGCAGGAGAGTCTGTATGCCTTCACTGCCCTATTCTACAGGGGTTCCAGCCCTTCCAGTAGTTTGCCTTGGAGCCTTCTCCCTTAATCCTCTGAGCTCAATGCCCTCAGATCAGAACGGCAAAGGACCACCGCCTCGGCCACAGCAAGAGATGGTCTTGATAAATAAAGATAGGTCGATGGCTTCATTCATTCGGCGTACCCTCACCGACAGAGCCAGGCCCTGGAGACAGCCACAGGAAGGACGACAAACAGGGTCCCAGCCTCGCTGCTGCTGGGGGTTAGCAGAAAAAAGACCGGGGACACTTTAAAAGCTTGGTATTCCGCATTCTGACAACAGGGAGAAAGAAATGAATGAGACCCTAGCTGAGTATCCCTTGGCTGAATGTAAATCATATTCTACGTCTGCCTTCTCGTTCATTTACATACAAGTTCAATCCGTATTTCCGAATTCCTGCCGTAACAGTCAGGGACCTCCCAGAAAAGAAGAATCAAACATAGATGATTCAAGAGACGTTAACCAGGGACTAGACACAAGGTGTGGACCAAATGGAAGGCTTCAACAAGAGGTGTTGGGCTCCCTGAGATTAGCAGCAGCGGGAAGCTGTTACTACCCCAGGCCAGGAGGGGCAGGAGGAGGGTTGTGATGGAGTCAGGGCAGAGGGAGGGAGAGACTGACGGCCAGGTGGAGCCCACGGTTTTGGAAGACCCGGAGCAGCCCAGCCCAGCTGGGTTCCAGAGGCAAAGCAGGAGGGAGTTGGAAGCAAAGCCCCTGTTGAGATACATCATTCCAGGGGCTCATTCTGTCGGGACGCTATGGGAGAAAGAAGAGTGTTGGCACAGAAGAAAAAGTTAGGCTCGCTGGCTAAATCGGGGCTAGTTGGCTAATGGAAGAAATAGGAGAGCAGGTGCAGTGGTGGGGAAGGGTGGCTTCCGTCACCATCCTGTCCGTATCGATCAACTAAACCGATAACCACCAGCTGTCCCGTTCCCTGCGCTGCGAATTCCCAGCCATAATGTGTGTGCATCTGGCCCTTAAGGAGAGTTCACGGAGGCTGAGTAATGTTTGGACGGAGAAAAAAAAATGATTGCATTCAGCAATATGATCTTCAGAAATCGACAGCTGGTGATGGAGGAGCCTTCAATCTTTTATTTCGTCTCGGGCTGAGCAGCGAAGTCTGGTGTTTAACTGTCTGTTGTATTGATTTCCAAAACGACAAAGAAATTTCCAAAGCTGTCAAACAAACGGGAGACGTTTATGAAACGAAGCTGCGTTTCCTTGCAATTTATGATTCCTCCCTCATCAATGATGGATATTTCATTAACGATTAGTCAGAAACTCGAAGCCAACTTTGGAGTCTGTCATTGAGAGCGTTCATATCCATTTCCGTAGAACTGGAGAAATAACATTCCTATAAATAAAACAAAAGCCTAGGTCCGTAGGCAGACAACGCGTTGCAGAAAAATAAAACATAATTTCCAAACATAGGCAATTATGGAAAAATAGAACAACAAAGCTGGTGATGTTTCGAATGAAATTCCTAAATGTACATTTCATTTAAGCTTAATAAAATATCACTTATATTGCAGTAATACCATTTAATTATTAAAAATCCTATCCAACCAGATTAATAACTATGTAAAAGATGCTTGTCTAAATTCTAAATTTTTCCTCCACTCAACAGTCCTTCATTATGAAGACTATCCCTCATTTTAGAAAGGATTTTCTTCTGTCCTTCAAAGACCTGCTGTTAACTCATTTTTAACACTGTAAATTATTTACATCAAGAGCTTGGAAACGGCAAAGCAAAATAGAGGGGATGTCACTGATGTATCATTTCATGTTTATTTTTCACCTACTCTGTCTTACTGGGCTCAGACGAAATCTTAAAGAAACATCATTTGTAACGATCTACAACTGTTTTAAGGATGGAATCCAGACCGTGCTGGGACTTGAGCTAGGTAATTTTCCCAGACACTGGACGTGTCTTATCCTAAATAATTTCTGCAATAGGTCCCTGAGCTTGCCCCCATTTTGCAGACGGGCAAAGAGAGGTTCAACGCAGCGACCGAACCAGGAAGCAGCACGACCTGATCTGACCCCACACGTCCCGCTTCACCATTTTGTGCTTTCTCCATTAAATCATGCTGCTAAGACAACTTGTGATAATTACCTCCTATAATTCCCAACCCCGCCGTTCACATCAAATGCCATTGCCTTATGATTTGGCTTCCGTTGGATCTTAGCAATCTTAACGCCTGATAACAGTAATGGTGCCAACCCCCTCCCATGACACACTGTGTGAATATATCTAAATTGATGGTTTTATTCATTGGTGACATGCCTTGAAAATTCAATCTCACAGGGTAAGAGTTTGGGGACTTGGCAACCAGACAGGATATGCCGGGGAAGTTTCTGTCTGTATTTAAAATATGTTTGTGGCGTTTCTGCGTCTTTCTGTGGTTGCTTTTAACTCCAGGGGCATTGTAATGTTGGCCTCAGGACACTAACCCATCAGACCTCAGTCCCTCAGTGGGATTTGTGTTGGGTGGGAAGCCTGTTTTTATTCCCTAAGATTTCACTGCCTTTTTTCACTGAGTTTGGGCCTTCGAGGTTTTGGACCAGAGAGAAGCTTCAGGGAGTCACTTGACCACCGAACCATGTCTTGGAAGTCAGTAGGAGGAAGCCAGTGGCTCAAAAACCTGAAAGACAAGTCCATTACTGTGGTTACAGAAGAACCCAGGACTCAGAAGGTAGGACGTGCCCGAGGGTCCCTCCTGCTCTGTGAACTCAGGACAAGGAGATAAGGGACTTCTGCTGACGGCCCTGTCTCTTCCAGAACTTAGGAGACATTGAAGGGACTTAATCCTGAGACCCAAGAGAAAGCTTCCAGTCTGGTTCTCTACCTCCAGGGGCAGAGCTGGTTTACCGTAGGCCATTAGCATCGGAACTGCTGACCAGAAAACTGGTTAATTTCAGGTCATCCATGGAGATCCCGACGCTGTCACTTCCTGGCTTCTGGTCATGATTCCTGGGTGCGTTAGGAGGGGGACAATATACAACAGTACCTGCTTCACCTTTTTCTTTTTAAATGAGCAGCTTTCGTTCTGAGAACAGTTTTAGATGCACAATCAAAGTGAGCAGATGGTACAGAGATTTCCCATATACCTCCCTCCCCTCCTCTAGTTTCCCCCATCTTTAACATCCTGTGTCAGTACGGTACATTTGTTACAGCGAAGGACCCATCCTGATGCATTATTATGAACTGAAGTTCACAGTTTACATAAGGGTTCACTGATAGTCTATGAGTCTGGAGGTGTGCATAAGGTCATGTACGGACCATTGCAGTATCATACAGGGGAGATCTGCTGCCCTGAACCCCCGGTGCTATGGATCCCTTCCCTGGGCAGTTTCATTATCCTGGAGTTAATCAAAAACCACACTCCAGGAACCAGAAAGTATGAACAAACATCACACTCCCAATGGGCTACGAACATTCTATGATGGATCTGGGCTGGTAGACAAAAATTGTAACAGCAGAGAAAAGAATTATAGGCAGTAGAATGTGAAATAGGGTTGCTCTGGGAGAGTCCATCTTCCCTGGGTGAGGTCCGAGCCCAAGTCTGAGGCTCTCTTTAATCCTCTAAGGTAGGTACCATAATTGTTCTATTTTACAGATGGGGAAGCGTAAGCACAGAGTTAGAGCCATCTTGGGCCCAAGGACACAGAGAAAGATCCTGCTACATCTAGGGTTTGAATCCAGGCTGCAGGGAATGGAGGAATGTTCTCCTAACTTCCATCACCAGGCAGGAGCTTGCTGCATCATTATTGCTCAGTTCACCACAGCCCTGTGGGATGGGTTAGCTATGGTTCAGGTTACAGGGGAGGCCACGAATTCTCAGAGAGGTTAAGCCACCCACTCAACGTCGCCCAGCAGCCCCAGGGCTCCCGGGTCCTCTGAGAAGATTTAGCTGGTCTCTCCGTTGGCCCAGTGGCCGTTCCAATTGTTCCCCGGGAAGCACGAGGCAGGCAGCTTTTAAGAGAAGCAGCGACAGGAAATTTGGTCTATTGTTTGAAACAAGAGGTGCAAACAAGTCTCCGCTTTGGAGCGCTGAATAGCAAATCCCGCCGGGAATGGAAAGGCGAGGAGCTACAAGATTCCTGAGCTGGTGTCAAATGCACACGGGCGGTGGCGGGAGGGCAGGAGGGGAAGAGGCGGCCCTCGGAGAAACTGGGGCAGCATTTGTTTGAAGAGAACGTGTCTTAAATAGATCAGGCTACAGAGGACAGCCCGGGGGCCACAGGGGTCATTTCTCTTTTTTTTCTCCAAGGCAACCTGTTTTTGAAGGAAAACACCACCACATCCGAAGGGGAGGTGGGGGGTGTGTTGGGAGGCAAGCGGCTCAAGGGCGAAACGCAGAGCAGTTCCCAAAGAAAACCTCACCAAACCCCACCACCTGGTTCGCCCTGGTCGGTCATAAAATGCTATCGGATCAACGGAGCTTGTGTGAACTAATCCCACCTCCCACTCACAGGTCGGCGTTGCATTTAGGAATGAGAGAGGGTAGGATACGGGCTTGGAATGACTTGTCATCGCTTTTCGGAAGGGCTCGGCTTAGCCTCTGATAGCGAACGCGTGTCCCCACCCTCCCAGGCGCACTTGTAGCCAGAAGGGGGATCTTTGATCAGATATTTGCCCCAGACGGTCCATTAGACCAGACTCCCCTAAGGTGAAGAAGTTAAGAACCCCATCAGCAAGGAGAGTCCCCAATGCTGGTTAGGACAACACACCCCTCTCCCTTGCTGCTTGACTTGCCAAACACCCGGTCTGGGCTGTTGGACTGAAGGCGACTTTTGACTCTCCCGGTTTTGCCTCTCATTTGTAATCGATGTCTCATTCAAGACCAAGGTCAGGTTATCAATCTTTATTATAGATGCCCCAGACCAGGGTGTCTGGAGCCTTCACAGCCGCAGAGAAATGTCCGGAGACAAAAGCTCCACAGGGAAGGACTGCCGGCAAGCAGGTTGCTGTAAGGTAAGGTGGAATGGATTCCCTCCCGGGCCAGCAATGCCCAGGACTTCCTGAAGGGGGGGGAAGAGAGAGGCCACCTGTCCCAAGTCCCAGGTGGGTTCCCTCCTACCCGGTTGGGGCTCCGGGGCTGGGTGGGCTGGTGACGGGGCAGCTTCAGGGAGGTAGAGGGCCAGACCCTAAGACCAGACATTGGAGACATCTCCTTACGACTCTGATTCCCAGTTTTCTCATATATCAAATGCTCCGCACCTCGCAAACCTGCTGCAAAGATCAGAGATAACATGGTGTACGTCCTGGACGGCAGGGGCTCCCTGGATAGTAATTGTTGTTGTTTGGTGGTTTTATAGACAAAGGTGACTCTTCTAGGCTTGTGACTTTCAATCTGGCCTTTTCACCCTCAGGACATCCATAGATAACAGGATATCCTGCAGGGCTCTATTCGTAACCTCTTCCAAGAGTTTCCATTAATCTGTTTTATTTGGGGGTCCCCAAAGGGGGAAGAAGACCAAAGGAGGTGCATGGCTGAGAATGCGGCTGGGTGCCTTGGACCCTGGTGTCTCAAGAACAGGGTCTATCCCCTATGGCAATGGACCTGCCTGCAGTCGGGGTTTCCTGGGGATCCCCCCCCCATCAGATGTTATGTTCTCGCGCACATCAAATAATCTGTAGGACGGAACCAATGACATGTTTCCAGTGTCTTCTCAGCCAGATTCTCAACTCCCTCCAAGGGCAGAAGCTACTGGCTTTCATTTGGCTTTCTATACCCTCCCCGCTGCCTCGCCTTCCCGCCTGCCCCTAGTGCGCATGTCATAAACACACACACACACACACACACACACACACTCACTCACTCACTCACTCCCCACCAGCCTGACACAGAGCTGAGCGGACTCTAGTCCACATCCCACTTGGGAAAGCAGGAAGCTTTGCCTCTGGGTCTGGGGTTGTGGTCTCAGCCCTGATTTCTGAAATAAAAGGTCTGGGGAGGGAGCAGTAAACAGAGATTGAGGCTGAATGTAAGAGTAGCCTTCGGCCAAGGTCAGACCTACCAAAGGTTTCATTCTGGTGATAAGCGCTTATGTTGCCAAAGCAGAGAGGCTGAAGGGTTACAGTGCTCTGTGGTATGAAGGGGGCACGTCAGGGAAGCCAAAGTCATTTACTGGTCAGTAATGACGCGCGTGGGATGAGCAGGCCACGAGGGGAGGTTCTGTCTCCCTCTGCGATCTCTTCCCAGGGTGCTCAACCATCCTGCAGGGAAGGAGCAGAACACTCCCTCGGGCTTCAGACCTGGCACAGAGGAGGCCCTCGATTAATATTTTTTGGAGGAATAAATCCATAAAAGCCTCCGTAGCTTCAAAAAGGCATGTGGGAAGGGGCCGGCTGAGATCATGTCCTTCAAAGGTTGTCGGAAAATGGAGCAGGCGCCCGGCAACCTGGTTGAGAAATCCAGCCCCCTCCTCAAACAGCTTCCGGGTGCTCTGAACCTCAGTCTGCTGGTCTGTGAAATGGGATTCCAGGAGCGCAAAGGCCAGGACGTGAAGTTAGGGTGGGTGGGGGTCATTGCCTCAAATGAGATTAAGCAGTGTTTCGCTTTCATGGGGTGTCCACTCCATACAGGTAAAACTCAAAGCATTTTATGGAAGTTTTCTGAGCTCTTCCTCACGGCACACCATGAGATGGGCACCTCTCTTGTGCACACTGAGGGCCCCTCGGAGATGCCACCAGCATTGGGTCATCCGGCAGCCTTTAAGATGCCAGCCTGCTCTCCACCTCCTGGGCTCCCAGCTGCACAGCCCCGCTCGCTGTTTCCCATCTTTGCGTGGGTTTAGTCTATGCGACACTCTACGTGCTTTTCCTGGCCCCAGGCACCCTCTGTCTTCTTGCCACCTCTTCCCTGACACCCTGTCCCACACCCCAGCCCAGTGCTTCTAACGTCTTTGGCTCATTGAAACTGAGAAGGCATCTCAGTTCACTGCTCTGATCAGAGCTAGTGCTATGGGGGCGCCTGGCTGACTCATTCCATAGAGCGGGTGACTCTTGATCTTGGAGTTGTGAGTTCAAGCCCCATGTGGGGAATAAAACTTACTTAAAAAAAAAAACAAAACTTTTTTTTAAAAAGTGAAACTTAGAGCACATATTAGCGTTTCAGTTTGTTTCCTGGATATTGTTTGTCTTCTGCTTCAGTTGAATTGTTTTTTTTTTTCCACGTTGAAAAAAAAATGGTTATTTTTTTACTGTTATTATGGACCTGTTCCCAACAAAACTGTAAGCTTGGAAGGGCTGGGACCTTGTCTGCCGCTTCTGTGTTTCTTTCTAGTTTGGCTTAACAGATAGTGTTCGGTGATTAGACAGCGAATGTTCCAGCATTATTGGTGACATCCTTATCTACCCCCAAAACAACTTTTGGAAAGAACACAAGGAGCCTACACAGCCACAGTTTGGCCCCTGGCACTATATCCGTTGTGCCTTCCGCCACCGACCATAATGACTTCGGTTTTTCTCGAAGGCCTTTGTATTTTATATTCACTTCAATTAGTATTAATAGAACTACACTTTGTACCTTTATGGGATCTTTCGTTGGAGAGCTCAAAAGCATTTTACAAGAAAGTATTAATTATTCCTACTTTACAGGCAGGAAACCTGAGGCAAAGTCAGTGACTCAGTGGCAAAATTAGGACATGATTTTTCCCTCTGTTTTCAATTGTCTATTTTAATCACTAGGTCACGCTACCCCTTCTGGTTAGAGTTAAATTACTGTTTAAAAAAAAAAAAAAAATGCCCTATCAGCCTTTCTCGCCGTCCTTATTTTGAATAATATTCACTATTTTCCTGTGCTACAAAGATAGCATAGGCTCATGTAGAAATTATACAAAACACAGGAATGTTAAGGAAGCTAACACTTACCCATTGAGTCCTTGTCCAGAAACCGGCACAGTTAACACTGAGGTGCTTTATCTTATGGTATTTTGTATGAATACAGAATATGCTGTTCTTTGCAGCTGGGCTCACACTATGGCCTGTTTTCCTCTTAGAGAATAAACATTTTCTTGTGTTGTTACCTATTTTACAAGCATAACTGTTAATGTGCAACATTAATGTTGCACATTATTTCATCCATTCTGGATGGACAGTGGGCACTTTTTTTTTCTGTGTTGCAGGACACTTCGGTCCTTTCATTTTGTTTTCTTTCTGTGTTTTTTTGTTGTTGATGTTGTTGGTGGGTGGGTTTGCTTGTTTTGTCACCAGAAGTACTTCTGTGCTGAAAATATTTTCATTTCATTCTTTTATTGGACATTTTTGCTTTTCAGATTAGATGTGTGTGTGTGCCTGAGAATATTTTAATTAGAAAAAATGGTTGCTAGATTAGAGACCCATTCTCCTGGCTTTTTTCTACCTCACACAAAAACAACATTTTGACATTCTATGAGATCCTGCTACCTGCTTAAACCTCTAAAGATATTATAATACAGAGCCTCAAAAACTGACATGAGATCAAATATTTAGCGTGAATGGAGCTTGAGGGAAAGGGAAAAGTTTTTTACTCGCTGCTAGAAATAGCAGCTTCCCTATTTTCCAGTGGAACAAGCTTTCAGGATCTTCCAAACCACAGTTACCCGGGGGGGAAAAATAATATCCAATCCAACAGTGCTCACGACAAAAGAAAATCTAATTACCTTTCATGAAAACAAATCTTCATTCAACTCCAACCATATAACTGTAGAGATGTGTCATAAATGATCTGGTAGAGAAACAAAACAATACGTTGCTTCATGTTGCAAATGTGATTTTTAAAAAAGCATGTCTCTACTCTATATGTCTTGGCACCAGGGACCTAACTATATAGCTGTGTATTTAAAATATTGGCTAGCAAACTGATATCGTATAAGCAATATTAATAATGAAAGGTCAGTATAAATATGATGCTTATGGCTCATAGCTCCCAGGAGGAAAGAAAAAGAATTAATAAAAGGTCTTAGGGGCACCTGGGTGGCTCAGTGGGTTAAGCCTCTGCCTTCGGCTCAGGTCATGATCTCAGGGTCCTGGGATGGAGCCCCGCATCGGGCTCTCTGCTCAGCGGAGAGCCTGCTTCCTCCTCTTTCTCTCTGCCTGCCTCTCCGCCTACTTGATCTCTGTCAAATAAATAAATAAAATCTTAAAAAAAAAAAAAAAGATCTTAGCATAGCATATGAACTTTACATTAAGCAAGATAATAATAATATTTATACAGTACTTTACATATTTCAAGCCTTTTCAAACTACTGTCGATGTACGCTATTAATTTCTAGTGATTCAGCAATGACATCAGTGGGACTCATACAGGAAGGTGTTTATTTCCATAGGGCATAGGAGATATGTAATATGTCATTAACACGAGCATCTCTCGATGAGGAAGAGGTAAAAAGGGGGAGAAAGAGATATGATATCCTAGTAAACTCAAAAGTTCAAGAAAACTTCTATTAGAATAAAAGTTCGGTGAAAAAAGACTCTGGTAGGAGAGGGGGTGTGGCTGGTGGGGAGGGGTTGGGGGAAATTGTTGGGTGATGAGAAGCCCCAGATTCTCCTTGGGGCTTGGGAGTCCCCAAACAGCGAGCAGTTGAGTCCATGAAGCTAGATGTACTTTCCAAGTTTAAGGCTGAGCTCCAGCCGAAAGATCCAGCTCCAAGTTGCTCGTGTACGAGTGAGGAGAGCAGAATGTAATCATTAGAGGTGCGGAAAGATACCTAGAGCTAGTGGCATCGACATATGCTGTCCAGAAGTGGAAGGCAAAGTGAAATGGTGGGGCCAGAAATTAAGTCTTTGAAGATTTCTAAAAGGGTCTTGGAGACTGAGAGATGCTGTCACCAGACAGAGGCTGATGGGGTGGTGCAGAGGAGAGCCTACTGCTTAGAAATCATTACAGTTTTTTCTTACAAGTTTGGCAGGTTCTTGGTACAATTATATAACTACACATACATTTGGCGGATAGAGATGAATTATGTACTATGCATGTAATTACATGTAGCCAAATGTGTACTTTTATTTGGTGGGTATTTACATAGTAGAATGAATAGTGTACTTAGAAATAATTAACATAAAGTATTATTTAAAAAACAAAACAATTAAAAGTAGTTTGGTTTTCTTGAGCTCCCCCCCCCCCCCCAAAAAAAGGATCTGGAATCTTCCTTTTATTTATTCCAGTAGTCCATGCCAAATTGTTCTGGAAGGCAGTGGCCAAAGACAAAAGGAAGACAAAGTAATTTCCTTCTGTTATTCATACTCTTTTGATTTAAGGAAAAGGCCTCTTCAAATTTAAAGTGTCTCGAAACTTCTGTCTGGCCTTAGATATTCCTAAATTTAAAACATTTACACATTCAGTCTACTTAAATGAATACCTTGATATAATTTTCAACTTCTATCTCTGTAAAACTGAGATTTTCTTATGACTTATGATTCATTTTTGCCCACATGCCACAAAGTAACCATGCGTTTATGTTTGTTTGTGAATAAATTATGATGTAAACATTTAGCATCATGTTTGGCCTCTGCTTATCTGAAATATTTCTTGTTGAACACCCTTCAAAACCAGTTCTAATTTGGGTGCAAAAATATTCAGAAAGTGAATGAAAGTTTCGGAATGATTTCTTTAGCTTTCATTTCACATGGGATATCACACGGGATAGAGGATTTCTGAATTTTTTACATTATTTGTGGAATTTAGATCATTTTCTAACCTTTTCTGGAGATAATGTTTCTAGGTGCAACTTTGTTTTGTGAGTCCATTATAAATAAGATCTTGGAACATGACTCTTTTGTGAGAGGTAAGAGGATGGTTCTGTTTTGTTTTGTTTTTTAACATAATACTCTACATTGTGAGACATTATTCATTTTGGAAGAATTTCTTGACGGTTAATTCCTTCAAAAAATTAGGTTAAGTGTATCAGAACAAGGACTAACCTAGCATCTTTAGAAAACAAGGCAATGTATCTTCCTTTCTTCCGGGGCTGCGGACGAGGACGAGTTTAGTCATCATCAACCCAAATGGTATTTTAGAGAATTTGCCGATTTTCACCTTAGCATTTAATCAGCTATGTGTAAATGACAGGAAATAGGAGGGTCCACTGATGCCAGGAGAGTAGGAGAATGTAAATTTCTAAAAGTACTTTACCATTTACTGTAATTTACAGCCATCAGTATTATCACACCCCCAAGATGGCCACTGTATTTTTTTGAGGCAAAACAAAATGGGTCAGAAAAGAAATTTAGGAATTCTGGACTCAGAGCCTAGTTGCTAGTTGCCTTATTTGGTGCTAAGCTGTATTTCATTTAAAGGTGTCAAGAACAAACATAGTTTTGGTTACTCCCCGCCCCCTCTCCCCCCATCTGGTTACTTGGGGCTTGCTTTTTTGAAAGCCGAGGATGGAGAATTAGTCACAAACTTGGGAACTGTGAGCTTTCTTTTCCTAAAGGGAGAGCCTGAACCTCAAAAAGTGAGCACAATACCTCTGGATTATTTTTCTTGTGCTCCACTGTAAGAAAATGACTTTTAGTCAAGATGCTTCTCTGTGGTGGGCCAGTTACCTTGCTAACCAACCTTTGTTCTAAGGGGTTCTAGCCATCATCTTACTGTCTTTGTGGGTCCTAACGGAGGTCTAAGTCCTAAAGCCTTTCCATCTTCTGAATATTTTATACAGAATACAGTTTTGTAGATCCACTATGTTTGAATGTCAGCGAGTCCTAACCTACAGTGGTGAGACAAAGTCAAGCTGAAAAAAATAACAAAGAAAATAGTCTTTAGAAATAGCTGTTATTTCTTCTGATCCTATGTCTACACTCAAGAAGAATAAAATTGTACTTTCATAGATCCCTGCTGATTACTTCACTCTGCTAAGATAATGTTTGATCAGTGGTTTATTTTGAATATGCCATTTTAAAGTGGTAACATTTTGTCCTTCTCCACCCCCCCCCCCCCCCGCCCCCAAGAGAGCAAGAAGCCTCTTATAACACAAAACTTTGATAGAAGACATCTAAATGTTATTTAAATAGAACTTGACCTCTGGGCCACTCAGCGTATTGTTTCTCCACTAAGTCAAGTTAGCATGCAAATAATATAAATATAACCAGAACTGTAACAAGGGTATCTAATACTCATCAAATTTATTTCTAAAATATTGCAGTGGATTCAGAACCCTGAATTCCAACCAGATGTACTTCTGGAGTATTACACAGGTCATATATATTTCACTTTTTTTTGGTTCAAACCCAGGGGATCGACACGATAATTAGATTGAGAACATCTGCACCAAATCCAAACCATTTCCCTGATCCTTCCTTGAGCCTTCCCCACGGGAGGGTTTTTTTTTCTTTTCTTTTTTTTTTCTTTAAGCCCTTGCACATTTTATTTGTCTAGCCACCTTTAGGGCAATTCCGAGGTCTCGCCTGCCTGCCACCGCACAAATAGGAGGGGAACGCGGACGTACCCTCAAGAGTAGGGTCTGGGAGTGGGGAAGGCATGGTTAGATGTGGCATCCCCTCAGGACAGGGGTTCCCAGAGGTGGCAGCGCAGTTTCCCGCCCCGGGCCTGGCTCCGGGACAGGGCGTGGCCAGGCGCGGGGCGCGCGGGTGGGCACGTGCGCGGGGACCCGAGGACGCGAGTGTCGGGGCGCCGCTGCCCTCTACCGGGCGGCGCGGTCGGAGCTGCAGCGCGGCCGCCTGCCGACTGCGCGCGCTGGCTCGGGCGCCCCACACCCAGGCGGTCCTCGGCGTTCCCGAGGTCGCCACCGGCCTGCCCGGCGTCACGGCATCTGGGGCCGAGGCTCGCGGCGCCCCCGGCTCCCGGCCCCCGGCCCGCGCCCTCCCACCCACCTACTTGCTGTCCCTCCTGCTAGTCGAAGCCTAGACGGGGACGCCGAGGGAACCCACCGGTTGACCTCGGGAACTGCGCGTTGACGACACTGAGGCTCCTGGCCGGCAGCGCGAGACCTGGGGCACGTGTGTTCTCTAAATCTTGTGGCCTTTCATTTCCAGGCCCTTCGTTTAAAAACGCTTAATTCACCCCCATGGATCAGCGCTGAGCCCTCGAACTCGGTTGGAAGCAGTTCTATCCCACTTACACGTTGTATTTTTTATTCCATACGAATTTTATTTACATGTAGTTTTCAAGATCAAGGAATTTGGGGGTTTTAACTAATCACACGTCACATGAAGTGCGGGAGAGCGCGAGTACAGGAAAGTCCTGGAGAGTCAAACTCACACGTGTGTATAATCAATTAAAAACGACGATCATAAAACGGGTGCTTTTGCCAGGTTTCTGCGGAAAAAAAAAATCAAAAGCGAATTGACTCTTGGGTTTAATTTTAGCATTTCTGTAAACCAGGGACCCGGCACTCTGCTGTAAGTGCACCTACTCTTTCCAAGTTTCTGCACCAGAAGGAGTGAAAACCGAAGAGTCTGAAACTACAGGAAGTTTCCAGGGCTGTTCCGCTGAAGCTTGCGGGGGGACACACAACGTGCGCCAGGACTTTTCCTGTCCTGGCCTAAGCGGGCGCAGCTCGGGCGGGTGGGGGCCTCTCGGACCCCCGGCCGCGGGGATAGCGGCGCACCTCGGTGCGTCGCGGGGACCGCGCTGCCACCGTTCCGGGCGTTAACGTGTGCAGCGACAAGAGGGTCAGGGCTGGTTTCACCCCAACTCCACTCCCCCCAACTTGAAACGCCGTCCCCGGGAAGCTCGGCCTGAATCCGGCCGGGGCCCAGGCCAGTGGGGGTGCGGCAGCCGCCGGCCAGCGCGCCTCTCACACGCGCGGCCGCGGTGGGCCCGGTCCGGCGCGGGGTCGGGGCTGGGGCAGGTGGTCGCGGCGGCTCGGCGCGCTCGGGGCCCGCAGGAGACCGAGCGAAAGCGGCGCGGCTGCGGCGTCCGTTCGGACGCGGCCGAAAGCCCCCGACCCAGGGCCCGGGAGGGGCTGCGCTCGGCCGCCGCCGGCCCCTGCGACCCCCGAGGGCCCGAAGCACGCCCCAGGTGAGCCCGGCCCGGGGCCTCCCGCGGGGGCCCAGGCGCCCCTCCCGCCGCCCTCCAGCGCCCCCTCTGGGCCGGGCCGGCGGCCGCCGCCGCCCGCCGGGGCCGGGGGGCCCGGGAGGGGCGGGGGTCGCGGGCCGGGCGCAGGGCGCCGGGGGGGAGGGGGCAGGGGCCGCACGCGCCAGGCCCCGCGGCGGCCGCCGCGCCCTCGGGCTCCGACTCCGGCTCCGGCTCGGGCTCGCCATGGCTGCGGCGGCGCCGTGAGGAGGAGTCCGCGTCCTCCGTGGCGGCGGCGGCGGCCGGCTCCAGGCCGGGTTTTGGCGCCGCCCGCCTGCTGCCTCCTGGCGGCTCCTGAACTCCAGCCCCCTCTCTATCAGCCTCTCACTCCGTCTCAATATGTCTCAAGATGGCGGCCAATGTGGGATCGATGTTTCAATATTGGAAGCGCTTTGATTTACAGCAGCTGCAGGTCAGGCTTCTGCTCGCTCGGCCTCTCGCCCGGGGGTGGGGGCTGCGGGCGGTCGCGGCCTCCCCCGGGGCCCCGGGCTGCCCGGCCGCCGGGGGGCCGCGGCGGCGGGGAGGAGGGGGGTGCCGGGGAAAGCGGGGCCGAGTCGGGGACAAGTCCCTCTCGCTCCCCGGCCCCCATTGATAACTCGCTTGATCAGAAATTGATCCTCTTTGTTCAATTCATCGATCAGCCCAAGATGGCGCCGGGAGCCGCCGCCGCCACCGCTGCCCCCGGTGTCGGCCCCCACCCCGGGCGCCCCCCCGGCCCTGCGCCGCCGCCACCGCCGCCGCCGCCGCCGCGGGACCGGGGAGGGGGCGGCCCCGGCGGCCCGCGGGGTGCGCGCGCGAGCGGGGAGCGGGTGGCGGCGGGCGGCGGCGGCGGCGGGCGCTGCGCCGGGAGGGGGCTGCGGCCCGGCGGCGGCGCCCGGCCGCGCGCCCCGCGCCCCCGGCCCGCCGTATTCCCGGGGAAAGTTTGTGGGGAGTTGCTGTGGGGGGTGAAGCGCCTGCCTCTCCAGGAGGAGCCGCCGCCGCCACTGCCGCCGGCGCGGCGGAGCTGGGGCTGGTGGCGCTGTGGTGCCGCCGGCTCGGGGGAGGGTCAGAGCGGCCACCGGCGGCGGCGGCGGCGGCGGCGCGGCCCGGCTCCGGCCAGGCGGGCGGGTGGCCGGGCGGGCGGGCGGCCGGGCGTCCGCGCGCGCCCCGGCCCCGGCCCCGGCCGGCCCGGGCCCCGGCCGCCGCGCCCGGCTGTCAGCGGGCCGGGGCCGCACCGCCGTTCCCGCACCCGGCGCCGGGCTCCCCGAGCGGACACGGCGGTTTGTTTACGTCCGGGCGGGCGCCCCGGGGCCACCCGCAGCCGCCCCGCTCTTTTGTGTGCCTGCACGAGTGGCGCGGGCCGGCCTCCGCGGCCAGAGACCCGGGTAGGGGCGCTTGGGGGGAAACTTGCGAGGGGCGCGGGCGCCGGGCGCGCGGAGACCGTGGGTCGGAGCGCCCCGCGGGAGCCGGTGCGGACCGAGGGCAGCAACTTTCCCCGAGCGCAGGCCCTGCGCTGCGCCCCGGCGCGCCGTCTGCCGGGGTGGGGGACGCTTCCTCCGCGCCGCCTGTCCGGGCGGCTCCAGCTCCGAGCCCAGCGACTCCCGGGGGCCCCCAGTGACCCGCCCGCTTCGCTCCGCTCTGGCCCTCTCTTCGGGGGTCCTGCCCCCCCTCACTCCCAGCAGGGTCCGCGGGCGCAATGGAGCGCGCGGCCGGTCCTCTCCGAAATGCCTTCTCCGGTCGGGTTCTCGAAAGCAAAGCCCCGGGGGCCCCCCTCGACTGTGGCGTGCCCGGCCACGATCCGCGCGCCGAGCCCAGGGCGCCGTGGGGGGATCATGCGGGGGCTCCCCATCCGGGGCCGGTGCCGCCGCGGTGCCCAGGGGGCGCGTTCCTGCCTGCCACCCCTCACCCGGAGGAGCGGCGCGCCCTCGGGGTTCGCCCCGAACCTGCCGGCTCCGCACTTGCGGAGCTTGCACAGCCCCGGGACTCTGCCAGGTGGATGTTGTGCGTAGCCGGAGCCAAGTTGAAGGTGAGCGGCGTGTGGGCCAGAAGCCTGGGGAGCGCTGCCGGGGGGCGAGGTGGAGGCTGACGGTGGAGGTGGGGGGGGGGGGTTGTTCTGCGGCTCGCCGGGGCTCTGGGCCATCCGGTACTCCCGGGGTCGCCCAGCCTTCCTTAGGGACGGCCGCAGCGCCCAACTCTGAGGGGTGCGGGAAGGTAAACTTGACCGAACTTTCCTAACCCGGGGGACCGGTGATAGTGACCTACGATACTTTTAGTAGGGAAGTAAATGAACTCCAGATGCAACCTCCTATGAAATGAAGCGGATTGGATTAAAACGTATATAAATGGAGTCTGACAACTTTCATTGTATACGCTTGTTTTCTTTTCCTGTCTACGTGGGAACGATAAAACAGACTCATAGTCGTTATGAAATTTCTTAAGATTTCTCGCTTAACTAGGAAGAAGACTATGTGAAATATGTATTTCTGATAAGATTAAAACTTAAAGGAGTTTGAGTATTTATTGACTAAAATAGATTACTCCAAAGTGTCTATTGTGTAAATTAGATTCCTGAATGTTATGAACACAGCCGAATGGCATTTTTGATAAATTGGTCTACCCCGTTTTAGTAAAAATAGCTCCCTTTTACCATAATTTAATTCCTGTGCTTACTGTAAAACCCGTTGTGGAGTTTTGAAGAGAGAAACCTTTTTTTTTTTTTTTCTTGTCTTCCTAAGTGGACATTTAGATGAACCTCAGTGAGGTTTACTTTTTAAGCATCTTGGCAAAACTCCATGGGAGATGGATTTGGTTTCCAGAGAGGTATTAGATTTTGTGAACCCTGTGACACCCTGAACCCGCGGCTGATTAGCTGCTTCAAGGTATCATGAGGATGTTTAACTACGGGATTGGGTTGAAAGTTTCCTTGTCAGTTTATGTGAATGAACTTTAAGGTGTTGATCTTGAAAAAGCAAATTATGGGAGCGAGCATCACTATTGTTTTGTTTTCTGTACGAAGCATCCATTGGCTTTGGGTGATAGATAAAGATTTGGCATTAGATGAGTAACTGTTGCTACTCCAGCGAGGGTCTTAGAACCTTCGTTGGGCTATGGAGTACCAGAGTTCAAGTATAAGGCTAACCTGGTTCTTTCTTTGGGTCCTGAAGAGGCCTTTTGAGTTGGTGTCAAGTTTAACGTCATCTCTGTTCCCACAGACAGTAAGTGAGCCAATGAGACTGCAGTTTGAGAAGAGAGAATTCATTAGTTTCAGACTCTTCTCTTTCCAGAGCCCCTGACCCAGAGATCGGGTGGCCCGTGCAGCCCAGTGCGGGCTATGGCCCTGCCACCTGAGGGTAAAGAGGCTGGGTCTTGACTAGACTCAGACCCAGGTTGGGGACAAGACAGTTGTGCCCCTCCCATGCTTCTGCTACGTGTCAGGGCCCCCGGGCCCTAGTTCTTGTCCCTCGGGTTGGTCTTGAAGCTGCTTTGGGGTGTGGACTGAGTGCCCAGGAAGAGAGCTTCTGAGATTGAGCTCTGTTTCGTTTCCTTTTGAGTCCCAAAGGCTTGTGGTATGGAAGAGTCAGTGCTTTGGTGCTGCTAAGACTAGTTGGACAAGTTTTTTATCCTACCCCAGACTTGTAAAAACCAGGCTTTTTTTTTTTTTTTTTTTTTGGTAACAAGAAAAACACCATTGTATAAATTTGCCTTTTAAATACATGTTTGAAAAGAGGACACTTTCTAAAATGAGCTCATGTAACTCTGTGTGAGCGAAGCTTTTGGGGACGGGGCCTGCCAGTGACTGGCTTCCCTTTGGGGCGTTATTCCGACCTGATGACTCGTGCTCCCCTTTAAGGAGTGTCTGCAAAAGTAACCTTGAAACATTTTCCTCTTTTTCAAAATCAGGAAATAATTCCAGTTTTGCCGAAAGTCCGTCTCTCTGATAGGTTTTATGTTGTGTTTTCCTGTTATGGCAGTATTCCCCAGAAGTATATTATTTTGATTACAATAAGTATCGCATTCAGTACCCTTTAGAAAATACCGAGGAAACAAATCATCAAGGAGTTCTACACAGCTGCTGTCTTTGTTTTCTTGGTTCTTTTAATATCGGTGTCTTTGAGATTGGGTGTGGGAGGGGGTCATTGTCCCTGGATTAAAGGTTGTTGGTTTTTTTTTTTTTTTCCCCCTTCTGTGTGAAACTATGTAGTCTTTCTTTCTTTCTTTCTTTTTTTTTAAAGGTGCAAGGCAGTGAAGGGATAGGGTTATGCTAGAACTCCTGATACAGCTGGGTCTGTCGTGTCCCGCCCCCCCGCCTCTTTCCCCCTTTTCATGTAGCTCTTGCCAGTCGTTAGCTACGTTAGCTACACGAGGAAGTTGGGAGGGCAGGGGGACAAATTGCCAATCCCCTAAGGAATTACTCTCTCCTAATCCACTGAACTAACCTGAAAAATGCTGTCTGGGGAGCCGATGGAGCCCGAGACCTTTAGTGGTGTTTGAAAATGTCTCCAGCCCTAATTGTGTACAATTAAAACAGACCCCGCAGAAGGGACAGTAGTCAGTGCTTCTTGGCCAGCACCCCTCGGGGTCTGCCTGTTGCAGTCAACAGTCACAACTGCTCCCGAGACTGTGCTCCCTGAGGCTGTGCTCCCGGTCCATCTTAGGACACAAAACAAGCCTTGAGGTAGAAGATCTATATTGGTTTCAGCTCATTTCTGAAGCACAAGGAACATCCTCAGTGTAACGAAGGAAGAACAAATTTGTTAGAGGGAAGCGGGCACATTTTTAAAAAAGAGAAATTCATCACGTGAAAAATCCCGACAGAGCTAGGCCAGATTCCTCCCTGTGCTCTTTGTTTTACACAGTTTTACAGGTTTATGCATTTGGCTTCATGTATATTTCGCATACTTGAAAGGCAGGTGTATCTGATGGCCAGCCCCACAAACCGGACCTTCAAATTACTTTATACGATCCTACCTTACTTTAGGAATTACTTAAAAGCTGATATATAGTTCATTTAACATATAAGCATGTAGATATATAGTTGCTTTTCCTGTGAAAGGTCTGATTTTTACAAGTAATTGTCAAAGATAGAAAGTGGTTATCTTGTTCTATTGTTTTGTCTGAAGCTCTGCATTGTGGCTGCAGAGAGTGAGTTTTGGTTTCCACTGAAATTCCCCTGCCTCTGATTGTTTAAACCAGACCCTTAATCTTATTTTAACATACTTAAAACGTTCAAAAAACCCGGAAGAATTGTTTTGTATAAGTAGCAAGTGAATGTAGTTTAAACACTCAAGCAATTCTGGTATCTAATTGAAAACAGGTGGAATTCTTGGAATCCTGTGTTTGAATCTTATTATAGCAAAGCACAGAGACACTTTTTACTTCTGGCCATTTGTTTTGTTGAAGCTATTTGAAGAGGGGCCCCGTGACCTCTCACTGTGCCCCACTACTGTTTACCTGGACGTTCCAGTCGTGCTGGGCATTTTAGGAACTAGATGCCTGTGTCTGTCTGGACACCCAAGAAGGTGCATGTGCCGATCATGGGGTGAAAAAGGAACCATAACGTCATAATTAGAAGTGTGATTTAATATCTGTATTATATAGCGTTCATGACAAAGAAGTTGTGGATTCACCTGTGATTTCAGATTTAATACACATTTATTGACATGAGCATTTGGATAAATTTTATTACACCCTGATAATGATTTAGAATTCAGAGAGAAATTACTTTTCCTAAAAACTCTACATTTAGGGATATAAACTCACATAGCACCCCCCTCCACCCCCCCACAAAACAAAAACAAAAACAAAAACCCAAACAAACCCAACCGCCAAACTGAGTTGGTTTCAACAGATGTCAGTGGTGGGACTCTCTGAATTATCTCGGCCACCTTTCCTATTCTAGTTTTCAGAGCCAGCTAAACAGCCCTGGTTTTGCCCTAAGTTTAAGAAGCAGGCTTTGGTTGGTGTTTAGGTATTGATTTTATTGAAGAGGATGGCTAAGATCTGTATTGAGCTGTTGGTCTGCCGCAGTTTCAGATTTGCTGAGCTGTAATCAGTCCTCATTTCCGCTGTCTTCTGAGAAAGTGTGTAAAGGACAGTGGCCTTTGGCTAGGTGGGAGGTGTCCCTGCAGGAAGCGACCTGGGATTAAGGGGTGAGGGGACCTTCATCGGCCCCATAGCAGAAACAGCTTTGAAGCACCTTTGGTTTTTTAAAAAGTACACGTTCTACCTTATTCTCCTGATATGTCGCAGTTAAAAAAACATAATGAGGGCAAACAGGGGTTTCTGAAAGACATCTAATTTGTTGCAAAACCCATCAAGGACCTTTCCTTCGAAAAGTAAACAACTCTCTAATAAAAATAATTCTCATTCCTGCTGTAATTAAATTCTGAGAGGATGATGTTAGTGCACGGAATAAATCTTGTCATTTTCTTCATTTGAATCTGAAGGTTCTTCCTTGCTGCAGGATGCCAAGGGCAGTGGGCAGAGTTTTTGTGTTTATTAGAACCCTGGGCCATGGGCAGCCCAGGGAAGTGCCTCAGTTGGTAGGTTGGTAGGATTCCCACCTAGAGAAGACCACCCCCCACTCCCCATCGGACAGGTGGCTGGAGGAGGAGGGAGGTTGGGAAGCGTTCATTCCTCCCGGGAATTTACCCAGCACCACAGAGCAACTGGGAAAAATAGCCAGGTAGGAAATTCACACGGAAAGGAATAGAGTCTCCTTCCTTTCACTGAACACTGTGAAAACGAGTTGGCCCACCCCCTTTATAAAACCCAAGGGGCCACAGTGGGGCCCACTCAGCTGACAGTTGAAACCTTCAATGCTTCTGGCTGTGATTTATGAAGTTAATGTGGGAAGAAATTACCAGAACTTGCTCGGAAGCTCGTTCTCTCTTAGCATTATCCTGAGCCTGCCAGCATGGGGCTTGTTTTCTTAACATCTTTGTATTTGGCCGTGTTTATTCAATAAGTTAAATGAGTTAACGTTTTTTAAGAAGTTATGTATGGTTGCGAGGTGTTCCGGGTTCGGTGAAGGGAAAAACAAATTGACAAATGAACTCTTTCTTAAGTGAACGTTGCGAAATTGCAAGAAATGGAATGCCATTCTGACTGTCATTAAGATTTTATTTGGGTGTTGACAGCTTTTTGCTAAATGTAAGGCGTTCAGATCCTGTCCACTTAGCTGGGAAAAAAAAAACAACAAAAAAACCCCCAACTAGCTTAAAAGCTTGTTCCCAGTTTCCTCCTAAAAGTCTCTCTTACCTTGGTTCTTTACCCGCAGCACATTTTTAATATTTTATTTTCTCATATAGTTTTGTGTTTTTAAGACCAAAAAGAATAGGAAGTCCTTTTAGGCATCTTGGTTCTGTTGATATTTTCGACCTGTGAGCGAGCGTCTCTGGTTGATCGCCAGCTTCCCTCCTGTTTTTCGGGGAGTAATCGCTGTTGAGGGCAGAATAGCTTGATGGCTAATAAATGACGCCAGAGGTAAATCCTTGTCGTCAAGAGCCTGAAGCTGCAAGCAGGAGCCAGGCCCGTGGGCCGTGGGGAGGGAAGGGCCTCAGAGGCGCCGCTGCTCTCAGCCCAGGCGCTGCCAGCCCCGGGCGCCTGCTGTCACCGCCGCCTGCCATTTCTTGCCCCTCGTCTGAGCCCCGGCCCTGCCAAGCCTGTCCCCTCCTGTGTTGTGACAACTGTTGTTTTCGTATTTTTTTTTTCTTTGTAAGTATTTGTGGAGCTCCATTATTTTGAGATTCTTGGAAGAAAGATACTATGTAAATGAAAATTAAAAATAAAATTCTTGCTGGAGGGAATTGTGCATTTAATTTTTCTGATTAGGTTTGGAAAAGACTTTTTTTTTTTCCTTACCCTGAAAATAGGAACATTCTGTTGCTCCTATCACCATTTTTGCTTCATTCTGAAAGGTGTGGCAGATAATGGTGAAACATGTCTTTTATTTTCTGTTTTTCACCATGGTAGTTGACCTAGAACTTGAACCCACGAGATTCTGTGTACAGTGAATTATTTCTGTTTCACATTGTTCTGCTCTGCCCTCGCTGAGCTTGTAGGTAGCAACTGCCCGTAGAACACAGACCTTCTAAAAGGAGGAAGATTTTGAGTCTCCGAACACCCAGAAGTTACAACTAAAATTATGGGTGACCCCGCGAATCAATTTCCAACTTCCTTTCTTGTTCAGAGGGCAGAGACGTTTTCAGTCGTATGATTTTGAAACAGAAAACTGCGTGGAAGCATTGATTCCCTGGGATCGCTTCATTTCAGCTGTGCCTCGGTTCCTGGCTTACATAATAGCGTGTGCTGTCCTAGCATTAGCCGAGGTGGGGGAGCAAGGTCGGGTTTGGGGTCATGCTCCTGTTGCATTGGCATGGTGGGGGGCCCGGGAGCCCGACAGGAAGCTGGGGCTGCTGCAAGGCGCCCATCCAGGAGACTTGGTCCACTAGGGACCCCACAGTGCCACGTGAGCTCAGGGGGCCAGTGAGCGCCAAGGGCCTGGAGAGCAGTGCTAAGCGGTCAGAAAGGCGTCTCTTGGGACCTGGTCACCTTGGCGGGATTGGGGCGGGGGCGGCGCTCCATCGTCTCTCTTCTCCCCGCTCAAATTTGTCAGCATTGACGTGGGATTGGGAGAGGAAGGGTATTGCCAGTTGTGGCTTAAATGTCACTGTCAGGGGAGCGAGAAGTGGTTTGCGATTGTTTTACTTTGCTCCTTGTTGGTATGTAATTATGCTGTCATTTTACAATGCACCAGTACTTTAATAAATCTTGTGTGTGTGTGTGTGTGTGTGTGTGCATGTGCAGTTGGTTCTGGGGGCTGCTTGTTGTATGCAAGAGCCGGATCTTTCTCGCACACGAGAGCTGAGCTGAGTATGTAGCCTTTCCTTGTTTCAAAAGTGTCTTGGAAACAGGTCACGGTCCATTATAGACGTGGCTGCCGGATTAATCCTCCCAAACCATTGATCCCTTCGTGCTGTTTTTTCTCCTTCAGCTCCCACAGGGGCTCACTTGGGTGCCGCATGGAGACCACTTTCCTTAGGCGAGCACGCAGAGCTGCTGATGGCTGCTTCCACTTACCCAAACCTCTTGCTCCACTTAAAGATCTGGGCTCGATGCTCACTTTGGGGAATGCTCTCACCCTCCCTCTGCACATCAGAATATCAAACCTCCTTTCACGCAGTCTGTTCCTTCCATTCTGACCCAGTGCTGCGGGAGCCTCTGTGCTCCAGGAGTTGGTGATGCCGGGCAAGGTTGCAGCCCTCGCCACCTGGGGCAGCGGGCAGCGGGCGTCTGGTCTGTGACGGAGCCGTGCGCCGTGAGTGGTCAGAGGGCTGCAGAAGAAGGGAGTCCTTGTTGGGGAAAGCCTCCCCGGGGCAGAGAGAAGGCCTCAGCTGAGATCTGTGCCCCTGGGGAAGGAGGGAGAGAGGGCATCCCAGCAGAGCAGCTGGGGTGTGCCTGGTGGTCCCTGAGGTCTGGCTCCCTTCCCTGGACCCCATGTAGCATCCACCAGGGCTTCCGGCTGTGCCTCACCACTCAGCGCTCCTGGTCTGCCCCTTATGTTGTCCTGTATCTGCTGTTTCATCCAACCTTGTACGGTAGCGCCCAGCGAGTCCCGCGGCAGCAGCATCCCAGCCTTTAAGGGGGCACAGTCCTGGATATTTTGGTTTCAGACTCATTCAGCTGGTTCACTTAAGAGTGTAAACGGAATTCGCCATAGGATTGTGCAAGGGAGATGGCATATATGAAAATGGCTGTGTTTTGAAAGCTCCCGATAAGTGTATACGCCAAAGGAACCTGCCTTTCTTATTTATTTCCATTTATTAAATTCCATCTTTGTAAAGCGACATGTACATTGGTTAAAATATATGTAATTGTATTTGTGGTACGTAAAACATGGGGTGAAAAATCCACATTTTTAAAAATAGAATTAGGCAGAACAATTCTTTGACAAAGATTTATTCTCTGACTCTGCCCAGAGCCTGAATGGGAGGAAACTTCCCCCTAAGAACGGGGAAAGTGCGTATTGTAATGATTAGAGCCCGACCAGTGCAAGGGAAAGCAGGCAGCAAGAGGCCTGACGGTCTGAGTGTCAGCCCTGGAGAAATGTCCCCCATGTGCTCAGCCCGCAGGAGCTGCCCCACGGGCCTGGCGTGCGAGGCAAAGGCCCTGGGCCAGGCCCTCTCCTGAGCACTGGCCTTCATAGCCGGCATGCTTTCTCTGCTTCTTCATTTACAAAGAAAGTACCTAGGATATTTTTGTGGAGGTGACGTCACTGTCTGGCCACATAGCATTTGCATGGATTTGGGGAAGTGAGGGTTGCCAGGGGCAGCTGAGAGGAGCCACAGACCCCAGGGGCCTGCCTGGGTGGCTGATGGGGGCAGGGTGCTCCCCCCCCCCGTGCCCCCCCCCCACTGGAGGAGGGAGAGGAGGAGCCAGGCTGGGGGAGAGGGTATGCTCCTGGTGGCATCTGTGGGATTTGGGGGGGAGGGAGTTTGGGTGGGAATTGGGGGGCTGAGCCCTGGAGAGAAGGAGAGGGGAGCTCAGCGGAGAGTTCGAGGTCGGTCGGTGTTGAAGCGTAGATGAGAACTTGAATCCCGGGGGCAGGAGCCTGGGGAGGACTTGTCTGCTTTGCCGTTGGTACACCAGAGGCAGGCGGGCATCATTTGTGCTGGGGAGGGCTGGAGAGCTACTCTGAACCGGGGGACCCCCGCCTGAGTGTTCACTGCGCAGCGTTGCTGTGCGTGGTGGACGTATAATAACTGGGTTCATGCCCACTGGTGACAAGGCAGTCTTCAACTTTCTTTCTTTTTTTTTTCTAAGTTTACACCGACAGCTATCATTTCCCAAGTACTGACCAGGGGCAGGTGCATTTTGGGCCCTTGATTTCTCTCTCCTGTCATCCACACCATGGCCCCGGGGAGGAGAGAGGACTGGCTGGTTGGTGAGAAGCCAGAGAGCAGCATGGCTTTCCCGCCGACCCCTGCCATCCATGAGACCGGCTTTGTAGGAGCCCTGGCGTCCTTGTGATGAGGCTGTGGGAAGCTTCAGGGGCGGGACCCAGGTCCACGGACCACCGAAGTGAGCCCAGGCCGGGAGGTCACTTAATGTGAGGTCACTTAATGTGAGCGGCTGGAGATGGAAGTGAAGCCTGGGGGGTGGGCGTGCCCGTACCTGGGTTGACCTTGGTGGGCGGACCCCTTCTGGCTGAGACCTTGCTGGATCTGAGGAATTTCCTAGAGCCTCCCCAGTCTTGCGACTTGAGAAGCCGCCCATAGTGCTCCAGCTCCCCAGAGAAGGGAATCCGATCCTCCTTGGCCTGGCACCGAGCGTTCCCAGCAGCCAACGTTACTTGATAGTTGGGGCGCAGCGATCGCCTCGAACCCAGAGCAGCCCTCCTTTCTGTGCCCCTTGCTGGCCTCCATGTCCCATCTGTGCAGGCAGCAAGTGTGTCGGAAGCGATTTGGGGAAATGGCAGTAGGCAGGAGAGACGCCTGATCATGGGACCTGGACCATGGGGAAGGAGGAAGGGGAGGGACGGAGCAGGCAGGGGCGAGGCGGGCTGGGGAGCGTGACTCTAACCAGGGCTGTTCTCTGAGACACGGGCCTGAAGCTGGGGCTAGGAGCAGTTTGCTTTAGAGCCTAATATTTATGTGTCCCCCTGTGCTGGCCAGGACCCGATCCCCCTCGCTCAGTCCCCGGGAGTGCAGTTGATTTAAACGCTCAGGGATGCTGGGTTCAGATCTGGGCAGCATCACCTGACTGCACCAGGCACACGGGGAGCTCAGTCCTCAGTTAGACATCAGAAGCAATGTCGTGGTGCATTCAGTGAGAGACTGGCTTTGTAAGGCGTCTGTCCCAAGAGAAGAAGTACCCCTCCCCCCATCCACTCCTTAGGTCTCAATCTAGGTTAGTCAGGGAATTATCGTGGGAAAATGGAGCTTTTAGGCTACTCTGAATTCGTATGACCTTTTTGCATGTCTGATTTTTTTTTTTTTTTGGATGGTGCAGCTTTTTTGGTAATGAAGTTATAAATTTAAAAAATATATGCAGAAGGGTGCAGAGGTCTTAGAAATAAGGCAGCCTGTCTGAGCGAAGTTGTGGCAGTTTTGCTTGTTTGGGGGTGAGTCGCAGACTGGTGGGGCCATTCATTCGAGGGAGGCTGTCTCCGTGGTGCCCGATCACCCCTGGGGCGCCAGGAGGAGGAAGCCCCCGGCTCTGCTGGTCAGGGAACCAAAGGACACACAGGATCCCCAGGTGTCAGGTTATAAGGGCGAAGGGTCTGGGAAGATGAGCCTCGGCCATTTCACTCCATTGACTTCACCGCTGGGCCCTGCACTGTTCTAGCACAGGATTCTAATGGCCAGAACAGTGGGGAAACCCCTGCCTTCAAGGAACTTACATTCTGGCAGGGGAGAAAGTAAGCATAAGGGATATGTAAATTCTTTATTGCTTGTGCCCCGGGCGTGGAGTAGACAGCAGGACCTCTGTGCAAAGAAAGCCCCACTGAGTCACATGACTCAGTCACCGGCCAGAATGAGGAGGGCGAGGTGGTAAAGACCAGCAGGGGAGGGACGCTTGGGTGGCCCCGTCGGTTAAGCGTCTGCCTTCGGCTCAGGTCATGATCTGCAGGACTTGGAATTGAGCCCTGCGTTAGGCTCCCTGCCCAGCAGGAAGCCTGCTTCTCCCTCTCCCCCTGCTTGTGTTCCCTCTTTCTGTCAAATTAAAAAAAAAAAAAAAAAAAAAAAAGACAAGCAGTGGGCAGGAGACTCTGTGTGGAAGGCCTAGTCCTGGGGAGGGATGGGGAGGGGCAGGGGAAGAGATACCAGCCCGAGTGGGTGGGGTGAGGAAGAGGAAGGAACCTGGGCCCTGGTGTATTGAGGTAGGGCCCCAGGGGTCCTGGGGGCTGTGGCTGAGAAGGGGCCGGCTATGGGTGAGGTATCAGCTGTGGGTGAGGTATCAGCGGAGAGCCTGAGTGTGGGAGCAGGGCAGGGAGGGAGGGGCCTTCTGGGTCCACTTGACCCTGAGCGTCGGGCAGGCCGGTGTCACCTGGCGCCTGGTGCTGGCCCTTGCACACTGCGGCCGGGCCCGGCCCCACGGGTTTATTAAAAGCAGGTGGGGTGACTGCCCTGTACTTGAGCGCGGGGCGTGACTCAGATGTGCAGGGAGCCAGCCTGGAGTTCTTTCTTCTTCCCTGTTTGCTTTTTGTCGGTAATCCTTTGTAATTCCCCAGTTTCATGATGTAATTTTAATGGAATTAAACTTGAACACTTTGAAATTATGTAATTAATTACGTTCAGCTTCAATTACAATGACTAATTATAGCGTGATACCTGGTGGCAAGTCAGGTAGGTAGGTACTGGTGGGGTCTCGCGCCTGCCAGCCATCAGGACAGCCACCTTCTGGGCAGCACCTGAGCCACCTGCGCCCCGGGGACAGGGCGGCCGCCTCGCCTCGTGGGTTGCCTGGGGTGCTTCTCAGTCCCACCTCTCTCTGGGACAAGCCGATGTGCGAGACGCGTGGGAAGTGCGGGGAGGGCGGGCGGTGGCGTGCGGGAGGGGGTTTTGGGGATGCCAAGGCTCGAACTTGTTTGCAGTTCGAAGAGGACTCACTTGTAAGTTTGGGGTGCTGGGAGGAAGCTGAGGGCCCTGTTGTGAGATCCTTCCCTTCTCCCCGGGGTGCAGGACGGAGGCTGCTTTCAGGGCCATGGGAAGTGTCAGAGAGCCGCTCAGACGGTTTACCGTTTACGCAGAGAAGAAAAGGTGTGAGAACCACCTTGGGGTGAACAGCAAAGGTGTGAGTGGGTTTAAAAAGGTTCCTGTGTGGTGTTATTTCCAGGTGGCCGAAGTGCAGGGCTTCTGGAACCAGTAAACGGAGCCTGGGATGCCAGATCCGAGCCCTGTGTTTGCAGACTTCCCAGAAAGTCTCCCTCTGCTTTGCGCGCGGTGGTGGTTTGACCTTGTGTTAGGAGGAGGGACTGTCTAGCTGGAAACACTCACCCGAGTTGACCGCTGCCCCCTAAGGCACCCACGTGTCCTCCTGCTGGGGGACGAGCAGCTCCAGGATGGCGGAGGGTGCAGCGTTCCCACGGGGATGGAGTGGTCAGGCCCTTCCACCCTGTGCCGGCACAGCTGCCCGCCTGCCCGTCCTGACCCCAGACACACCTGCCATCCAGCTGTTCCTCCACGGAGGCTTCTCGGAATGGGCTCGAAACACAAGCGCCTGCGTGTGGCATTGGGGGCCAGTGTGCCGAGTCTGCGAGGTGCCTGCTGTTTGTTCGAGAGGCTTAGGGTGTTTTCCCAAAAGCTGATTCTTACATCTCAGAGAGGTTTTCACAGTGCTGTCTCTAGGTTTTCCAGCATATTCCTTTCCCCACTGGGTGTGCGGAGGGGGCCTCCCTGGTCAAGGAGCCCCCGCTCTCAGAAGCTTGAGCAGAGGCTGTGATTTGGGTTAGGGCCATTAGGATGTCTGAAAATCTTACAGACCTTTATTTTTTAAGGGACAGTGTGACCTGGAAACGTTTGAGTGTACAACTAGTTTTCCATTTTGGTGTTGGGTGGGGGCGATGGTGCTGAGTGCTCTTGAAAACATTTTTTTTTTTTTCCTATTGAACATGCTTCAAAGAATGGCTGCCCGGACACAATGCCCAGTACCTCTGTTCTGTTACTTTCTACTTTTCTTTTCTTTCCTTTCCTTTTTTTTTTTTTTAATGTAAGCTCTACGCCCGACATGGGGCTTGAATTCCCGACCCCAAGATTAAGAGTTGCATGCTCTACCGACTGAGCCCAGCCGGGAGCCCCTGTATCTCTATTTTTTAAGATAAAATTCATGTAAAATTCACCGCTTTAACCTCTTTAAACCATGCACTTTGTTTTTTTTGCACGTATTCATAACGTCCTGCAACTCTCACCGCAGTTCGGGTTGTAGAACACTGCCAGCACTCCGGCAAGAATTCTGCCCGTCCCTGTTAGCCATGACCCCCACCTCTGCCCTTCCCCCTTCCCGCCGCAGGTTCCCCATACCCATTCCTCTGCTTTCTGTCCCAATGGATTTGCCTGTTCTGGGTATTTCACATGTGAATGGAATCCTACAGTGTGTGGCCGCCTGTGTCTGGCTTGTTTTGCTCAGCGTAGTGTCTTCCAAGCCCGTCTGTGTTGTGGGTCAGATCCATACTTCATTCCTTTTCAGGGCTAACTAATATCCCGTGGTACGGACATACAGCATCTGATCATCCTGTCCTAAATGATGGGCATTTGGATGGTTTCTGCTTTGGAGCTCTCGGGAATAAGGCTGCTGGGAACATCTATCCGTGAGCAAGTTTTTGTGCAAAGTATGTTTTCAGGTTTCTTGGGTCCGTACCTGGGAGTGGAAGTGGTGGGTCAAATGGGGGACTCTGTCCACAGTTTTGAGCTTGGCCTCTTGTGTGGAGCTCCTATTTGTTCCCCAGGGTTCTCATTTTAACATGAAGGCTGCTTCCATCTTACTCTGTCCTGCGCTCATCTTCCTCTGGCCTTCTCCTTGGGGCCTGGCATGGCGGTGCTGCCCCCCTTTGCAGCCAGTGCAATAGACAGAGGGGCTGGGGGAAAGGCTGTGTGTTTGGCCGAGAGCAGTCCCTGGTAGTCGCCCGCCTGGGGTGTCTCCCCTCCCCTGCGCGCCCGCCTGCCTCCTTACTCTTTCCTGCTGTTCCGGGAAGACACAAGAATTTTGGCTAAACTGCCCTGGCAGTGCCTTCCCCCAGCCACGCGTGGTGGGGATTTTACTTTCTTTTGGCCACGGAGACAGGCAGTGTCAGAGTTGCTCATGAGAAAGTGCTTCTTTTCTCATAAAAGGAGATGAGCCCGGGACAAAGTCCCCCTGGAGCCTGGGGGTCAGCTGTCACTGATCTGAGCCTTGTAGCCCTCCCTCGCCCCTGCTCCAGAATGGGGCAGATGCAGGGGTGGCGGAGCAGGAAGACGGAAGGGGCCTGGGCTCTCCGTCCTGCGGTCACCCTGCCCCCAGCCGTGTGTACCACGGATGAAGCAGGAATATTGCATTTACCATCCAGATGGTAGGAAGTTTCTCTTGGCTGCTCTGCTGGCACGGACTTCTGGGTGATGCTTTTGAGATGCTCCGGTCCTGGGTGACCGTGGACTTGAGAGTTGAGGAGGAACGTGTGCTCCAAGCTCACTCTCCTAGTAGCAGGCAGGATCCAAGCCAGATGTCCCTCAATACTTTGGATAGAGCCAATAAAGCAGTAAGCAATTAGAATGGTTAATATTCAGTTAAGTATAATTAGAATCGGGTGTGAATTGTGAGTGAAATTGACAGGTTCCATAAGTTACAGCAAAATACCAAATCTTTTAAGCTGGGTACATGTGTCTGCGCGGGTCTGTCTAGCCGGATAGGTGTGTCAGGGCCCCTCCGGAGTGGAATCACCACGAGGGGCCGTTACCAACTCAGTTCACAGTCATTTTCAGAGTTTGGGGACAGCTTGCCAACTGTTCTTGTCATGTTAAAGATTGAAATCCTTAAGTCAAACTCTAAGAGTTTTAACACTCATTTGTACACGAGGGGCAGGAAAATCCAGATTCCCATTTTCTGCTTGCCTCCAGGGTGTGCGTGTGAGCGAGTGTGCGTGTGTCTCGCCCTACATCACTCCTCAGTTCACAGCAGACCTGAATTCATCGTATTAAATTTTTCCTCTGACACCCCCCCCCCCCCCCCCCCCCCGCTAGTGTGTTCAGTTTTCCTTGGCTGTGTTCTTGTGAACTGTGTGGCCTGCTTCGGAGGGATAGACGGCTTCTTTCCTGCTTGGCATCGTGCTGGATGTCTTTCTCCCTCCTTTTTACTCACCGCTGGTTTCGAGATCTGTCCGTGTTCCTCCCTACGCATTTTGGTTGTCCTTCACCGTAGCAGCATTGGATTCCATCCGAAGATGCAACAAAATGCCATAGACGGGGGTGGCTCCACAACACACATTTTAGTTCTCACAGTTCTGGAGGCTGAAAGGCCAAGGTCAAGGTGCCTGCAGGTTGTATTTCTGGAGAGTGTCCTCTTCCCAGCCTGCAGACAGCCATCTTCTTGCTGTATCCTCCACGCCGCAGAGGGGACTGAGAGAGAGTGAGGGAGCGTCCCCTCTCAGGGAGAGAGTGGCGCTTCTTATAAGGTCGCTAATCTCAGCATGGGGACCCCACCCTCACGACCTCATCTAAACCCGAGTACCTCCCAAAAGCCCACTTCCGGATGTCATCACATCAAGAGCTAGGGCTCCATCGTATGAATTTGGGGGACACACAAGTTAAGTCCGCAGCACCCCCCCTCAGCTTCTGTGTCCCATTTCTGTGGGGGTGGTCCCGCACTGTGGCCTCTAACATCCTAATGCCTTGGGCATCCCAACATACCTCACTCCATGGGTGGCCCAGGAGTGGATTGCTGAGTCCAGAGCGACAAGGGCTGTTAATTTCACTGAGCTCCTCCAGATTGCTTCCCCGAGCGGAGGCACCGCGGAGGCACCGCGGAGCTCTCCCCGTCCACATCAGCACTTCTTGGAGACTTTTTCCCATTCTGATGGTTTTAAAGTGGTACTTCAGCGTTGTGTGATTTTTCTCTGATCACTGGTAAGGTTCGTATTTGTTACCGACCTCTTTTACACTTGCTAGATTTTCAGATTTACCCTTCTGTAAATTGTCTGGTCATATAGTGCTGTTTTGTTTTAGCGGTTTACCATGTTTTTGTTGATTTGCAAGAGTTCTTTGTGTGTTTTATATGCTAATCCCTTGTTGGTTTTTGCTTTGCAAATAATCTTTTCCCAGTCTCTCTGGTTGATTTGTCTGGAGTGTCCTTCAGTATGTAGAAAAACTTAATTCTGTTGAAGTCAAATCCATCAGACTTTTACCCTCAGGTTAGGTGTGATTTCCATCTTGAGAACATCTTTCCCCACTCGAAATCACAAGGATACTTGTATTTTTTTTTTAAAGTTTATTTATTTATGTAGTCTCTACATCTAATGTGGGGCTCAGACTCACTACCCTGAGTTGGAACTCTCACATTCTGCCGACTGAGCCAGCCAGGTGCCCCAGCGATCCTTGTATTTTGCTACCCATACCTTGGTCTTCCACGTTTAGGTCTCTAGGTTGGAGATGGATTTTGTACAGAGAGGGAGTTAGTTTTTCCAGCACTACCCCCGATCGATCCTGTCTCCTACCCAGTGGTTTTGGGGAAGCTGCTGCTTCTATGTCCTGCCCTCATATATATGTGGGTATGTTTCTGGAGTCATTGTTTTCTCCCCTCCCCACCCCCCAGTCTGTTTCTTCTTGCACCAGTACCACACCATTTTATGGAGACTTTATATGCATTTTAATTTCTGATCAGGTGAACTTACCCTCTTTGCTCCCTTTTCATCAAATCTTGGCATCCCAAGGGGGTGTGCAGAAGGAAGGGCTTTTAAGTTGTCCCATCCTCGAACAAAGGGATTTCTCCATTTGTTTAGGTCTTCCTCCTCCAAAAAGGTTTCATGAATTCTTTATTAGAAGTAGCAGTAGTGCTGTGACCAGTGTCTTATCTAAAAAAACCCCAAAAAACCTCTTTTTCCTAATTGATGATTGTGGCGTGGAGGAAGACAAGTGATTTTGTTCACTGATTGGGGAACTGGCAGGCTTGCTGAATCTCTTCCTATTTTCTGATTACCTTGACTCTTGTCTTTCTCAGGGGATAATATCATATGCAAAAAAGTGACACTTCTGTTCGTCCCTTTCCTTCCACTCCTTTGAGCCAGAGCGACTTTTTTGGCGGGCCGGAACATCAGGGACTCATGTCTGGCGGTGGGTGACGGTGGCCCGCTCTTTCCTGGTTGCCAAGGGCACGTGCCTAAAGGGGATTTTTGGTAGAAGCCTTGATCAGGCTGAGGAGGTACCTTGAGTCCCTTTCCCCTCTTTTTCCCTTTGGCTTGGTTTTCTTTTGTTTTAAATAATAAACAGGTGTTGACCTTTAGCAAATACTTTGTCAGGTCCATGTGATTTTGATCCCTCAGTCGGCGCTTGCGCGTGTGATAAATTACATGACACTCACGGATACTTAGAGGCCAAATTCCGCATTGCATCTGGGTAAACTCCTCCTTGTCTTGGGTTTTAAAATAGGTAGGATTTGTCACAGAGTTTTTGCGTCTGTGTTAATCCAGTGAAACTGGCCTATGTTTTTCTTAGCCTTTACCTATTTGGAATTGAAATTAGACGGGTCCCGTATGCAGTGGGTGGAGGAGGTTTTGGAATCCTTCCTCCAAGACGAGGGTGGTCTCTGTAGCTTCTCTGTGGCAGGGCTCGTCTCTTCTACCGTGGCTGCTGCCACCGAGCGTGGCTGACGGGCATTTGCCATATCACTTCCTTTATTAGTCTTCAGTCTTTTGTCAACCAGTTTGGGTATTTGATAACTTTCTAGAAACACATTTAACATTTCTTCTTCTTCTTTTTTTTTTTTTCCTTAAGATTTTTATTTATTTATTTGTCTGAGCGAGAGAGAGCACAAGCAGGGGGAACAGCAGGCAGAGGGAGAAGCAGACTTCCCACTGAGTGGGGAGCCGGACCTGGGGCTCTATCCCAGGACCCTGGGATCATGACCTGAGCTGACGGCGGACACCCAACCAACTGAGCCACCCAGGTGCCCGTTAACATTTATTCCTGTAGGAGTGTTCACAATACCTTCATGAGTTGTGCAAATCTGGTTTTTAGTGCTAGGTGTTTTACATCATCTTTCTAGAATCTCGGTTTCTGAATTTATCTGCGACTTATTTTCAGTCTCCTGTGGAGTTTCTGTTTGCCTTATTAATCCCTCAAGGAAACCCAGCTTTTGCCCTTCTGACTTTGCCTTTATTTTTAACTTTTCGTTTGCCTTTACTTTTTGGTCATGTCACCGATTTCTCTGCTTCATTTCACTCCTGTCTTTTAGAGGCCACTCTCTTTTCCAGACTTCTTTTTTTGGAATGCTCAGCCTTTTGGTTTAAATTCTTTCTCGTTTTCTGATCAAGGTATTCAAAGCCATAATACCTCTTCCAAGATTCGCTTTAGCAGTGCTGCACAAACTTCGACACTTAGTGCTTTCATTTTTTTATTCACTTGGTAAAATTGTCTTCATTTTATAATTTCCCTTATCATTTCCTCTTTAACCCGAGGGTTAGTTAATAGTAGATATTTTCTAGTTTTTTGACATTAAAAAGAAAAAACAAAACCGTCTTAGGCTATTGATGTCTATTTTGACGGCGTTTGGTTGGAGAATGTAACTCCGATGATGCCAGTTTCTTGGGAATAAATATGCAAGAGACCTTTTGGGTGCATTTGCCCTTGGTGGATTTTTGTGAACCATATGTGCTCAGAAGTAATGTGCTTCTTTGTTTGGGGATAAAATTTTCTCTCTGTGTGTTTTTTTGAGCTTATTCATGGTACTTAATTCTTCCATGTCTCTGCTAATTTTCTTCCTATGGCTTTGACAGCTTTTTTTTTTTTTTTTTTTAAATTACATTACGTTAAGGCTGTGTTGTTAGCTACATGTAACAGGCATGGTCTTTACATTTTCCCGATTAATGGTTTCTTCTCCTGGTATATACGGAGACTCACTCTTCCCCTGTACGCTGTTTGTCATCTTAAATTCTGTTTGTGTCGATGCTACAGGAAGCCTGTTTATTCTTTCCTCTGTTTTTCATTTTTGTATGCCCTGTAAAGCTTCTTTCTCTAACATTATTTTCAGTCTTTCCATATCCTTTTGTTTTCAGTGTGTCTTAGATATAGGATGTGGGATCTTGTTTTTTAAACCCACGTGGAGAGTCTGTCTTTAATTAGTGAATTTAAGTGGTGTCCATTTAGGGTCATTGTGGTTATGTTAGGACTTCTGCAGTGTTACCTTGTGTTTTTCTTTTTACCATTATTTTTGGGTATCAGGGTATCTTTTCTTGTGATGTTTTATTGGGTTGATTTTTTTTCCCCCTGCTGGATTTTAGAATTGTGCGTTGTGTTTTATTTTTCTGAAATTCAGAATCGGGATTATTCGTGAAGTTATTTATTTATTTATTTTAAAAGATTTTATTTATTTATTTGACGGAGATCACAAGTAGGCAGAGAGGCAGGCAGAGAGAGAGGGGGAAGCAGTCTCCCTGCTGAGCAGAGAGCCCCATGCGGGGCTTGATCCCAGGACCCTGGGACCATGACTTGAACCGAAGGCAGAGGCTTTAACCCAGTGAGCCCCCCAGGCGCCCCTATTCGTGAAGTTATTAAGAGCCACTCATGTGTTTGTTTTTTCCTCTCTGTTTCTGAGGTCAGTTTCTCTGCCCTCTTCCCACCAACTTCTCTCTCCTCTCGGCTGATTTTGACTGGGTCCGTCGGAAGTTTGGGGTCGGTCAGGTCCACTAACTCTGCTTTCTCTGTGCCGGTTGTTGGGCTAGAGGTTGTTCTCCTGGCTCTTTTTCCCTGTGACCTGTGGTCCCCTCGGCCTAGGCCGCAGAGTATCAGCTGATCCCTTGTGGGAGAGAGGAAAGAGTTAGGCCTCGGCTTATCAGCCTCTGGGTTTGGTGGAGAGGGACCTGCCCTAGGGTAGAGGGCTTGGGCAGGGGTGCAGTGAGGCCCCTGAGGCACCGTTGAGTCCTTGCAGCAGCCACACCTGTTTTCCTAGGGTTCCCTGCCTCCGATGTTATCAGTCTGCAGATCCCCTGGGGCGTGGGGTCACCTTTAGGGATTCTGATTCTGCTAGGCTGGAGTGGGCGTTGCTCCTTGTAACACATTTTTCGTAATGGGAGTAGGGTATGGGATGGGCTGGTCATTAATTCACAGTTGTTGAAGCTGAGGGACCAGATAGGTACTTAGGGGTTCATTATCCTGTTCGTACACAGCTAAAATTCTGATTACTTCCCAGCTGACAGCCACAGGCCCTAGCCCATGGTATGGGGATGAGGTGGGGGACAGAAGAGAGGAGGCCAGCTCGCCAGATCTGGGGCCAGCTGCCAGAAAATTTAACATGACTTTGTGGCGTATACTGTTTTTCTGTTGGACAGCACTGGTCCACATCTAGACCCTTGCTACCCAAAGAGCCCCCAAACGTGCAGTTGGGCACCCTCTGGAGCTTGTTTCAAGTGCAGACTCTCAGGCCCCAGCCCAGACTTCCTGAGTCAGAATCCGCATTTTTATGAGATCCCCAGGTGATTCATATGCACAGTAAAATTTGAGAAGCACTGGTCTAGATCCTCTTAAAAGGGAGGGTTGGCTTTATTTAATTCGTATTTTAATAGTGACTCCTCCCTGATCTTCCCTGTAGAGCTTTCCAGAACACAGGATAGCAGCAGGCAGAAGGCTGAGCTGCTTGCCAGGGATTGGTCCACAGTCAGGGCAGCTCTGCACGGAGGCTCTCGGGGCTCCCTCCCTAACCTCTCTTAACCCCAGCTCCTTTTGTACCCTCGCTTCTGATAATATCGGATGGTCTGCTTTTCAAGGTCCTAACACATTAAAACAACACATTGGAGGAAGGCAGGTGAAGTTCTCGTGGTAGGACAGCTGTCTGCTTGGATGTAGAAGACCAGAAAGACCAAAGAATCGCAGGCCGGTGGTGTCGGGGCCGCTTCTACGCGTGCACTCTTGAGGAGGGTAGGGATTCATGCCAGGCTTCAAACCCTGACCTTCATTGGGATGAGCCCGAGCCACTGAGAAGTGACTGAGTTACATTCCGGCTAGATGCCTACGCCGTCCACCCCGCGGGCAAGGCCCTACTTGCCCCTGTGCTGCTGCAAATGCTGGGGCGAGACTGAGGACACCTGCTTGGGAAATGAACTCCGGGAGCCTCTCCACTGCTCGCTGCGCTGCTCGCCGTGTGAGCCCATGGGCTTTTCTAGACTGACGGCCTTTGCTTGTGCCCAGAGCCCGCTGCCAGCTGCCTGCCCTCCTGGCTGAGGGTCCACTGGCCTGTGGGGCAGGTGACCCTTCTGACTTGGAACCTTTGCTTTTCCATCTCTTAGCTGTGTGACTTTGGGCCCTGAGCCGCTTCCTCTGTAAAAGGGTAATGGGAAAACTCTGTACTTTATGGGGTTTTTCTTAAGTCTTAGCTCAGGACAGTGCCTGATACACTATCCGAAGTTTTCATGCCTGCAAAAGTCAAGGAAAGTATTCTGGTGCTGGCAGATAGTCTCACTGATAGAGAGACTGCCTTATATTAAAAGATCGATAGTGGGGCATGTGGGTGACTCAGTTGGGTAAGCGTCTGACTGTTGATTTCGGCTCAGGTCATGATCTCAGGGTCGTGGGATCGAGCGCTTTGTGGGGCTCTACACTCAGTGAGGAGTCTGCTTGGGATTCTCTCTCTCCCTCTCCCCCTGCTTTCTCTCTCTCTCTCTCTCTCAAATAAATAAATACATCTTAAAAACAAAAAAAGGACAGTGGTACTAACCCAGGCTGAGACGTCCTGTGTCACTGAGTCAGCCCTGGTGCCCGGGCTGTCTGGGTCACTGAGTACACACGTTGCGTTGCTTGTGTTTTTCTTTTACACTTTTCCCCAGAGATTTTTTTCCACCTTATAAGATTAAAAATACCTGCTTCCACATTAAACCCGACTCAGCTTGAATAATGTATTTTTCAGGCCAAAGCCTGCTCCTGGGTGTGAGCGGTTTCCGCGGCAAGCGTTCAGTGGGCACATGAAAAACGTGAGTCATGCGGTACTTGCCACCTTTGGCTGTTACCATTTGGTGGCAAACTTCCTGCAGAGAAGAGGAATTGCAGAGCGGAAGGTCCTTTCGGCTCCAGGCGGCAAAAGCATGGCCCAGCGTTGGTGGGGACTGCCTAGGAATCGGTTTTTCTCCTCCTCTGTTCTCGGCGTGCTAGGCCTCCAGGGGGTGGGGAAGGCAGACCTGGTTCAGAATTCACCACTTCTGCGCGGTGAGGCTCTGGGCTCACAGATCGCGCTTAACGCGAAGGATGAGCATAATTCCCGGCAGCTTCTCAAATGCACGGCACATAGGAAACAGGGTGTGGGTCGAGCAGCAGAACGCTGGCGGGGCCTCCTTGGAGGCCTGGAGAGCTTCGGCTTGCTCTCCTCCAGCGGTGGCTGACGGCGAGGAACAGGACACAGCCGCCGTGCCATGTGACTTACATGTCGGGCTGAGTTCTGTTTTCTTGGCTGGGATCTTGACGCCTGTTTCCAAGTAGGTGTTTCTGCCTCGGCAGCAGATTCGGGTGGTTATGTAGTCAGCCCTGTCCTTTTCTCGAGGGGACGCTGCTTCGGGGGTACCGGAGAGGGTCAGAGCGGCTAATATGAGTGTCCCCCCCCCCAAATCAGGTAATCTTGAACGGGATGGCACTGTTGCCAGATTTTTGAACGTAGGCAGTTCACACAAACCGCACTTTGATCTGACTTGCAGGTATGTGACAGCGATACGAAATCGGGAGGAAATGGCGAAATCGTTCTCCAGACGCGTGTCAGCAGGGGTTTCAGAAGCCAAGTCAGAAAGTTTGCTGATGAGAACTCTTGGGTGATAAAGGAAAAAGAAGTCAGTGCTTGGGAGGGGCTGTTGGTTCCCCTGCAGATGCTTCTGGGTGCCCCGCTGGCCCCACAGCTGCAGGCGGCCTCTGGGGAAGTGGGAGGCAGGGGTCCTCCTCCAGCTGACCTTCAGAGCCAAGCTCCTAGGTTCTACCATTAGAGGACGGTCAGGGAGGGGCGCCTGGGTGGCGCAGTCGGTGAAGCCTCTGCGCTCTTGCCTTCTGCTCAGGTCATGACCTTGGGATTGTGGGATCAAGCCCCATGTTGGCCTCTTTTTCTCTGCCTCTCCTTTCCCCCCTCATGAGCCCCCCCCTTTCCCCCTCTCCCCCACACTCAAATAAATAAATCTTTTTAAAAAATGGTCAGGGAGGGCACCTCGCTCGATCGGTTGGAAGAGCATGTGACTCTTGATCTTGGGGTCGCGAGTTCGAGCCCGATGTTGGGTGTAGAGAGGACTTAAAAATAAATAAACTTTAAAAAAGAGGATGATGGGAGATGAGAGGAAAAACAGTTATTAAAGCAGAATAAACACTCCATGGGATCCTTGAGGTTGTCACAGTTTGGAATTGTCGAAGGAACCACAAAAAGGGGGGAAAAAGGAAGTACATCTTGAACGTATTTAATTGTAAAATAAAAATTGTCTAAAGGTAGTCACTGTTTTTTGGCACGTTTTCTTTCATTCAAAGCACTTTATTTTCAGTTTTTAATCAAAACCTGCTTAGGGTGACAAAAGCCAGCCCCCCACCCACGTCTCCCCCAGGGTGAGTGGCTGCGTCTCAGCATCGTCTCTGGCTGGAAGCTGGGTTCAGGTCCTGGACCTGGGGTTTCCGTGCGGGCATCTGTTCGCTGGGGTGGTGCCGTGAGAAGCGCAGGAACAGTGGAGGCCCCCAGGAGAGGGTCCCCTGCTCCTTGCCCCTCTTTGCAAGGCAGTCCCCTTTCTCTCTGGGGCTTGACTGAATCTTACGTACTCAGCGTTCTGGTGGCCATGACTCTGTAAATACTGGTTTCTCTGCACAAGGTCTGATTGCTCCCCAAATTCGGCAGCGCGTGTCTCTGACAACATGGGAACCCATCGGATCGGCGGGGCTGCCTTCTTGGCAGCACCCCTCCTGGTCCCTTACCCCTCCGCTGCTCTACCGCTGGCTCTGCCTGCTCCCCTTCCACATCCTCTTGGGCCTCCCTTTCCTTCCTGCTTTGGCTCCCTGGTCTCCTGAATTCTGTGGTTTGGTCTTTCTTGGTTAATATCTCATTTTGAGGATCTCCTCCAGGAGCTTCCTGACAGAGGTCCGGCATAGACTCCCAGAGTGGAAAGCAGCGCCCCTTGGAATCGGAGAGACCGGGCAGCCGGGGCTCCCCTTGTCGGGGGTGGTCTGATTTCCCGCCTTTCGCCGGGTCCCTCTGCCGCTTTTAGAGACAGGGTCTTAGCCTTCCTCTTCTCGGAGATCATGAAAATGCTCCTCAGGGCGGGTCTTGTTTTCTCGCCTGTTCTCTGGCCTCCGGAACCCGTTATTCAGACATGCGGCCTCCTGCCCATATCTGGCCATTTTCCTTACCTTTTATTTTTCATGTCTTTGTCTTTTTTGATGTATCTGGGAGAACGGTTCAACCGCCCAGTCTCTCTGAACTTTCATCTGTCATATTTGTAGCTTCTGAGTTGCTTTCTTGTTCTCTGAATGTTCCATTCTTACGACCGAGGGTCCTCTTTGATCTCACCGGCTATATTCACCGCGGTTTCTTTTTAAAGTTCTGTTGCTTACGTTGACTCTTCTTTATTTTTACTTAAAAAGATTCTTTTTTAATTAAGTAAATGCCACATCCAGTGTGGGGCTTGAACTCGCCACCTCGAGATCAAGAGCCGACTCAGCCAGGTGGGCGCCCCCCCCCCCATATTTACTTTTTAAAATCCTTAAGAACAACTATTATTTAAGTACTGTAAACAGCTGCATGTAACACATTTTGGTCACAAAGGGCAGTAACTAACCCCCAGCCATCTTCTCCTTCTACTCCACCACCTCCCAAGAACATCCCCGATCGTTTGCGTCAATGTATAAAGTCCTCCACTCCCATTGCCCTGCCTCCCTTCCCAGACAGGTCACCCCCCCCCGCCCCCGTCGCACCCTCCCAACCCCCCCCCACTTTCTGATTCTATTACATCATAGTCCTAAAATAGTGTTGTTTTATGACAAATGTGTGTGCGCTTAAATGCTGTGGTGTTTACCCGTGCTTGGGGTTGAGCGCTATAAAAATGGGATTAATTCGGCACGCGGACTGCTGGCACTTGCTTTTTGGACTATGTGTCACCGAGATTCATCTGTGATGTCGCAGGAAGTGTGGTCTCCGTTTTTGATGTTGGTACCCAGTTGCGTGACTAGACTGGTTTTATTTAGCCTTTCTCCCGTCGCTGCGTCTTTTTCCGTTCCTCTCTGTGTTTTGGTCCCCGTTAGAGGTTTCGTCAAATGCCTGGTGACATTTCCCTCATCTGTCCGCGCTGGAGAGCAGGGCGCCGGCAGGCTTGCGCGGGAGGCGCGGTGCGTGCGTGTGTGCGGTTTGGGGACAGTCGGCTGTGGCCTTGGCTGTGAGAGATCAGCCAGCTGTTTTCCGGGGGGTGTCTCCGAAGGGTTGGTGTCTGTGGCCCTGCTCTCGAGCTGACTGTTTCTCCAGTGAGAGGCCCTCGGCTTCCCCGCAGGGCGGGCTGGTAGGGGGCTGTGCATCTGACCGTTGGTCTTCCAGTGACCGGGCTGGGGAAGGGGCCGGAACGTTCGCTCAGACCCGCTGCACGCGGTGGAGAGAAAGCGGCTTCTGCTGGCAGTGGGGGGTGGGGGTGTCCCGAGTCTGCATGTAGTGGGAGGGGTCTGCCTGCCCCTCGAAATGGCATTTTGCCCACCTCGCACCCGCACCTCCCAAAGCCCCCGCTGCTCCCTGTCTGAGCCTCTCCCGAGTTCTCCGAGGTCAAGGGTGTAATCTTCCTCTGGTCTCTTGAGGCCCCAGTGGCGGGGTCGGCAGCTTTGCAGCCTCTGACATTTGGGAGGGGGTGCTTCTCCTTTGCCGCCTCCTTTCTCCTCTTTGTCCTGTGAGCTGAGACTTACTGTTCTGTGCGAGGGCACAGAGATGACCCGTGGGTCCATCTAGCTCATGAGCCTGGATCTCACATGTTTTCGAAAGGCCTGGAGTTTTGGTGGGGGTCGGGGCGGAAGGCTGCAGAGGATGACCCTGGTTTTATAGGAAACACCAGTTTTGTCTTTCACAGCAGTCTTTGGGATCTGCTTCCAGCCAGGCTGCCAGGGAGGGACACGTGGCAAACACATGCTGGGCTGGTCTTCAGGCGTCTTCACGAACCGCCAAGAGCACCGGTCTCCCTGCCGTCGGGGGCTGTCGGGGGCCTCGGCTGCGCCGGGACAAAGGGAGCAGGTGGGTGCTGGAAGGCGAGGCCTGGGTTCCAGTCCTGCTTTCGTTGGCAGCTGCTTGCTGGGCCACCCCCCGCCCCCCCAATCTGGAAAAGGCGAGACCTTCTTGTCTGGTTGTTACAAAGACGCGATGAGGGGGTAGATGCGAGGTGCCTGTGGGGCGCTGCTCTGTCGACGGGAGCTATTATTAACCCTCCCGTCCTTTCTGGACTAAGAAATGGCACCTCGTTCTTAGCCGTGAGCTCCCAGTCGTTTTTATTCTCTCTCTCTCTCTCTCTCTCACACACGCACACACACTCCAAAGGACTAAAAACAGTCTCGCTGGGGATTGCAGTGATCTGCTGCAGGTTACATACCTCCCTTTCTGTGATTTCCCTGCCCCCCTCCTCTTTTTTATTACGTTTATTTTTATTGATCTAATCTCGAGGCCCAGTGTGGGGCTAGAACTCAGGACTCCCGAGATAACAAGTCACATGCTTCTCTGACCGAGCCAGCCAGCTGCCCCTCTCCTTCCCCTCTTGCCTATAATCTTCTGCCCCTGGGGTGAGCCCCATCCCTTGGAGGCCCGCCTCCCCCACCCAGCTCAACCCTGCCTTCATGCAGAAGCCCGCTGTCTTCCCAGCCTCAGGGGTGCCGTCTCTCGAACCCCAGTTGCCTCTGCTCCCCCTGCAGCGCTGCCAGAGTCCGTTAATGCAGCCCCCAAGGCCTGGCTGGTCTGGGCGTCCTGGTGGGAGGAACCGTGCCTGGTAAGTGATGTCCTTGTTCTGTAGGACCTGGTCATGCCTCCTCGATGGACAAAGAAATCGAGGCTCTTACAGGTGGCGCCGCGGGTTCTGCAAGGACAGTACAATTCAAGACCCAGCGTTCAGTGTGGCACCATCTCCACATTCTCCCCCTCCCCCGCCATGGGAAACAGCTTGGGTCAGCGCGACGTGTGCATGTGACTGGTGCGCTGGAAATTGTCACGATACCAATGACCAGAATGTCATGCCACGGTTGGGGTTTGTTTACCTCATTAGAGTTGTGTGTCCGTCCGTTCTCCTCCCTGGCCTTAATTGTTTATCCGAGCCTGTGTTTTCCATTCTCTAATTGAAGGCTCTAAAAATGGGCCCGTCCAGAAGCCTGGTGGATGTGGGAAATGCCGTGGCCTTCACAGAAGGACGGCACGAGCAGACGGTTTTTATTCCCTCTCGACGGAAAGCCTTCAGAGGGCTGTGGCTCGGAGCCAGGACAGACACAGCGATGCAATCTGTTTCCTGCAGGCCCAAGGGGAATGCTTCCTCCTTGTGGTTAGTGACTTCAAAAGTTGCCCCAGTTAGATGAAGTTCAACCGATTCTCCAGTTTCGACGACTTGGGGGCAGCCGGTCACGCCGCTGTGCCACCATGGCTGGGGCGCTTGAGGAAAAGCCTCCTCCTGACCCCCAGGAGGAGCTCCCAAAGCTTGCTTCTTCTCGCTGGTCCCTTCTTTGTTGTTGAACCGAAACTGCTTGCCTGAAGCCAGATTAATTCTGGGATCCCGCTTTGGGCCTCATCCTCCTTGACCTCTTTGTGTCCCCTCTGTGCCTCCTTGACTCCCACACGTGCCGGCCGTACCAGGCTCCTGGGCGTTTGAACCCGCCCTCCTTGTCATGCCGCCGAGCCTCACGCCGCCGAGCCTCACACCGCGGTGCCTCACGCCGCCGAGCCTCACGCCGCGGTGCCTCACGCCGCCGAGCCTCACGCCGCCGAGCCTCACGCCGCGGTGCCTCACGCCGCGGTGCCTCACGCCGCCGAGCCTCACGCCGCGGTGCCTCACGCCGCCGAGCCTCACGCCGCGGTGCCTCACGCCGCCGAGCCTCACGCCGCGGTGCCTCACGCCGCGGTGCCTCACGCCGCCGAGCCTCACGCCGCGGTGCCTCACGCCGCCGAGCCTCACGCCGCCGAGCCTCACGCCGCGGTGCCTCACGCCGCGGTGCCTTCCCCCAGGAGCACCTCTCCCATCCTTCTCCCCCAGCCTCTGAAGCCCTGCCCGGCTCAAGTTCCTGTTTCTGTCTGAAAGGAGCCCTTCCGATGGCCTCCAACAGACAGAATCTGCCCTCTTCCGAAGCCCGGGGCCCGCTGGGCCTGGCCTGTATTTCTGCCCTCACTGTGCCCGGAGTCAGTCACCCGGGTCCTTGAGTCGTGCGGCTGGCAGGCAGGCAGCTGATGCCCGTGCGGGGGCCGCGCCAGGCTCTGGCACCCCGGCTCCTCCCGCGCTGCCTCGCGTGTTATCGTCACAGCCTTCAATAAATGTCATATTTTTTAAATATCTGTAGAAATAAAAAGAAATGCCTTTTTTTTTTTCCAGGAGTCAAAATGCATGGCTTTCATCCACTTTCAACACATAAAAGATGTTTTCAACGCAGAAAGTCCTTTCAGTGCTCTTAGTTAATAGTCAGCTTTTGGAATGATGTGGACTAGAATGAAAAATGAGGATGAACACCTCTGGAATCAGCTGTTTTGAATTAAATAAAGCCCGGGGAGTGAGGCTAGAGTCAGGTGAACATGGACGTGAACCAGGGAGGATTACTGTGCTGGGCTCCTTTGAACTCTGAGGGACTGTCTTCTCAGAACTGAGCCTAAGGGGTGGACAGCGGGGCAGGCTTGGGGGGGGGCAGCTCCCGCTCCCTCACCCCACCCCAGCTCCTGCCATAAACAAGGCTGTTGGCTGTTGCCCCCTTCCCTTGGCCTTGCTCAGACTGACTTAATCCTTCCTATGACATTTGCATAAGTGCAGGGAGGTGTCTTTGGTCTTTCCTTGCGGGGGATTTTTTTCCCCCTCTTAGCTGTTTGTTTTTCCTGGTGTTTTTTGGAGACCTGCTTCCCCAGGCTGGCTTAGCAGCAAAGATCCTGAGTGTGGCAGCGAGTTGTCTGAACGGCCAGTCACAGAAGCTGGCCTGGAGGCCCTCGCCGCTCTGCAGGTGTGTTGGGTGGGTGGCGTGTCGGTGTTCCCCGCGCTCGGGCGGCCCGCCTGCTCCTCGCAGAGTGCGATGGTCCGGCAGGCTCCCAGCTGCTGTGCAGTGACCAGCTTTGCCCAGAGACCATGGGAACGGGACTAAAGTAACAAAATGGGAAGCAGATCCTTCTGAGTCCTTACAAGACCCGCCGAACTGACCTCTGTCCCCCGGCTGGGAGTGGGGAGCAGTGAGAGTCTTGACTCTTGACTCTGACTCTGAAGGTGGCAGCAGTGGCTTTTTCCCTTGCCCGAGGCCAGTTTAATGAGCGTCACCAACGCATGTGGGAGTTCTCTTCTCAGTCCTGGTGGGGACAATAGATGGCCTTTGGCCAGCTGCTGGAACCAGCTCCCCAGAAATTCTTGGGGCCTCCAGGTCGGCCGGCTTCTCGCGAAGCGTGTGGACAGCAGCGTGGCTGAGTTTGTGTGTCCCCACGGGTGTCCTCCGGGCAGGCTTGTGCCCCCCGTGGGCAGGTGGCCTGCAGGTAGCTGAATGTTTGGAATGCCCCCTTTTACCAGGGAGCTTGAGGAGAAAAAAGATAGGAAAAAAGTCTGTATCTGGATTCCACAAGGTGATGAGAAAGCTAAAGCAGCTTGTAACCAAGTAAATGGACAAGAGTCTCACCAGAAGCCTTTCACTTTCTGTTTTTTTTTGGCGGGGCCGGGGGGTGGGGGGCGGTGGTGGTGTGTGTGGTGGGGGGTCCAAAGGCTGACTTTGGTTTGCCTCAGTTGGTTTTACTTCTTCCAGGTCCCAGCTCCGGCGTCCCCCTGCCACCCCGCAGAAGACAGCACCCCCTCCCGGCCCCTCCCGCCCCTCTGCCAGACTTTGTCTTCTTCAGTGACTTGCTATCACGTGAGCCACTATTTATAAAGGCTCTCCCCTCCCTCCCCTCCCCCCCCCTTGTGAACCCCGGGCAGCTTAATGAAGGTCCACTTCGGCCCCTAGCATGGGAACGGCTTCTTCATCACAAGGACAGACGCCTTGCTATTTTTTCATGGATCTCAGAAACCAGTACACTTCTCCTTTTTTTCTTTTCCCTTGAAGAAATCCAGTAACACTAGGCGTTCTAGATCCAAAGTAGGTCAGATGGCTAAGGATTGAAAATGGATTGGCGTCCAGCGTCTTTGGAAACATAAAGCTGGACTCGTGTTTATCTTCCTGTCGTGAAAGCGCCTCGGATGGCAGCTGACTTTGCAGTCACTGTGAACCAGGGTTCAGCCGAGCCGGCGAGAGAGAGAGAGACAGAGAGACAGAGAGACAGAGAGAGGCACCGACACTGACCCAGGGCTGGCAGCCCTCCCTCCCCACCTGAGTGGGGAGGGCAGGGGGGCCGGTCTATGATTAACTCACTGATGTCTTCAGTGCAATTGCTAAGGGCCAAAAACATTAACTTTTAAAAAATGATTTAAAATTACCAATTGACCATATCCGGGGCTGAACCTGCATGATTCAGCTCCTTTTAAAAATATCTTTTCTCAACAAATTGCTTCCTTAACATTTTAATTTGTTGATCATAAAGGAAGCTTGCCAAATATTAGCCGGCCTTTTCCATTTCCTGCAGCTTCGGGCTTCCCTTATTTGGCATATTTCAGTGGAGCTGTAAGGTCACTCCCTATTTCTCTTCCCAAATAACTGTATTTATTACTGTCAAGTATTGGCGGGTTTGATCCAGCTGTCATCAGAACGTTTGGAAATATTGTTCTTTGCCAGAATGCTGATTTAATGATCTAATACTGACACGGCTTGTTTTCTCCACTGATTTGATAACTTACTTGTTCAATAAACTCCCCTCTTCGTGAGCCACGCTGTTCTTTTTCTTCCTTTTTTATTTTTTCTCCTTCTGTAAGCTTTATGGAGAGTGTCTCTCTTCTTTTTAAAAGATTTATTTATTTATTTTTCATTCATCCATTTGCCAGAGAGAGAGAGAGAGCGAGAGCGCACAAGCAGGCAGAGAGAGAAGCAGGCCCCCCGCTGAGCAAGGAGCCCAGTGCCAGACTCGATCCCAGGAGTGGGATCCGTGACCCAAGCCGAAGCAGCTTAACCGACTGAGCCACCCAGGAGTCCCTTATTTTATTTTTGAGAGAGAGAGAGAGAGAATAGGAGGGGCAGAGGGAGAGAGAATCTCCAGGAGACTCCAGACTGTGCTAGGATCCCCAGGCGGGGCTCGATCTCACCACCCTGAGATCATCACCTGACCTGAAACCAAGATTTGGATGCCTGACTGACCGCACCATCCAGGCACCTTCATGGGCAGAGGCTTAAAGACAACCGTAGCAGGGGTATTTACCCCCCATTCTTTCTCTCTTTCCCTCCCTCGCTCCACCCTCCTCCAGAAAACTTTTCCTCAGGGAAAATTTCTAACGTACACCAAAGTAGAGAGGCAGCCAGAAAACGAATCCCCCGTGGTCCGCCAACCAGCTTGACCAGTTATGAGCTCCCGGCCAGTCCAGTTTCATCGCTGCCCCCCACGTACTTGCATTCCAGAAGAGGCCTCAGATTATTTATTCCATAAATATTTTCAGTATGTATCTCTAAAAGGTCATGTGTTTATTTATTTTTTAACACCATATACCAATATCATACCTAAAAACAACAACAGTGTGACAAAGGAGTTTCTGTAGTGTGGCACCCTGGAGAATTGTTTCTGACTGTCATGAGGGAGGAGGTCCGCTTCACTCAGTCCTGCCCCAGGTCCTTTGCTGCTGCTGCTGCTGCTGCTGCCGCCGCCCACACCTGCTGCAGGACCAGGGGGCTAGTTACTCTGGGCTCTCCAGCCTCATTTGCTTTGTGTAGACAACCAGGGAGTTGCGCTAGTTCCTCTGACTCAAAATCTTGAGTCTCTGGATGTCTGAGATGCTGACTTGCTTTGGAATGGGCTGCTCGGGCTCCCTGGAGGAGGAGGAGGGAGGCACGTGCTTTTTGCTGGTGGGTTCCGCTTCCGACAGGACGAGTTCCACCTCATTCCTGCCTGATGGGAGTTCGCCTGTTTGCCTTTGGCTGCATTGTCCACCTGTAGTTGAATGTGTGCTCCTGGTCATCTTTTTTATCCTGGGGGATCCCTTACCTTCGTGGGCCCGGATTCTCCTTTTTTTTTTTTTTTTTTGGCTCGTGACTCTGTGAAGTGGTGGATCCTCTAAGTGGAAGGTCAGTTTCCACATTTCGTAGTTAGCTGTTCAAGGTCAGTTACCAGGTGTCCCATTCGCAACCCATTTTCACCCCAGTCTTTTGGAACTGAAATGTTTGGGTCATCTGAATTTAACAGACTGCCTGGCACTGCGCCAGAGGCTGGGGCTTCAGAGCTCGTTCAAGTGCTGGCTGTTTGTTTGGGAGGAGAAGGCACACGTCCCCCGCCCTGCCTGCCTCGGGGTGAGCCAGGGGTGGGGCTGGGGGCTCAGTGCGAGGGGCTGGGTGGGATGCAAGGTCCCCATTTGGTGGTAATGGGACCCCTGGGCCTTGGGGCATGGCTGGGATCTGCATGTGTCTAGTCTGGGGGATGGTGGTGGAGCGTCACGTGTCCATCACCTATCATCACACTCCCGGAGTCATAATCACCATTAACATTGTGATTCACTTCCTTTGGATCTTTCCCTACACATATGCGTATTTATGCGATCTATTCAAGTTCTCGGGAACTCCAGAAACATGCACGGAGCACCTGGCCGTGTGCCCAGACACGCTTCTTGGCCCTGGGGTTGGTAGAGATCAGGAGGGTTCTTGCCTTCAAAGAGCTTCCATTCTGGGAGGTTTATATAATACATCCTATCAGAGAGGAGATGATGTGCTGTTAGTTCACTTTACAAATTACATCAGGCCACGCATGGAATTATTTGCCTGCCCTTCCAGCCGGCAATTGCCCTTCAGCTTGACAGAGAACAGCTGCCTATGAAATGTGACCCTCTCAACGCCAGCCCCCCTGACCCTGGCCCAGAAGGTGCTCAGGGACGGCTCCCAGCTGGGCGGGCTCAGGACCCGCCCCCTTTCCCACTGCGTTCCCTGTAAAGGATGGGTTTTTCCTCTTTTTGAGTAGTTATACTGACCTAATTGGCATTGAGGGACATATTTAAAATCCCGAGATAATTTGCAACCCAAGTATGCCCTTAAATCGTTTTACTCCCAGGGTGGGTGTGGGGGCAAGTGTTACATTGGAATTCTTAGAATTTATAAGTGCCGGGTATGTGTTTGGAAATGTCGGACCTGAAGTTTATATGTGTAGAAAGGATGGATGTCCTGTATCGTTCAGTGTATTTGGAGAATTTGGTCCAAATTCAGATACATACCCAAACAGAAGAGCATAATGAATTCTTTTGTACCCACTGTCCAGCTTCCAGAATTATCTGCTCACAGCCAACCTTGTTTTAGGTGTACTTTCTCATTGCCCACCCCAACTTAATTTTGAAACAAATCCCAGACAGCCGGTCATATTTCGTCCATAAATATTTCAGTGGGTATCTTTAAAAGATAAAGACTTTTTTTTTTTTTAAACACAAGCACAATCCATTATCATATCCTCCCCACCCACAGATGGCAACCCCCCCCCAAAAAAACCAACCAAACCATTAATAACAAATATTTAGTGAGTACTCAAAATTTCCATTTTCTCTTAAGTTTTGTAATTAAAGAAAATTTGTTTGAATCAGAATCCAAGATTCTTGTATTGTGACTGGTTCATGCATCTTGGTGTTTTAATTCTCTTAATGACCTTCTCCCCCATAATCTATTTCTGAATCTGAATTCGGATCAGATTTGGGTGTGGGTTTTTTGTTTGTTTGTTTGTTTGTTTTGACTAGATTCCTTCCTAGATGATGGTATGTCTTTCCATCAGGAGGTCAGGAGGCCCATGTAATGGATATGTGATGGCAAGTGCCCCCCTCCATTTTTAAAATTGTAAAATACACTGACTGTTGTCAGCTGTGTGGTTCAGTGACATCACTGTGCAGCCATTACCACCATCCATCTCTGCAATTCTTTTATCTTGTAAAACCGAAACTCTGTCCCCGTTAAACACTAACTCCCCACTCCCCCTCCCCCAGCCCCCGGCGGCCACCATTGTACTTTCTGTGTCTGCGCTCCTGTAAGTGGAATCCTAACAGTGTCTGTCTGTGACTGGCTTATTTTGGCTCAGCCCGATGTCCTCAAGTTTCCTCCATGCTGTAGCACGTGACATAATGTTACTCTTTTTTAAGGCTGAATACGATTCCATCGTACAGCTAGACCACATTTTGCTCACCCCTCCATCCCCGGATGGACACTTGGGTTTCTGCCACGTTTTAGCCGTCACAATAGCATGGCTGGGAACATGCACAAATGTACCAATAGCCCCTAAAGACCCTGCTTTCAGTCCCCTTTGAGTCTAGACCCAGAAGTGGAATTGCTGGATCATATATGGTGGTTTTGTTTTTAATATTTTTCAAAAACGGCCGTACCGTTTTCCACAGCGGCTGCACCACTGTGCGTTCCCACCTGCTGTGCAAAGGGGCTCTGGTTTCCCTATTTCACCAGTGCTTATTTTCTGGGTGGTTTTTTTGGTTTTTGATTTTTGGTTTTGTTTTTGTTTTTGCTAGAAGCCATCCTAACGGGCGTGAGGTGGTATTTCATTGTAGTTTTGATTTGTGATTCCCTAGTGATGGCACTTACTTTTAATAACTCATTTAAACTTAATTATTTCCTCTGCGGGTCCTTCAAGATGGGGAATGTATTTAGGGAGCCACCTTTATTATTTCTAGAAAAAAATGCAAAATAGGGGCACCTGGGTGGCTCAGTGGGTTAATAAGCCTCTGCCATCGGCTTGGGTCATGGTCTCAGGGTCCTGGGATGGAGCCCGGCATCAGGCTCTCTGCTCAGCGGGGAGCCTGCTCGTGCCGCCCCCCCCCTTCCTGCCTGCCTCTCTGCCTACTTGTGATCTCTCTCTCTGTCAAATAAATAAATAAAATCTTAAAAAAAAAAATGTGAAATAACTCTCCTAGACAGTTTTCTTTCTTCTGTTTTGGGTTTTTTTTTGTTTTTTTTTTTTTCCCCAGTAGTCTCCATGCCTAGTCTGGACCCCATCTTGGGGTTTGAACTCACAACCCTGAGATCAAGACTGGAGCTGAGATCAAGGGTCAGATGGAGTCACCCAGCGCCCCCTTGACAGTTTTCACGGTGTATATATCATCTGCTTGAAATGATCTGTAGAATCACCAAAATGAGACCAATCCTCTGTCGTGAAGAAGCTGGAAGCCAGAGGGGCTGAGGCTTCGCTCACTGCCTCGGCCCCGCGGGACAGAGGCAAAGGCTGGGGTCCAGGTTCCTGGAATCCGAGATCCTGGTCTCCTGGCCGTGGCTGCCTTGTCCTTGCACCCCTGTTACCCCGGCCCACCGTGGTCCCTGGGCAGTGAGGGCCAGGTGCACAAAGCCTCGCTTGTTTGCCGCACATGCCCACCAGCAGTTGCTGTCATTACAGAGTGGTTATTCTTATTTGTCAAGAAACCCAGAACAACTGTTTTTATTCTTCACAGTGGATGCTTATGCACATGACCTTTCGAGAACATATTTCTGGATGCCGCAGAGGCACCGATGTTCATGCTGAAGTCCAGTCCGTTTCTTTCCCCTGGAGTTGTCTCCCTGTTCCTTTAAGAATCTGTAGAGTCCGTGCATTTCTTGTGCCCCGAAATGTTTATTAGAAATCATGTCTAATTCAGTATATTATTTTCAGATGACACACGAGTCCCTTGGCAGGGAGTGATGATAAAGGCCGATGTTGGTTAAACCGTCCCCTCCTCGTCGTGGTTGGTGTTGTCGAGTGCGGGGTGTCGAGCACACGTGGGCAGGACGGGACAGAGGGGGCATCCGATGGTCCCCTGCGAGCAGCCACGGTGGTGGGGAGGGCATGCCCTGCTGGGGGCCGCCAGCAAGTGTTTACACATTTGTGTGTGGCCTGTAAACACGGATAGGAATGGAGGAAGCGGGTGCCCACACCTGGCGAGAGCAGAGATGCGTCGAGCGCTGTTTATGACGGCGGTGGTGGAGGGCTTAGGTGCCGGTTTGTTAAGCACATCTTCGTTGTTTGTTGTGTAAGAGGCCGCCATAGTGCTAGGGACTGGGGATTATGACCGCCCCTGCCCTCACGGGACTTTGATTTTGATGCTCTCAAAGGAAAACAACACTTGTTTTCGAGAGACCTTGGCAAAGCGAACGACCTTGAAATCTACCAAAGGAGGGCATTTGGCGCGCTCGCTTGATAGTCTCCAGACAAAAGAATCCTATCAGGCCCTTTATTGCAGACACGAACATTTATTTTAAGGGCTCAAATTAAACTAGCGTAGATAAACGAGCCGGCGTCCTTGTTTGCTGATCATTCATGGTCGATATAACGAACAACTCAGTAAATTGCCGGTGGCGAATGGAGTCCGGAGAATTTCAACCCTGAGACCCTGCAGACGGCACAGGCCATGAAACGCTGAGGTAAAGGTGATTCTTCTCTCAGCGTTTGCTGACTTCAAAGCTTCTAAAGACGCCACCCCTGGGGCCTGTGGGCGGGACGGCCCTATAAGAAGGTTCAGAAAGTTTCCTAAAAGTTAGATCTGAAGCCTCGGTGTGATTTGATTTTCCGTGGAGATAACGAATGTGCTCGGTGTTACCATAAGCGTTTTAGTGCTGTTTTCTTCCGAATGCTTAATTTCACGGAGCAGGAAAGAGCCAGCCTCGGTGGCTGACACAGTGTGTGTGGTTCTTTACACAGAGGTTCCTTCCAGAACGTGTGTGTTGGAGCCAGCCCTGGCAGCAGCATTCTACTTGTCTGGGGGGCCCTTCAGAAGCTCTGTTTTACCTGCAGGCTCTTGACCGCGTCTGGCCGTCGAGTGGCGAGTCCCACAGCCAGGGCCCCAGAGACACCCCTGCACGTCGTGCGGAGCTGGCAGCGGTCAGGGTGAAATCGCACCCGGCGGGCCCATGGGAGACTCCGCCCCCAGCGCAAAGGGGAGGCGGGGGTTGGGGGGGCGGTGAGGATGGGCACGTAGGGCGCTGGTGAGATTGTGAGCCGCACCCTCCTTGAAACCCGGGCTGGGGGCCACATTGCAGCGAGTGCGTCCGCTGGCCATCGTGTAACCCGCTCTTCTTCCCTTCTGGACATTCGTCTCTGGGCGTCTCCAGAAGCCCAGACTTCAGATAGTTTGCTCTTCTCTTTTGAAGCCAACTTCTTTGTAGACTCTCTCACTTAGTGGCTTTAACCTTTAACGTGGCCTCAGCATCAAGGTCTTAGAAGTCTCGTCCTGCGGGCTTGGTTGTTTGGTGGCCCTGCTTCCCTTCGGTTGGGCCGCACCTGTGCCTACCCCTCCTTTTGCAGAGTGGGCTTGTGCCCGTGCAGAGCTTCTGTCCTCCTGCCTTGCTGAGTCTTGGCCTTGTTGTGCCTTGGCCCCTCTTCCGGCTACCCCGGGGGACGGGTCTTGAATGGGCCCCCGTCCTGTCTCTTCCCCTCCAGCCCCGCACCACTGCCCCGGCTGCAGGCAGACCCCCCCGCCGTCCGTCCGTCTTGCCCTGTACGCGTAAGAGCTGTGGGTTTCCCGGCGTGGAGACTCGCTGGGCCCATAGCCCTGCGTTCCGTGATGACCGTGACCCTGTCCCCCTCTGGGGGGGCTCCCTCTACTGGGTGATGGGCTGTTTGTGGGAGAAGTCAGCCGTGTTACCTGCAGGAAATCTCATGAGCTTCCCAGAAGCGCGAGGGGAACAGACAGTTTGTGAGTTGACCGGAGAAGGGTGGCTGCTGCACGTGTGCTCCGGAAGGGCTTCTGGGAGGAGGCCCTGTCTGCCGTGGGAGGCGGAGGGTGAGGATCGGGAGGCTGGCAGGGAGGGGCGGGGGGCGGGGTGGGAGAAGGGGCTCTGCACTTGAGGGGGCCATGGCTAGATCTGAGAGGGAGCCGGGAAGCGTGGCAGCGGCGTGGAGTACAGAGCGGGCGAGCCAGGCGCGGCGACGGGGACTGACTGGCCATTGGAGACTTGGCGGAGGAGGGCGCCCTGGCTATGGCGATGGGCCAGGAGCCCTCTGGCCTCGGACCACCGAGTGGGGCGGGGGCCTGTGCTGGGTGTCAGAGGTGAGAAGGAGTAAGGAGGCGCTCTGCCCAGGACCTAGTACCTGCTGTTGGAGGGGTGGGGGGGCTCGGGAGGGAGGAGCCTGGGTGTGCCCTTGGGCCTGACTCGAGATGTGAATCGGGATGTGAATCGAGTTCTTGCTGCAGTAACCAGAAGGCAAGGAGGAGTGGCCATGTGTGGACTGAAGGGAGTTGGGGGGAAGTCAGAACGGGCCACGGGCCCTCCGGCCTGGCCGTGTTCTTAACTCCCTGTAAGTGGACGAGTTCCCCGAGGGATGGAATTTAAAGGAAAAAGAGCCAAGCGCTG